>NC_069130.1:13845885-14445885 GCF_026914265.1 Mya arenaria | reverse complement strand
ACTCAAAGTGTTTATATATTTTACCGTTTACCAGCATAACATGATTCAGAAAAAAAGTATATATAAAATATGAATTCTAGACAGGCAGATTCAAGTCAATGTATTAAAGATATATAGTTCTAGAACTCAAATTAAGCTTGGGTAATTGCTCAACAATGAACGTCGGCCCATCCATCCATCCATCCATCAACCCGAAATCCATCCATCCATCCATCAACCCGAAATCCATCCATCCATCCATCCATCCATCCATCAATCCATCCATCCATCCAAACGTCCGCCGTCCGTCCGTCCGACCGTCCGTCCCTCCGTCTGTCTGTCTGTCTGTTGAAAGCGTCTTTGAATATTTCGTTTTGCTCTCAAATCACCAATGTAAAGTGCATGCCTTAATTTCAGCCTTAAATGTTATAAAATATGAACGTTTGAATTAGTTACCTTTGATTGGATCGTCTGGACATTTTTGATACAAACACAATTTCAAGTTGTCTAAAGATATTGGGATAAACTTCATCGCCGTTCAAGATATCTCTGATGTGAAATCTTTACTTTCAATACGCTTACAAAGCAAAGTAAGTGACTCTTATCAGGTTACAATATAGATAGAAGAATATTTTTGTTACCGAGATAGCAAAATAAATCAGACATGTGTATGATCAGATATAGAGCCTTTTAAAGTTTTTTTTATTCAAGTTTGCACACTTCCCTTTGCAACACATACTATCTTAATCAACTAAATTAAGATATTTAAAGACGAAAATTACAAGAGATTTCGGATAGTCAATTCTATGCAAATCAGCATACTTGACTGAAGTCTCAATGGAAAGGTTTACCGTTGAGAGTAATGTTCATTTAAGCAGACTGACGATTATTTCAAGTAAACTCATCTTTTACATACAACTTAAACATAAATAACTTTACTTTCACATAAAAGTTATGTTTGAAAGAAATTGTTTAAAGGCCTATGCAACAAATTTGGCAATTTAAATCGGCCAAAGTCACGAAAAAGTATCGATTGCGGGACTCATCGAATATAAGCGGTCACATATACAACTGAATCTTCAATTGCAGATGACACGTAGCTATTTTTATTATTATATAACATGCTATGTATAAAACAGTTTAATGATAAAAGACATAACTATTTCGAAATGTAATACGTAAAAACGAAAAATCCTTTAGACAAAATGTTTTATCTCCGCCGACAATATGGCACATTATATCAGAAATCATGTGACTAGACATCGATTTTAAAAGATTATTATTTAGCGAGGTATTTACTTCCTTTATCGTAAAAATATTTCTACAAATCATATATTGGAGCCGTATCGCGCACTATCGGACCTACAAACCTTATAATAACAAAAGGAATAATCGTAAGTAATGTAAAATTCCAAAAATAATTTAATAATTTTTCAATGTGTTCTTATTGCTTCTGTTTGTATTAAAATTGTAATATAAGTCGGCTGATGTTTTAACGATTCATGGCAGATCTCGTCCCGACTTATTTTGACTGCGTGTTATTTTTAAATTACCTGATTGTTTAAAAAAACAAAAATGAATCATCCAACCGTAATATTTTTACCATGAATAAAATACAATGTTTGGATAAAAACTAAAATGTTAAGCTTGTTTGAATACTGATTCGTTCATGACGCGTGTCATTTCAATATTTTATTGACATCATGTGTTCGACGCCGAACTTAGAATTCAAATGTGCAATACATGATCTTCCTTGCAAACACGTATCTTATGCAATTTTAGAAATATTATCAGTCATTTTTAGCCTGGCTTCCTGTAAAGCCATTTAATTAAGATTTCAAATAACACAAAAATAAAATGTATGTCAAAAGGCCCCAAATCGCACATTACGGCTCATGCTATCTAGTTTAGATAACTCTTGCCAGGCGAGCAGATAATTAACAATTAAGTTTACGATATCTGTGAACATATATCGATGCAAGAGTTAATAAAAATAACATTTGCTAGTCAGTTTTATCATTGTAAATCCCTTTTCTTGATCAAAATGTGTTTGAAGTTAGAACGCATGTTAACGAAAGGGCAACCAACAGACAAAACATTTAAAGAATCAATCTCAACCCCAAAGTATGTTCATTGAGTATTATATAGTCATTAACTTATAGTTATTCAAGGTCAGTAAGGAATTGCCATAGTGCAAAAGTGGTTATGAAGGACCAAAAAATAATCTTTTCAAAAAGTCAAGATAAAATGTTTTTCAAGGTGCAATATTTAGCAGTTAGAACACTTGTCACTAGCCATACAACCACGTGAGGTGTTTTGAGAGATAAGAAAGAAGTTTTTCGAAAGAAGATAAAATAAGAAGTTTAAAAAACATTTGCATGCATATGAAAAAAGTACAAAATTATGAATTTTAAGTCAACATGTATTGTGGCTTTGTTGAGATTGCTTCCATATTAAAAGAATAATTCCTTTTTTGTTCCGTTTGAATAAAATGTGATGAGATGTTTCTTTGTTAAATTTGCTCCTGTTTACACTAAATCATGTTGCAAACAATGTATGTTAAATTGTTGCAAAGGATTTTATTTCAGAACAAAATGCATATTAAATTTTGAATCATTTTGATGTTTGGCTTTCATCACCCACTATATGTTGTGGAAGGCCCTAAATATGACTTTAGAGTGTGAAGTGTTTCTCGTTTAATGGTATAACAAAACTACAGGCATAAGTATTCGATAATGAGCTTGTTTAGAAGCCAAAAGATGTTTCACAAGTAAAACAAAATCACAACACAACAGACATGGATTACGTTAATAATGAGATAAATGATAACATATTTAAGACGGAAGCACACATTATGATATAATAACAGATACAATTATAAATTTAAAATATTAAAATATTGCTTTCAATTACTGTAGGTTTTGCATTGTTGGCCAGTAAAGACGTCGCTAGCGGGCTAGTGTTGTACTACCCTTAAGTGTACAATTGAAATCCACAGGTTGTGATTATATGGGAAATTATTCTTTCACCAACCATAGAATGTATTGCATCGGAAGTTGACTTCCAATTTATTTCACAGTCAGCTTGGTAGGTAGACCCTAATGTGGGAACTGTTATCAAGTAAACTCTGATAAAGTATGTGTCAATGTGCACTGCATGTTTTGCTTCTGGACATCAAACTTTCATAACATTACAAACTTTGAGTGTTCCCGAATGACTTTAATCTTTTGCTACAGTTATCTGACGTCGTCTGCAAAAGTTATGCGTGGTAGTCACTGTATTTTCCAAAAAATAAATTCACAAATGCGATAGGATTAAATTACAATCTAAAATAATGAATAAACTTACATAAGACATTGTTTACAAACGCTTTTTAAAGAAATCATTAATTTTCTGCTTAAGTGGATAAAAAGATTCCCAAAACAAAAAGAATCGCTTTTTCATAAACATGACCCATTTTGGCTAATGACGTTACATATATTAGACGCTAACTTTTTCTAAAAGATAGTCTGATCTCGACATTAACGGTATTCCGTAAAAGTTCTCATCTAATAGAATTATCTTAGGACTATACTTGTCATTAATGGTGGAGATTAATTCAATAAAAACCTTTCATCGTGTGATGGATCAAAATTTTAACACTTTAAAAACAACAATATATTAGTATATTTATGCAAGGTTGATGATCGGAAAATGTACGAAACGTATCATAAACGTTCTATAAAAAGTATAAGTTCTTTCAGGTTGGTAACCCTTTGTGTGTTCAAAATATTATAACTTCTTTATTATGATTGATTGTTAATTTAATTACTTTCAATGTTATTTAAATATTTTTAAAACGAAATATCTTACATTATTACTCATTTAGAAATTTATATTTGACAGGGTGTTTATCTTTTGCTATATATCTGCATTAAACAATTATCCTCAATTTTGTTCTTGAAATCTAAACATCATTCACTTAGATTATCAATGTGTTCAATATAAGTAACAGTGATTTAACTCATTGGTTATGAATCATTGAAATCGAAAACTACTTTAAGGCAAAGCTCTCTCAAATTCAGCTTCCTTCTACAGCTAATGAAACCGTGTGTATGCAGGGTTGTCACTGTAAGGTACTATTTCATTGGTTCGAATTCATTAAAATCGAAAACTACTTTAAGGCAAAGATTCCTTCGATTGGGCTTCATTCTACAGGTAATGGAACCATGTATGCAGGGTTGTCACTGTTAGGAACACAAATTTCATGATATTTATTGTGACACACTTCGTGAGGCATTGATTAGATATATTTGTAGATCAACTTGTATAAAATTCATTGGTTATAAGTTGTGACCATAAGTTTATTAAAAAACGCCTGGATACATAAAATTTTAATGCCTCAGATATATGTATTGGTGATGGAAATATACAGCTAATTCAAGAAAATGTCTTATTTCCGTGTCATCACAGTGATCTCGCGTTGACATTGTTTCATATTTTGTGACTTAGGATGTAGTTTTTGATTTCCAGAGTACATATTTGTAGCAGAAAAATGGAAGTGTTTATAGATGTTTTTCTTCACTGTAGACTGTATATTAAACATTAGAAACGAACGAATCATTTTACCTACTATCCAAGATATCATAACATGTACCATTTGAAGTACACACATGCAGTAAATAACTTCTTTTTTGTATTTGTGAAAAAGTTCATAATACCAAGTAAGACAATCAAATTATCAATAGTTCCAATATTTTGCCTAAACCAGCCTGAACCTCAATATAAACTTGATAATTTCCAATCAGTATGTTTATCATTCAAAACATTAGTGAATAACTTTCTAAGGTTACTCAATAAGAAAATACCTCTATAATTACTTGCAACATCAACATCCCCTTTCTATGTAAAGGCACAATGAACCCTGCATACAAGTTCTCAGGGAAATAACCAATGTCAAATAATATGTTAAACAATTTACATAAAGCGATACTAAATGCAACATTGTTTGATCCATATTTGAACCATTCATTAATAAAACAGTCAGGGCCACCTATTTAATTAGTACAAGCCTTTCTGATAGCGTCAATAATATAAGGTACATTAAGCTTCTCAAACATAACATTTAATTCTCTTTCTAAATATATTTCATTGAAATACAATATGTCTTCACCAGGTTGGAAAAAACACGGATTCAGAATTGTTTATAGATCTGAAATATTCTACAAAATCACCGGATGTTAGGGAGCACGAGTTGTTAACAATAGACGCTTTGAGCATCTTTTAATACAGTTTTGCATTATTCATTTTAGCATTTTCATGTTTACATGTTAATGGCTTGTCAAATACAATTTTAATTTTTCTAACCACATTATCCCCACTACTCATCATATCACTTGCGTCCATACCCTCTCCATTCCTTCCTGAAGTCATATCACCAGGAACACAATCCGATTACTTCGTTTATATTTATTCAAATTAATATTTAAACACACTGCTGAAAAATACCTGTGCTAACCATTGTATTTATGTTCAGTATATGACCTTTAAACACATACCACACTCATTTGAAAAAAATACCGTATAATATTTTAAATGAAAAATGAATGTTCTTTTTATTGAAACATTATTACGACTAAATTGAAGTGAATATTTATTGTATGCTTTCTGGTAATTTACAATGATGTATCGATAAAAAAATGTTTAAACTGTTTATTATAGGTCTAGTATTTAATTCACGTAAACGGAATTCAAAGTTTCTAAGGAGGCAGAACATCAGATATTCATTAAGAGAACTTTCAATCAAATTAGGGTGGTAGTGATCTAGCTTTAAAGGTGTTATGGTGTAAATTTGGTTTCGAGCTTACCAGGGGTATGTGTTTTTGGTCTCTAGAAAGGACACAAGTACTCGTTTCTAGCCACAAAACGGACTTCAGGTAAAACAGGCTTCACAAACGAAAAAGGAAATAGTTAAGTAAAACTAATCGACACTTCGACCTACGTAAATCGGTAAGTAGATTATATTATAATTATGCATCTTTCAACTAATGTTAAGCGCATTTTTTCACAGATCAAAGTTGTAACAATATTTGGTCAATATTCCCCAAAAATCAGGAGAACTGTGTTATAATACTCAGGATCTTTTTTCCTTGTAGTGTTCATGCCGTTTGAATCAATGGAGCAAAGACATTTGCTCCAACGCGTCACAAAAATGAAGTTTGTGCACCAAGCTTAGCAAATAAAAATATAAAATTGGCAACGATACAACTTTTTGCCCATACAAATCTACACATACGAGAGAGAACTGCTGAAGCCTTCATGGAAATAAAGATTTATAATCAGCAGAGCTATTGAACAAGTGTCTTCTTACGGTGGAAAGAGGGGCGTGCACGAGAATATCGAGTAATCCCACTAGCCAATACATTGTATTTAGAAAGGCCATGAATATAATCTAATGTTTATCTTTCGAAAAATATTTATATTTATCTATTGATAAATCTGTATTTATTTCTTTATTGATGCATTTATTTGCTCACTTAAATATACAATACACTTATCGTCGTATAAGTCAGATACAGTGACCTCAGATTTACTATCGCTGTTGCTGCCTAGAAATAAGCTTGGACTAGATAGGTGTTCGTCCTAGCGAAACAGCTTTTTGCGTCTGAAGAAAAAATTGTTCTGTATCTATTACATAGGTTATTGCTAATGTGAAACGAGCTTATATTATAGTCAGCAACAGCGAAAGGAAATATAGTATGAGGTCACTACATGAAATAGTATTGATCGATATTTAGTTATACGAAATGATGATGATGATGATGATGATGATGATGATGATGATGATGAAGATGATGATGATGATGATGATGATGATGATGATGATGATGATGATGATGATGATGATGATCATGATCATGATCATGATCATAATTATCATGATGATATGCTTAATAAAACGTACAAATTGTATTCCTTGTTGAGAATAAAGGAATGTTTGTTTTCAATTATTATTCAGTATTTTAGCAGAAAAGTAAATTTTATAAAATGCCTCGTTTGGAGTTGAAAATTCGTTTGGATTGTCACAAGATCACCTAATACCAATTGCTTTTCTTGTTTTCTCTCACTTAATATAATAACCTAAATTGATCTCGTGTCTTGTAGTCTTTTTCAAGATCAAGAGAATATAAATCTTCTGAATTGAATTCACAAAATCGCTTACTCATTGTTAACATTGGATATAAAGTAAAGATGGACTGGAATATGGAATAATTATGATACCGTGTGTAAATCTAAATCAACAAGAAAACTATTCGAACAGTTTCTGATATATTTTTTTTTTAATTTCTTATAGGGAGTACTACAAAATGTTTTGAATTTTATACGCTTTATTATGTATATTTGCGGGCTTTTCTTGACCTTTATTTTGCTTTTTGCAGTATAGCCATATAGCAAAAAATATATAATTAGAACAAATCTTGTGATTTATTTCCTAAACAAACATTATAATTTACTATAGATTTCGTTATTTTGCATATTCAAGAAATTTGTTCGACATGTACAGGCAAATATTCCTGCTATTATTTTTCCTTATTTTTCCTTTTACATGTATAACTGATGTAAATCCGTGTAACATAGTTATTACTGTAAATTATATGATCATCATTCTGGCATATTTTGTGTGCCGCTGCTAAAACATTGTATTTGGTTTAATTGTTTAAAAGTCATTTGCAATAAGCTTTGCTTATTGATTAATACAGTACATCATGACAAATCATCTATGAGGGCCTCATACATGTATCGGGGACTAGCGAATTACAGCTATTTCGTTATAGTGTCCTTGTAACAACAGGGACTATGCTACGTCTTATATATACTATTGTAGAACACTTTTATAACAATATTCGCTGATAAACGAAAACTGTGTTTCTTATTTGTATTAAAGTTGCTCAAACAATTTATTTCGATTTCGTCATAATCTCATTAATTCCTTTTACCACCTTCAATATAACCATTATTTTCTCATGATCCTCAAAATTAATTATAAGAAATACATATAAACGGTCGTAAAGCCGGATAGCCATTCTAAGTTTTTTAAACCTAACAATATTTCAATTATCCAAAAGCATGCTTGAAAATAAATTATGAATGAAAAAGGAATTATTGTGATTATGATAGGAATAATTCCTATTTAAAGCCCAAATACAAGGAAAGATGTAAAAAAAACACATAAACTACAGAAAACCCAAAATAGAGAGGTTAGCTTTATCCTGTTATAAGAAACGTAAATATATTCGAAAAATTGGGACCAGATACTTAATTCATGTATCATCAGCACGATATGTGGTTCTGTGTTGCTGAATCGTCTAACGTAACGCGCCTAAATTGTCCAATCCATTATTTTTTAAATAAAATAAATAGAGGATATTTGTTTATTTCAGTGTTAGATCGTATCATAGATAAACATATTTTCACGAGTGGCGAATGGTAACCGTATTCAACCGGCAAACTATTGACTTGTCTCGCTGACGTCCGTTACATGCAAGTTGTTAGAACACAAAGTCCACAGTAACGTTATGCAACAATTTGTCACGCACCACGACCTTAGAGACAATCAGCATAGTTTTCGGATGAGGCGCTCATGTGAGACCCAGCTTATCACTACCCTGCATGAGATAGTATCCAACACTGTTAAAGGACAGCAAGTTGGTGTAATACAAAAGAGAAATGTCAACACCTGGATACACTCCTCCCCACAAACCAAACCCAGCAAGTCGTTCTAGAACGTGAAATTTCAGAGTGTTTTCCCTGGCGTACCACAAAGTACAGTTCTTTGACAATTGCTACTTTTAGCCTACATTAATGACCTCCCTGAGGTGTTAAAATCCTCCATTACGACGCTATTTCCTGACGATTGTATGATTTTCAAAGTAATCACCAATGAACAGTTGAAGACCTTTCGGCATTAGAGATTTTACTTTAAGGAGTAGTTATTATTTCTCATTTGATGTATGCTATACTGTATAAAGTGTGCTCCTAAATCGGTATAATTTTGGCAACTTTGTTTGTCTCTGTATTGAAATTGTATTATTCACCATGATTGTGAATCATCGCCAATGTGTACAAGCAGTGCTCATGTTACCCAGGTGTAAATCAATATCTGTTTTACAGCGATGACTACGTTTATTATGCCAGATATGGAATGAACACCTGAAATATTCTGCATATCGAAAGCACATTTGGAGGTAGTGATTACGTAAGTAATAAATATCTTTTATCATAGTGTCGCAAAATAAAATGAAGGTTCTTCGTTTATTTATTGCTGGTTAAATAGTATGAATCATTCAGACATATATGTTACTTGTATATTTACATGCTGACGTTAGTAAAAAACACACACTCATTTTAAAATGTTCATCGAATTTAGGCTGACAGGTATGCGGATCTTAATGTATCATAAATAGGCATTCGAGATTTTAGCGTACTATCCTCTATATGCATAGTATTACTTGTTTCCTCAGGCAAAAGGCATGAAACAGTCCAATAACTTGCATATGCATTAAATATTTTTAAACACCGCCAATCCCCTGCAAAAGCTATTAGTACCAGCTAAGTAGGTATGATCCTACCCATTAAACACACAACAATATGAAATATTGAATGTGTACATACGATAAAGGAGTTCTATAATGTTTTAAGATAGTTTTAAGCCTTTCGTGATCATACAAGTTTTATGTCCAAATGAATGCGTCTATATGATGTTTCTTTATCTTTATCGCCGTTATTTGTTTTGCAGCCAAAGGACGTGCCGTCATAAAACTAGTTAACTGTTAATAATGACCTTGGCGTAATATCCTGTATATATTTAGGGAATGAGTGATTCGTTACTTAAATTTCACCTATAGCTCATCCAGAATTGTAAACAAATACTTAATAGAATATAAGAAAAATCTAACAGTACGAAACTCTGTCTCACCCATTCAGCCATTATGTAAATAACACTGATAGCCTCGGACTGTTCTTTCTCTGACATAATAGACATTTTTTGGCCTTTCATCCTTACATAGAGGCGTTATGCCGAACCGTTTACATTAAATAAACTTGACGTGTTAGTGAAATTTTATTATTACTAAGATAGTGTGTGCATTTGTTTTGACACTTATACAGCAATCATATAAACCACAGTGCAGCTGAATCTAAAATTATCTGGAACAAAGAACAATGTTATAGTTAGTGCTTATGTTTGTTCATCTAAACAATGAAGTCGACAGGCCGGGCACAGCCAGACGACGTACAATTTGTTAATAAACCAAAACGTTTATGCAAACTTCTAAGTGTTGAAATGTCTTTATCATAGCAAGTAAACATGCCCGAACTTTTCAATAACCCATTAAATTAAACGAAATAAATGGATATTTGGCTGTCTAAATGATAAATGTTAATCCTAACAGTGATATATTGGCGGTGGCATGAGCGTAGACACTAATGACTGGTTTATAACTATAATAAAATTGTTAAAACATAACTTATAAAATATCTGCGTACAATCTCAATCGTGCGATTCCGATAGTTATCTTGTGGTATATGTGATCGCCTCTAACTCAAGAGGGGATGGTTCGATCCCCAAAAGGGATATCTTGACAAAACTTCTCAAATTGAACATCAGTACTGCTTAATTCTGAGGAAACTGACCCGAGCCACCAGGGCTCGCCTCAATCGAACTTTCAAACATGAGTATAAACTTAACAAATATAGTATGGAAGCGTTTTTATTTTGCTTTTTTATAAAGGAGTTGCGCCGTTCCATACAAATATTGTTATGATTAAGAAGGGCGAAGCGAGCGAGATATTCAAAGTTAGATATTACATAATATGTCCTGTTTAATTTAATAGGTTTTGACCTAATTATAATGTAGTGTCTGATTAGATGTAAACGTGCAATTCTAATGAGGAAATAAGCCAATCTGGCGTGAGGATAGTTTGATATTTATAACAAAAAATATGAAAAATATCAAGAAAGCATTTGTGTTCAGATCATAGCATCCAGAAACTCATAATAAATGGGGACACTAGGTCTTAATTGGAGCGTTTTGCAGATAGTACAATACAAACATGTATATCCCCTTGCTGCTTCGATTCGTGTTTGGTTATATATCTTAAAATTATCTTTGTTATTTTAATTACGAGCAATGATCCACCGGGTATTATTTTACATAGAACAATCAGGTTTACATTGTAAGACACTTATTTATAAGTTTACAAGTTATTTCAGTCTAACAATTGATTAAATGTTAATTAAATGTTTGTTAAAAAGAATAACATGCACATTAGCAATGTTTCCGGTCATGGGAATATACATATTATTTAATTAAACAATGACTTATGACTTACAGTAGCAATGTTTCAGGTCATGGGAATATACTGATTTTTCAATTAAACAATGACTTATGATTTAAACGATGACATTAAACCCGACTACAATTTGGCTGGTTTTCAATATTGATCTTAATAACATCTAATATTAACGTAGCTAGTTGGATTGCAGAATATGAATAGCCAGCATATACATATAATACATTAAATAAAGTATGACCATAAGTTTGATATTGAATACTTATACTGATTAGTTGCTTAATAAAGAAGCTTAAACTAACGATATCTGTTTACAAACGTAATCATGCGATGCGCATATTGACTGTCAACTAGACGTTACAAAGTTGACGTGACAGTTAAAAATGTATCAATATTCGAATGGGCTTCCAAATTTATTTTTTACCCTAACACGGAAAACCAAGCTGCATGTTTCATTTTTGTTATTCGCTTAAACATGAGTCGAGGTGAAAACATGGTTGAAATATGAGTTAAATAATTGTAGAAAAGGCCTTTTTTAAGAGTAATTTGTCTGTTTTGTTTGAAATACTGCAGTATAGACTAATTAAACATGTTATTATTTTTAACCATTATTTAAGTTGCTATTGATGGAATGGTTTGGATATGTTTTTAATTTTAAAAGACCATTGTCCACACAAGTGTAATAGATATGTCTAGTGTGGGAGATTTTGAAGTATTGTGTTTTCAGCAAAACATTTACTTTGCAATGTATTTGTTTTGGATCAGCGTAGGAGGTGAACTGAAAATTATTTTAGATCTTTTGTTGACCTGTATTGGTGGTCAAGTTAATAGAAATAGCGAGATACGACATTTACATTATAGTGGCTTTTAGAAAATCCAAATTGGCCACAAGAAACGTCCTATAGATAACAGTTGTAAAAAGTGTTTGAAAATAGTAATAGCCTTAAGAAAAATCGTCAGTCAGTCAAGCAACTTTCAAACAGTATTAAAGTATTTGATAAATCCAAAATTTATGTCATATCATGGACACTTTTATAAGGTTTATCGTTTTATTCCATGCATAGAAATATTAAATATATCTTCATAGACCCTTTATGCCATCACATGTAGATTTATTTTATCACCACAATAGTTCGAGATTATAACTAATCTTGAGCACTTTGGCGAAGAAGGACGTTTGTTGCGGTAAATATTATGTCAGGGATGTTTATTGCGGCAAGGGTCGACATTAATATGTTCCCTGTCATATGATGGACGTTAATTATGACCAAAGTGGAGTGTTCATATGTAATGCACGTTTTCTAAGGCCATGAAATAATTTAGTTTCTAACTAAATATTCTTTTTTAATTTCAGATTCTCGATAGAGAGGCAGATTTAAAAATTCCTATTAGCCCTGTGTATCTTTTTTTTTCCATTTTCCGGAAGTGACTAAGCAGGCATTTAAAAGAAGTCTCACAATCAGTGCAGTTATACTGAAACAAAAATGTATTTAGTAATTTGTTGTATAATTACACGAAATTAAGACATGTATTGATACAATATGGCTTTCGACATGTTTTTATCGATAAAAATGATGTCATTTATTGAAGTTATACTTATGGAAACAGTTATGTAAAGTGATTCGACGAAAAGTATTTCGTATGAATAGTTATTAGCGTAATGTGTATACCAAGATGCTTCATCTTGAAAAGAAGGACGGTAATATATAAAGTTTAATCTAATTAAAATGCAGATTGAAGCAAAAATGCGTAAAGTTGTAATGCTGTATTCATTAAGCGTCTTGTATGACTTAAAATAGGGAAACTCTACATCGGTACATGTGAGTGCTACTAGGCTTGTCCTGTATGTTTGCTGTATTATTAAATAAGATTGCGATTTGTCAACATTTATAACAAGGAGTGTCTATGTGACCCAGGTTCGTATTTATTTCTCGTGGACCGTTCTGAATATTGCATAATGCCCAATGATGAGACATGGATTGACCTCCTTTTATATGTCGCTTGTCTGCGAAAATGGAAACCTGTTATTAAATGATGTGCATCTTTGAAGAAGAAATTTATTTTAATGCGACCAAAGCCTTGGTAATGCTGATCGTTTACCCAGTTTTGTAGAATGTAGATGATGAAAAGGTATATATTCAGAGTCAGACAAAGACTTCAAAAAACATTTATTGAAATTTGCGTAGTGTTGCATAAATAAATTTATTTCAAATATGCTACTTGTACTTGAACTTGTTGACAACAGTCCCAACAATGACTGTGAAAAAGTACACAATGTATGTTTTTCCCGTTTAAAAAGCAGTAACCCTGTTGCATTAATAAATCGGCTGTTCGCTTATGTTTAATTTTAAATAAAATCATTAAAATGTAAACTTAAGGGACAAGCCCAAGCAACATTAACTACAGATACTGAACGAAAGAAAAACACACTCGTTTTCAAATTTATCCAATTTACTGAAGTAGATTTATAGTACTGCATTGATTTATAAATCAAAATAATTCAAACTTAATACGAGTAATGGTATATATAGTTGCCGGTGTTGAGTTTTGATATCTCTTTGATGTATTACCACATTATTGAATATTGTAAAATTTCTTTTTATCGCTGGGTTACAATAATGGCACAGTCCCAATCTGATCGACAATACGGAAGAGCTAATTATTTAATTAAAGACAATCTGGTGTCCGCTTACTGAAATATCGTGATTAGAACAGCCTTACATGTTTTATGTGTTACTACAATATTTTAAATTTGATATCGCCGTGGTTTGCGTGTCTGACAGATACTTGATTCATTTTGCAGGTTGGACTACGATTGTTAACATATGTTATTATTTTAAGACTCGCGGTATTACAAAATCTAAACACAAATAATCATCGACAATTTTGACCTTCATTTCAAGCATAAACATAAGAAATGTTATACATTCTTAACATAAAAATAAACTTAGATAAAACGAAAAATAATATTTTCAGATTGTCAAAAGGTTTCGCTTTCTAGTTGCTGTTTTATGATGAAATTGATGGTTTTATTGAATTTCGACAAGTGTATAATTATTAACATATATTTGTTAAACAATTGGAATAAAGCTTTTTCTTTGTAATTTATGTTTGTTATATCAATGCTATAACATGCTTTCCTGAGTCTGAGTCTAGAGCTGGACTCGAGCATGGCCCCTGGATTGTTAGATGCAAAAAAACAATACAATCATAATAAAGGATTATACATTTTATTTGAATTCTTCACCATTGAAGCAACAATTGGCCAACAGTCATATGTTTGTGTTTTACCTGTTAACATTAACTATTTAACAAAGTTCAAGTTTAATGCGATACGTCTCGCTATCAGGCAAGAGGTTAATGAGAAACGAACCAGGGACCTAATGCAACCAGTTTGTTTCTTTATTCGTGAACATAAATAAATATACTGACTCACGTCGGGAGTGTGGCTTTAATAATGTAGTTGATTTTTCTTATCTATCTATGTATCGTTATCGTGTTTACAATGTTTATAAAGATAGTTCAATACCGTATTTTAAACTTTTTTACATCTTTTGTGAAGTCATTACAACAATACATTTATCACTGTCGTTGGCACCATTGTACGCGAGAGTGCGGTCATGCGTTTTGGGGAAACCGGAGTACCCGGAAGAAACCCATTTGTCCGGCTTGGTGGCCACAACCCAAACTCACATGCGACCAGGACGGGAATCGAACTCGGGTCGCCTAGGTGAGAGGCGAGTGCGCTATCCACTGTTCTTACCGGACTACCAAGTTCAATACCTTGATTCTTACGAACAATTGGATAGTCGTATCAACGCTTTTATCGTACGATAGCTTTTAGAAGCGATGTTTTATGAATAGTTGTAATATCTATTTTTATTTCGAAGCTATTAGCATAGGCACAATTTTTGATTATGATTGTCAAAATGTAAATTCATTTTGTGACACTCACTACATATATAATCGTATTTCATGATATTACGATATTTTGCCGTTCGCTCGTGAATAAGGTGGCTCCATTGTCCTTTTAAACCCGCCAGGTAGTTTAACAATAAGAAGGGAGCTCAAGCCATAAATTTAGTGTTATCGTAATATTAAAGTTTTATTAAAGCTCAAATTGTTTACACTCCTACCTCTGAGTTATCATGATACGAAATGATTTTACTACAAGCTTTGTGATGTAAACAGCTCTTACCTCTGAGCTACCCTTATACGAAAGGTCTTCACCACAAGATGCGTGAGGTGAACACTCTTACCTCTGATACATTCTGATACGAAATGATTTTACTCCAAGCTTTGTGATTTGAACCTCTTACCTAGAGAGCTTTTCTAATACGAAAGTTCTTCCTCACAAACTTTGTGACATGAACACTCTTTCCTCTAAGATATTTTGATACGAAAGGTCTTTACCACACGCTTTGTGATGTGAACACACTTACCTCTGAGTTATCTTGATACGAAAGGTCTTCACCCCAAGTTATGTGATGTGAGCAATCTTACCTCTGAGATATCCTTATACTAAAGGCATTTATCATAAACGTTGTGATGTAAAACATCGTACCTCTGAGATATCCTTATACGAAAGGTCTTCACTAAAAGCGTTGTGATGTGAACGCACTTACCTCCGAGATATCTTTATACGAAACGTCTTTACCACAAGTTTTGTGATGCGAACACTCTTACCTCTGAGATATCCTTATACGAAAGGTCTTCACCACAAGCTTGTGATGTGAACACTCTTACCTCTGAGATATCCTTATACGAAAGGTCTTCACCACAAGCTTGTGATGTGAACACGCTTACCTCTGAGATATCCTTATACGAAAGGTCTTCGCCACAAGCTTTGTGATGTGTACACTCTTACCTCCGAGATATCCTTATACGGAAAGTCTTCGCCACAAGCTTTGTGATGTGAACACTCTTACCTCTGAGATATCCTTATACAAAAGGTCCTCAAAAAAAAGCTTGGGAGGTGAACACTCTTTCCTGAGATATACTAAAACCTAATGTATTCAACACAAGCTTTTTGATCGGTCATAAATATTACTCTTTTATTAATAATTTTCTTCCTGTTCTGTGAATTGATACACATTTTTTTACAAACAGTGGGCGGTCTATTTAACAGTATTTTAATATCAAATAACGCTTTATTTAAATCAGTTTATACCATATTTTGACAATTACAGGAGTTTATCTTGGTTTAAAATATAATATTGAGCGAAAGTAAGCAACTCATCAACACACTTATGTTTTCATTATAATCTTGAGACCCTGCTTTAATTCCGCCTTTGACACAGTCAACGCAAAACTCTATGAAGGACTATATTTACTGATTTTGACAGCACCTTCTAAACATGTGTTTAATTGTAGTAATTTTAGGTTTTACATTAAGTCTGTAGGTATTTAACTTAGAGTTTATATAATAAACCTTTAAACAAAACAAAGTACACAGTTGATTTTCTAAAGCATTCAAATCTTAGAAGCAATGAGAGTAGTTTGAAGAGTTTTTCCTGTGTTTCATTATGTCTATTTGTTTGTTAAATATTCGTTTTATAATGATATCTTATTAAAGTATATATGTATATGTTTTTAAGAACTTTTAGTAGCAAGTCATTAGAAAAATGGCTTACTACCTTCTCCGTAGATTACTATAGTCTTAACGATTGCTTTCGAATGTTCTCAAAACTTCACCTCATGTCCGTTTGGCGTTTCGTTACCTATTTGGGTGTCAAAATCTTTCTGTATTGAAAAGTTACATGTGCTAAGCCAAACATTTGACTACTCTGTAATAGTGTGCATGGTTATGATAGTCATTGAAAAATCAGCACTGATTTACCCAACAACAATAACACCAAAAACAATCTTTATAATAGGTCGAATAGTCAAACCATTCGGACATTAATCATCCCGCTGGTTTACCAAGGCCGACTATCTTTATTAAAGATACGCTTTGTAATCACTGTTTTATCAATGCATACACATTGTAGTTGTTTTGGATAAATAAACAGATCATACCCATTTTATCCCAGTTGCAAATTAGGGGAAGCAACCGCGATAGTAATTTACGGGAAATGGAAAGGGATGTAAACCTTTGTACATTCACATGCGTTCTTAGAATTCCAGGTTACCGTTCAAATCATCTTATAGCATCGTCGCGCTGGTGTGCGATAGTGTATGCAAAGTCTCACTCTGTTCATTCACGATTTTAAAGGTCATGACCGAGTAAAGATGTCAAAACAGAATTTCAACAGTTACCTGGAAATCCCAATGTTTGGCACAACACATGTAACATTAGAGAGCAATCGTTAAGACTATTGTTATCTACCTAGAAGGTAGTAAGCCAGTTTTCTAATGAATTATATCAAATAGCAGTACTGTAATGTTGAAAAGTTATCCTGGATGTTCAATAAACATCCAGGCCCTATTATCGCTTACTAACGTCATTATCAGTTCTCAGTCCTTATTTTACCAATTACCAGTATACCCTGATTCAAAATAGACATCAGGTGTTCGTTCCATCAATAATCTTACGATAGAATTCGTGGATAATGTTGACCAATATTATAAAGAGAACAAAATCCAGAGTACATAAGTATTACCGTATTGAATTATCACACAAAAATCGCATAATCTACAGGTACGGGAGTTTAAATGAGTTTCTTGAGTTTTATCATGTGGCAGTTCAAACAATCAATGGGATACTGTACTTTACTTATCACAGCTTAGCCAGTAGTTGCCACTGTATTCAAGGAGAATGTCTTGCAGGGTATGTAAGGTCAAAGGTTACTTCGTTTCAGACAAACGCCTGAGATTTGCGGTTAAAAAAAAGATTGCCATCCTACGAACGAAAACCTAAAAAAGCAGCAATGGTAACAAGTGTAAACGTTATGAATATGGAAAAACTATTAAACTTAAAATAACTTAGATAGTTTGGACGAGCCGTACCAGTGATACCGATTCGTTTTGGACTGTTCGTGCCCATTGAGAAATTTAGGTTTAATGTTTCCTAGCCACTGAGATGTTATTCAAATAAGTTTTGAATATTTAGTCTTTTCATTCATTGATGTCGATTGTGTATTAATTGTGTAGCGAGTTTACCCCTTAACAAATGTGTAAGATGTATTTCCCTCAAACTATAAAAGTATATAAGTACAACTTAAAACACTAGAGAGACCACTCATGCGTTAACATGTATTTATCAGTTAATGTTTGGGTATTCGCCTTGTACCGGCCAAAGTGGACTTTTTTATTTCCGCTTTTCTGTAATGGACTTGTATTGTAATGCCGAAGTGGACTTTTTTGCACCACTTTTATATCAATGCACCTCCCGTGCATACGAGTCTTAATGTACGTATGCGATTGTTTCATTCAAGGGAAGTGTAATTATCACTATAAAGTTATTTCTTTCCTTAAACGAAAAACAAGAAAAAGATCAAATGTATTGTTGTAACAATATGAACAATAAACTACTTTCTTATTTATTACTTTATTTGGTATTTGAACTAAATAAGACATATTTAGTATAAAAATTGTAAAAAAATGACTTCATATATTAACAAGACGGTTTAAAACAACATTTTTTCATATATTTTTCAAATTCTCTCAACCAAAATATAATACATGTCGGTTTAAAAAACGGGTAAACAAAACAAATACTTTCAACAATCCTTAAGAGATAACAACCCACTCATTCGGCTTTGTAATATTTTTGATCGGTTATTGATCGTTAATTTTGGAAAATGGTTTACTTCCCGCTTTTAGGTCTATTCCATGAATTTATTAAGATATTTAATGCATGAACTAGTCAAAAGATTGTATTCGAGTATAAAATGTGTGCTTTTGATTAAATATTGATCATGGAAGGATATCACAAAAGGTTGAAATTTAAGACATCAATACTCTTATAAACCAAAGAAAAATTCACACTGCTTATATTTTAATTTTCGTTCAGCCTTATCATACCTTTTCGGCGTGGTATTATGTAGAAGGCAAACATGTACTGTGTTCACTTTACGAGGCCTTTTTTAAGATAAAGGTAAAAACATCAGTTAACCATAGTTGGCAAGGACGCCGCGACCGTAAATACATGCACAAAAATCAAATTCCAGAAATTTATGCAAATAACAATGAATTTATTAGACGACATATGCCCCTTGCCTTGTGACAGTGATGTTAAGCATAATATAAACAAATCGATGATTTTATCAGTACTTGGTCATAACATGACTTTGATATCATATAGTCCTGTGCTATACATGTATGTGATTTTCTTTACAGCTGGTATTTATTGTTGAGGATAAAAGAATGTTTGTCTCCCGGTATTTAATCAGTATTTAAGCAGAGCAGAAAAGATTGTGAAAATACTTCTTTAAAGTTAAATAAATCGTTTGGAATCAGCCAATACTTAATGATTTGCGTGTTATATTTCACTTATTAGAATAGCTCACAATGATTACACGTTGCGTATTCTTACAGTCGTTTTTCTTGATCTGGATAACATAAATATTCATCATTTAATTCACAAAATCGCTTATTAGATAGATAGATACAAGGTGGGAGTGTATATCGGAAATAAAATATCGCTGCACTGAAATATGATACCGCGTGTATATTTAAATTAATACGGCAATAAATTAATATGAATGTTGACAGCTTAAAGGGACTAGACAGAAGATAATACCATTGCAAGATTGTTTGTCAAAAACGTGCATAAAATTGACAATGTTCTGTACAAAGCATTTAATCTTTCTTACTGATGTTTCACATCGGTTACACATGCATCTTTAGCAGTTTTTGAAATTCGAAATTTATGGGGGTTGTCTACCAGGTATATCCAAGTAAGTTTAAAATAACGTTGTTATACTTATCTGCACTCATAAACAGATATGGATTACACTGGGAAACCAATATGCGCTATTTTTAAACTTTGGACATCCGTTGAAACAGCAACATGACAGTTGCTTTTATTTTTTAATCATTAAAAATGTACTTTTGGCCTCCTGCTAGCTCGTATTGTCAATTCTAAGCTTTCTTTGAAAAAAAATACTGAATTTGCCGATTTTTTGGACCATCTAGTGTTTTGTCTCTTTAATGTCTCTACCAAAGCTAAAATACGAACTTCAATGTTTTATTATTGTGTTAAGATGTCATTAAACTAGAAATCCTGCTAATGGATCATATGTCAACATCTTTTGCAGGAATACGATAACAAATCGTATGCAGTAATACTTTTATTTAAGGAATAGTAAAATGCCTTGAAATTTATAACTGAAAACTAAAACTGTATTTAATAACTGGATTAAATTCTATGTGTTGACGACATGTTCAAAGGAGAAACAATAAATAAAACATATATGTTAGGTATATCAAAATCAAAATATGATTGTTTAAGTGAAATTCAGAGTTTAAAGAAAACTATTCCAACTGTTTTCATTTATGTTTCTAGTGATTACTACAAAGTTTGTGTTTTTAATGTTATACGACTACTGTATACTTGCTGGCTTTCCTGACATTTCTTGGCTTTTCGCAGTTTAGTCATATTGTAATTCAATATATAATTCAGAGCAAATTGCCTGTTGTTTTTCTACACAAACGTTAACATTTAGTATCGATACAATCGTGTTGTTGATATCAGTATAATTGCATATTCAAGTAATTTATTCCAGTTACATTAAATACCCCTGATAGTGGTGTTCCTATTGCATGTATATCTGTAGACAATCGTGTAAACATAGTTATCATTTAAGTGACACTCTTATTCAATATCAATGCATATACATGTATAACAAACAAACATTGTGACTGATAAACCTTTAATTACTTACTTTACAATGCATTTATGGAAAATATTAATTACTGATTGTAACCATGTATTAAGTAGCTGAAAACGCAAAAATATTAAATAATTTGCGAATGCTAAAATATTTACTGTGATCTACTATAATCTCAAATGGTAAAAATACTGTGTTTTATGCACATTTCTTTCAAATTAAAATAGGTATCCTCCATTAGAGCCATTATTTTCGACATTTATTCATGCTTTTTGGAATAATAAAACAATAACATAAATTGTGGTAAATATTATGTGTGAGTAAGAGTGCATCTTTAAGTTACACAAGTTATATGATCATAATTGTGGATTACTTCGTGTGGCCCTGATAAAATATTGTATTAGATTCAATTGTTTAAAATCATATGCAATACGATTTGTTAATTGATTAATAGAAAATATCTGAATAAATCAACTATGAGGCCCTCTCATACATGTATCGGTGATGAGTGAATTACAGCTTATACATTATGCTGTCCTTGAAAGAAGATTAAGAATTAATCAGACGCTCAGCTTGAAATATTTTAAATAGGCAAAACTATAAATCGCCGATCGTATGTTGACAAAACACTTCAAATAAGTTTCACAGTGAACTTAACATATATTGTTACGTCTTATCTATACCACTGTAGATTGTGTATTTCCTAAATCAGTAAGTGGTTATTGCACGATTTCGAATTGTAAGTAAAATTTTAAAGCAGTCTGAAAATAGTTGTGTGCATTTTTTAGACGAGCTTGCTGATAGAATTTCGTTTCGAATATAGGTTGCTTTTGCAACATTATATTTCATTAGGTACTTAACATGATGTAATTCATGGTTTATTCTTCATATCTGTGTATTCATGATTTCGTCGAATTGTAAAATAAAATACTGTTATTATGTACTTTAATT
The DNA here is from genome assembly GCF_026914265.1 of Mya arenaria. Taxonomy (NCBI): domain Eukaryota; kingdom Metazoa; phylum Mollusca; class Bivalvia; order Myida; family Myidae; genus Mya; species Mya arenaria. Next base: position 14,423,852 of record NC_069130.1, on the reverse strand, counting down.
TGAATATCATTTAGTACATTATAAAATGGAAATAGATCTGTGGTAAAATTAAACATTTAATCAGTTGTGACCTTTGAACGATTCCACCAAATTCATTAGTGTTTGCATTGTGTGAATGTGTGCGCATGACATTAGCGGTTTACATACACTATTATTACGATTATATTTTTTTTCAATTCTAACAATCGATATTATTGAGCTGAGGTTTGTAAGTTGAAGAATAAAGAAACAATGGTTTCCCGAATGTTTGTATTTTTATGTCTTCATTACATAAGTGTACATTGAAACTCACAACTACTTCCGGGTATAATGGTTAAAGGTTATATAAATCAAACATTAAATAATTGAATAACATACACTTTTATGAAAATCAATTGAACTCATTCTAATAAACATTGACTTTAGATCTCGAAAAAATTTTAGATTTAGATTTAGAAAAATATTTTACCTTTAAGCTCGTTGTGATCAGCTAGCTAGTCGGCAGTAAAATATATCGATTGTCAATTTCAGCAAGTAATCTACTTCCTTTTCTGTGAACAGTCATTGAAAATTTGAAAACTTTAACTTGAAATCAATAAATAAGATATCCAAGAAAACTATAACTATGAACTATATACGTGTTAATTCGTGTTTCCATTTATTCCAGCAACAAGTCAACCTTGTGTCGTTTCATGTGATGCGATTAGGCACTATAGAGTATTCACATCAATCAATCAATCAATCAATCAATAAAAAAAAAATCTATGCAAAATCTCGATTTTGGTGAGATAATTTGCTTATTTTCAGAAATAAAAAGATAACGGGTTGAATAAGGCCTTTAAACATTTTTATAACAATATTCGCTGATAATCAAAAACTGTGTTTCTTTTTTGTATTAAAGGTGATCAAAAATATATATTTCGATTTCGTCATGATCTCAATAATTCATTTTACCACCTTCAATACAATGATTATGTTCTTCAAGATCGTCAAAATTAATTATAAAAAATACATATAAACGGTCGGATAGCCATTCGAAGTTTCTTAAACCTAACAATAGTTCAATTATCCAAAATGCATGCTTTAAAATAAATTATAAAAAATTGTGTGGTTAGGCCACAACAAATTGATCATTTGTTCTACGGATTTTGCAAAAACAAAGTAGGAGCGAGCGAGCGAAATAAAAATAAAAATACTTTTTCCTAAATTTAAGGCAAATCAGAGGCGAGTGCAAAGCGAAAAAAAAAAAAAAAAAGTTACCAAATTTATCATACAGTGTATGTCAAGAAATGCTTATTAATTGCAAACATAGGTTCAGTTATTAATGAAAAGGTTTTGATTGTATCACTTGCAAATCTCTCTCAATATTTAACAAATGGCAATAAGGTCCAGTGCTTTACTATTAACTTCAATTTAAACGTGGATTTATTGTAAAGACAACCTTCCACATAGTAACATATAATTATTTGAAGACCAAAAAGAAAACTATTGTATTCATTCCATAACTTACTATTACAAAAAAAACAACATTTTAGACTTGTAAGAGTAATTCATGATTTGAATCAGGTCTAAGTTTGAACCTCTTGAAGCACATGATTAAATTGTAGTGACTTTGACATTGCAGAAGATCGAAAATGTAAATAACACAGAGAACATATCTAAAAAAGACACTGTGGATTAAATTGCGGGACAACATAAATGAAGCAGTATCAAACAAATCTGCAAATGTGGCACCAGTCATTATATTAAAGCAGGTGGTGGAATAAAGATATTTCCCTTTAAAGAACCCTCCTTTACCCCTAACCTATGGTTTATAGGTCCGTGCCTTGAAAAAGAATATGATGTCGGCCTCCATAGCTTCAATGCCCATAAGAAACAGGCCACTTTAATTACAGGCCATTTTATACAAATCGATCAATGAAAACAAGTGGATAAAAACGAAGAATTGAGAAAATTAAAACAGTCATTTTACTTATAAAAGGTTTTATTTTCTGGTTTTACTGATGTTTTTTTTTAAAACTGTCCATGTGTATGTAATGCACTAGTCAACTGTAACCACGCCCCAAGGTCCGGGGAATAGCGGGGACTTTGACATTCGGTCCAGCCAACCCCGGGTAAATCCACTGCATTCATCCGGCACTGTGGAACCACCTGGAAGGTAAAAACTTGGCCCATTTCCCCGACTATCCCTGGTATATCTCAGGACCTGGGGGGAGGGGGCGTGGTTACCGCGGATTGACTGGTTCATAAATATAATTTACAGGCTGTTTCTAAAACATTTACAAGTCCTACTATTTTTATCTGTTTATAACGATTATGATTATATGAAAAATGAGAAATGCATTTTAGAAAATTTAAAAAATAACTCACGAAAACATGTTCAATTGTTGTAAGTCGTGTGTTCGTGTATTTTAATATAAGTTTTGCACTCAAAATTCGATTTAGTTATTATTTAACACAAAATTTTGAGTACAACACAATGAATTACTTAAAACACAATAAATAATTATTGCTTTCGACTCTGTGAAACTGTTGTTGTTTACTGAAGACTATAATCCATTGACTTTGACACTGATTTTCATTTAAAACGTGTATTTTACATTACGAAAACTGAACGTAACCCGAAAATTAATACCGGAAATAAATAACAACGGTGCGTCCTGCAAAATATTCCCGACAAAAAAGACTGTCAACAAATATCGGCTGTTTTGCGGTTACCCGGACCTGATTTTGTCCTGACACGAGGAAATTTTGCTCGCGAAGAATGTAAAGCATGGAAATACCTTCAAAAAAGGCAAAGTCGACGTTGAAGGATTAAATACTTAGTAAAAGAATTTCAGAAAATAGAGGAAATTCAGAAGTAAACAAAAAAAAATAATATGCTCGGCCAAATAGTAAGTGCGGGCGCAAAAAAAAGTTGTTTTTTTTTTTTTCGTTTTTCGAATTTTAGGTGCGGCAAATCCGACGAACAAATGATCAATTTGTTGTGGCCTAATAAGGAAATAAAATATATTAAATAAATTGGGACCAGGGACTTAGTCTATGTATCATCAGCCCGATATGTGTTTCTGTGTTGCTGTATCGTCTAACGATACGTGCCTAAATTTTTCAATCCATTATTTATTATACAAACTGATACTGGCCTCATTTGTCGAATTCACGCGCCACTAAAATAAAAACTACTTCCCCTGTTTTCCTGTCCTCATGTCACTTAATTGAAATCTACTTCCTAGGTTGTTCACCGTAACGCACCATAGTAGTCCACGTGTCACTAAATTAAAGACTATTTTTTAGTTGTGAAATCCACATGCCAATAAATTAAAAACTGTTTGTTTCAATTGTACAACCCAAGTGTCACAACATAAGTTAAAGAAAGACAAGTCCTGTTCCGTAGTCTAATGGCAACGTCATTAATGCGCAACAAAAAGTGAAAATCTTAGGACACTTTATTGACAATGATTTGTCCGGTGAATCTCACAATTCCCACAAGCCACCCAGTTTCATTCAAAGCCATCCATTAGATCCAGCGACAACGACATTGTCCAATGTGACACAAACATAGCTGCGAGACGACCTAAGCCTCTTCAAAGTGACGTCTTATTGTGAATGAAAGAAGACATTCCAGGCATACGACGTGACCTAAATTATCCAAATGAAATTATATTAACGTCCAGTATTTTCATTGAGGGTCCCTGGCTTACTTTTAAGAATGACGTAACTGTATCTTTAAACCGAAGTGTACCAAAGAAAATGTCTACATTTCGACACACAAACCCTTGGATAAACCTTAAAATTAAGAGATCAGTTCGAAGAAAGCAAAATAATAGAAGAAAAAAGATTCACCAAGGCAAAAAGGGGCCTAGGTCGATACAAGAATTACAGCATGAAGTTAAAGACTTAATCCGCAAACAAGAATAACTTATAGTTTTTGGCATATCTTAGAATTAAAGGCCAGGAATCCACAGTGGGAGCTTCACTGAAAACCAAGTATGATTTTCTTCAAAGTAACAGTATAGCTAAAGCAAACATCTTTAACGATCAAATTGTATCTGTCTTGACCAAGGAGAATATGGAAAACATCACAACTAAAGGTCCAAGCAATATACCATCAATGCCCGCTAAAGTTGTTAAAAAGGGCTCCACAAACATAGAATGTACCTAACAACTCACAAAGCTGCAGGGCCAGATCAGATCCCATTGTTTTCTTGAAAGCTGCTGGAAATGAACTAGCTCCAGCCTTAGCTCAGCTATTCCAACTTTCACTCAACCTAGGCCAAGTCCCTCAATACTGGAAGGAAACGTCTGTAATACCTCAATTACAGAAGGGTGAGCGTATTCAACCGGCAAACTACTGACCTTTCTCGCTGACCGTGCAAGTTGCTAGAACACAAAGTCCACCGTTATGTCATGCAACACATTTTACACACACCACGTCCTTAGAGACAATCAGCATGGTTCTCGGAAGAGGCGCTTATGTGAGACCCAGCTAATGACTACTCTTCACGTTATAACATCCAACACTGATAATGGACGGTAAGTTGGTGCAATACTCCTGGACTTTGCACATACCGTCGACAAGGTTCCTCATTAACACCTTTTACACAAACTAGACTTTTATGGGGGTAAAGGGAAATGTCAACTCCAGGAACACTCGTTCCTCTCCATCCGAACCCAGCAAGTCATTCTAGACAGTAAAAAACAGAGACAGCCAGAGTTTTATCTTGCCTACCAAAATGTACAATTCTTTGACCATCGGTACTTTTAGCCCACATCTTTTAGCTCCCTAAGATGTTACAATCCCCAAATACGGTGTTATTTGCTGACGACAGTATGGTCTTTAAAGTAATCACCAGTGATCAGTTGCATACTTCAAGAAGTATTTCATTTGAGACTTTAAATCAAAGAATTGTAATTTCTCATTAAGTGAACTTTTCGGCTGTATAAACTGTGCTCCTAAATCGGTATAAGGTGGGAACCTTGCTTGTTCCTGTATATCAATTGTATTATAAACAATGTCAACCAGCTTCTTATCAATATCTCTGGTTTACAGCGCTGACTCCGGTTATGAAGCCAAAATTCTTCAGAAATGGATGAAACACGTGTAATATGCTGCATGTCTAAAGTCTAAGGTAATATGTATCAATTTTCATAGTGCCGCATAGTAAAATAATGTTTATTTGTTAAATCATTGCTGGTTGAAAAGTATGAATCATACAGACATAAATGCTTCTGGTATACTTACCTGATGAAGATAGTACAAAAATGACTAAAAAAAAAACAAACAACGCATTTCATTTTTCTCCCGTTTAAAAATCCTAATGCCTTTCAATAGAGTATTTCGTCCTGTTTATTTCAATTTTAAAGCAATCAAATGGCAACCAAACGGACAAGATCCTATTAGAAACAATATAACATGCATACACGAGAGAAAAACGCATATTAAATGTTTATCAAATTAAGGGTAACCGGTATGCGGATCCTCATGTTTGTGATATTGTCATTCAAGAGGGAAGCGTATTGTCAAGTAGCATTGGATACCAAACATTTCAAATAAATTACATATTCATTAAAACACCACCAAGCCTGCAAAAGGTACTAGGATATGCTTAGTACATATCTTTATGCATTCCATACACAACAATGTTAATGTGAGATTCAAAAACTACTTCTTTTTCGGTTTGCTTTGGTCGACTGATTGTAAAAGTGATCACTTTATTGTGTCAGAATGATTCAACCGCAAGTGATCACTTCTGTAGGGTAAGAGGAGTGACCCTCCAGTGATCACTTCAGTAGGGTAAAAGTAGTGACCCTCAAGTGATCACTTCAGTAGGGTTCGAGGAGTTACCCTGAAGTGATCACATTAATAGGGTAAGAGGAGTGACCTTGATGTGTTCACTTCAGTGGTGTTAGTGGAGTGACCCTCAAAAGATTACTTCAGTGTGTCTGAATGAGAGACCCCCAAGTGATCACTTCAGTAGGGTAAGAGGAGTGACCCTCTCTTGATCACTTCAGTGTGTCAGAATAATTGACACTCAAGTGACACTCACTTAATTGTGGTAAGAGGAGTGACCCTTAAGTGATCACTTCAGTGTGTCAGAATAATTGACCCTCAAGTGATGACTTCAATTGAATAAGAATAGTGATCCTCAAGTGCTCTCTTCAGTAAAGTTGGTGGAGAGACCATCAAGCGATTACTTCAGTGTCTCAGAATGATTAACCCTCAATCGATCACTTCAGTAGGGTAAGAGGAGTGACCTTCTAGTGATCACTTAATTGTGTCAAAATGATTGACACTCAGGTGATCACTTCATTAGAGTAAGAAGAGTGACCCTCAAGTGATCTCTTCAGTGGAGTAAGAGGAGTGACCCTCAAGAGATCACTTCAGTAAGACAGAATGATTGACCCTCATTTGATTACTTCAGCAGGGTAAGAGAAGTGACCCTCAAGTGATCACTTCTCTGTGTCAGAAGGATTGACACTCAAGTGATACTCACTTAATTGTGGGAAGAGGAGTAACCCTCTAGGAATCATTTCAGTAAGGTAAGAGGAGTGACCCTCAAGTTAACATTTCAGTGGAGTAAGAGAAGTGACGCTCAAGTGATCACTTCAGTAGGGTGAGAGGAGTAACCCTCAAGCGATAACTTAAGTGGAATAACATGAGTGACGCTAAATTGATTACTACAGTATGTCAGAATGATCTATCCTCAAGTGATCACTTAAGTATGGTAAGAGGAGTGACCCTCAAGTGATCACTGTAGTGGTGTTAGAGGAATGTCCCTCATGAGATCACTGCAGTGTGTCAGAATTATTGCACCTCAAGTGATCTCTTTATTAGGGAAACAGGAATTGCACTCAAGTTATCTCTTTAGTGGGCTTAGAGGATAGATGCTCAAGTGTCACTTCAGAGTGTCAAAATGATTGAACCTCAAGTGATCACTTAAGTGGCGTTAGAGGAGTGACGCTCAAGTTAACACTTCAGTAGAATAAGAGGACTGACTCTCAAGTGATCACTTCAGTAAATTGAGAGAACTGACGTTCAAGTGATCACTTCAGTAGGGTAAGAGGACTGACGCTCAAGTGATCACTTCAGTGTGTCAGAATAATTGACCCTCAATTGAACACTTCAGTAGGGTAAAATGAGTGACCCTTAAGTGATCACTTCAGTGGAGTTAGATGAGTGACGCTCAAGTTAACACTTAAGTAGGGTAAGAGGAGTAACCCTCAAGTGATCACTTCAGTGGGGTAAGAGGAGTGACCCTCAAGTGATCACTTCTGTATGGTACAATGAGTGACCCTCAAGTGATCACTTCAGTAGATTAAAAAGAGTGACCCTTAAGTAATCGCTTTAGTGGAATTAGAGGAGTGACGCTCAAGTTAACACTTTAGTAGGGTTAGACGAGTGACCCTCAAGTGATCACTTCAGTGGGGTAAGAGGAGTGACCCTCAAGTGATCACTTCTGTGAGGTACAATGAGAGACCCTCAAGTGATCACTTCAGTAGAGTAAATGAGTGAACCTCAAGTGATTACTTCAGTGTGGAAAGAGGAGTTACCCTCAAGTGATTACTTTAGTAGGGTAAAATGATTGACCCTCCAGTGATCACTTCAGCGAGATAAGAGGGGTGACTCTCAAGTAATCACTTCAGTATGCTAAGAAGAGTGACCCTCAAGCGATCACTTCAGTGGGGTAAGAGGAGTGAAACTCTAGTGATCACTTAAGTAGGGTAAAAGGAGTGACTCTCAAATAATTACTTCAGTAGGGTAAGGCGCAGTGTAGTAAGAGGAGTGACCCTGAAAAAATCACCAGATTAGGCGCAACACTTGTTGGACTGGTCCATTTTAACGTTAGTTCATTTTCCATAGCGGAATCATTATACTGTTCTAGGTTTAAAAATTATAATCAAGACTTATCAAATCCTTATTTGCTGTACAATTTATAATTAAACGATTAAAGTTTCAACCCCTATATTTGCGCTGCAATTATAACAACCCGTTTAATTGATAGAACTGAAATGTTGTTTTCATTTTTTTTCACTCAACAGTTTGTGTCACACTTCGTGAGATACTGATAAAATCTAAATTCCTTACAAAGAATATGGTCATTTGTCTTTTAGGAATAAAAAAACCATCATAGGTCAATTAGCTTGAAATATAACTTTCTTTCAACTGCAACAAAAACTACAGATCATTTTATAATCGCGTTTGGAAGGTAAAGCAATGAATTGTGTCTTTGATTTAAATGAGTTTGTTGACATAACACTTCATACTGGTTTTAAAGAGCACTTAAGATATTTTGCTAAATCTTATCTTCACTGCAGAAGATTGTTCAGTTGTAAAGTACACAAGTTTTCTGTTATGAGTAGTTAAATCACATCCTATTTTGCGAATTCAAAATAAAGTTGCAAACAGTTTTAAAATGCTTCTGTGCATTTATTTCACATCTGCGTTCACTTTGCGTGTCGGTGTAATTACAATTTCGCTACACAGATACAGGCAGTTTTTGAGAAATTGTATTGCATAACGTTATTGATGTATCTTAGAATTCGTCTGATCTATGTTTCCACGTGTTTCGCCTATTTTTAAAATGTTATTAGTATTTACAATGATTAAAAACATTCATTGAAGAAATTATTAAACAAATATCAATCGGTGGAAAGTGTAAACATTTCAATGCGCTGTGGCCTTTAACCTCTTTTACTAAATGTATAAACAATTGTGCGCCTCTGTCAGTGGTTAATATACACTATTATTTAAGTTATACCAACACAAATTTCAAACATCGTCTGTTATGTTTTTCGCAACTTTTAAGCGATATTTTTTTAAATGAATCTTCCGATTGAAAAGCGGAAAAAAATAAACTATGCTAAAAAAATACTGCATTAGATTTGCTTCTCACCAAAAAGAAATGTTTGTTTAAAAGTTGAAAAATATTATACCTTAAAGTTAAATATATAATTAAAAGCTTCAATTGTTGGCATTGCCAAGGCACAATTGCTTTGTGGAAGGCTCTTTATTGTGTTTTGTACTTCAACAGATCAATTGAAAGCAATTTACACTTAAAGTTCGTGTCCTTTTCGACAAAAGCACTTTTTGCTGAGTGAATTGGGGTAAGGCAACGCTGTTGGGAATTTACACCTATACATCTCGCATTAGTAAAAAACAACGGCTCTTCAAATTGAACGGTGCGCTATGAGATTTTCACAGGGATAAAACAAAGCCAAGCCTAAATGGCCATAATTAGGTTCTCTTTCAAGTACCAAGTAGACCAAACAGATACGAAAATCGCGTGATCGGTTATCGAGCTTTTTCAACCCGTCTTATAATATACGTTTGCATACTTCCCTGTTTAACTTATGTTTAAAGTTAATCTAATGATTTCCCATGAAGTGTTGATTCGATGACAAATGTCCGAACTATAGAAATAAGGGAAATATTTGAAATTCAATAAATATCAATTACTAGTGTTATAAGAATTAAATTCTTTGCATGATTTATTCAATCTTCGTTTAATTTCTGGAGCAACTTCAAAATGTTGTAGCAAACACTTCATCTGATTTTAAGATATTGATGATTTTTAAACACATTTTAATTTGACAGGCATATATCCCATGAGTATGTGTAATTCACATACAATAATTAGATAATATACATAAAATATTAACATTTAATTCATATCGTATTTTAAAACATCTAATTTGTGCAAAGGAATTGTGCAAAGTCAGGCAAACGTGTCAAATCTTGAACTCGAGTAATAGCAGTCATATTTACAATTAAATTATTACTTGCAAATGCCATGTTTGCATTTTGATTCAAACTAGCTTTATTTTGTATCAAACATTCATTATTGAATATCTAAGGCATAACTATTACAAAAAAAGGTAATACGTACCTGCGAAAAATCCTTTATGCAAAGGTAAACCAGCGCCCACAATATGGCCCAAACAGATAAGAAATCAGGTGATATCGGATATATATCTTTGGAAAAACGAGCAATTTACTTCCTTGTTAGTCAAATTCATCTTGTTTTAACAAATCATGTATCTTATGTTGTTTAAATATAAGTTCCAAGACGAGCAGATAAATCACAATCATGTCTCTATGGAAACGAAACACTTCTATATAAGTTCCAAGACGAGCAGATAAATCACAATCATGTCTCTATGGAAACGAAACACTTCTACCTCCAGTTGGGTAATAAGGAGTATTCAATTTTTACTTGTTATATTTTTTTTTCATTATTGAATATTAAACGTTAGGAATAGAAGTACTGCAATGAAACTTGGCAAGGGAAATAAATTAAGAATAACTGTGTTGCAATGTTGCAATTTTGAAGTTTACGATTTTTTATTGTAATAAATATAATTCACGGTGAATGCTTTACAATGGCGTTCAGACATGGATGTGCAATGTGATTATTTCTATTCAACCCTAAGTTTATTTCAGAAATTTGTGATATTTGATGTTGTTCCGTTCCTCAAAGCCTTAGTCTAATACGCTGAAGAAATAGTTTAATAGTCCAAAACGACAATTGACCAAAAATATAATATGTTAACTATTGTGTGTATCTATATGTTTAAAATGTTTAAAAAACACCAACTCGGTAAGCCTTCTCTTTGTACAAAATTTAAAAGGATTTGAAACATGACCTACATTATGTATGCATATTTATAGACTTCCGAAGAGGGACTACCCATGTCCGTACAAAATGCAATGATTATTTTAAATTTGAGTTGCTTCCCTAAGAAATATTCGGCAGTTACTTCAACGTTTTTAGGTTTTTCGAAATTAAACTTAAAATACAGCAATTCATGGTATTTGTATAATTTATCACAGGTTTTATACTTTATAATGACAAATCAATAATATCGTCTGATAGTGCAAGGTATAAGGAAAATTAAATAATTCCTTACAGGGCTTCATGTAAATGAGCGCGCGCGTGATGACGTCATCCTCGCGTGCAACTTACAAGGTCAGAAGTGTAAATAATGATTATTTGGGTCGAATTCCACATTACTACTTACATTTGAACGCAGAAAACAGCTGATATCTGTCAAAAAGGATGCCGCAATGAAACACCAGACTGATTTGTTTTAAATATTTCGTTTTGACAGGTTTTAACTTGGTGGGCCAAAAAAGTGGTATGGGCGAATAAAAGGTCGCTAACCAGTACACACCATTAGATAACATATTATAAATGATTATATTATTAGCTACATAGCTACAGACAGAGTGTGGGTGAGAGAGAGATTTGGCCGCTAGCTATAGTAAGACATACATAAGTTTGGAATATTCTTAAAAATATATTCTTTTTAATCATATTGGTTTGATACTGTTTGACAGTGAAACATTACCAACGTCTTCAAATGTCTGGTCTGTTGCTAGCTCTTTCGTAAACATGCGTTCCCATTATATTCGCTTAAAAAAAGGAAATTAAAGTCAACTAGCAATTACAACTAAGTGTATTTTTTATTAGAAATTTGGTAATATTAAACGTGACATCAATATAAATATTCTCCTAAACGGGCAAGACTTATCTGAACAAGAAAAAATATGCTGTTTGAACAAATAGGATGAATTGTTCCTGAAAGGAAGTAAATTGCTGGCTTAATTATTCTTTGAAAGATCGATAGCCGATCGAATCATTTATTGTCATTTTTTCGTTGGGTATTTTCCTTCCTATCAAGAAAATTGACGTAATTCGATTTTTCAGATAAATATTCTTACAAAAGAAGTACATATTGAACATTCAATCATCAATGTTAAATACCAAACATAGCTATTTTAAATCAAAATGTATATTATCATTTGCAAGGGATAACGCAAGCGTATATGTTATTGCTTAAACACGATGAGTTCCAGATTCTGCAATTTTTGGTGCCATAGCATAGTTCACCGAACATTATATATTTGCACGAAATGGGTCAGGTGTAATAACATCTTTTGTATCTAATATTGCCACTTAGCTTTTGTAGGATTGACCTTATAATGTAAAGGATTCACGAGGTATGTTTTATGATCCGATGCCGATTGGATTGCTCATGTTGTTGCCTGCCTGCTGCTTTAACATTGTAACAAAACATAATTGTCTTTTACCCAAACGTTATTCCTATTCCAAAAAAATATTTACTTTTAAAACTAATGTCATTTTACTGGAAAGGAAGAAACAGAGTTTCTAGCAGACTTCAGGTAAGTATGCTGATTTGCATATGATTAACTCGAATCATCGCTCGCTAGTTATTTGCTTCTTTGTAGTTATCGATAACATATATATTAATTAGGATGCAGTTAATCCCGGTGATTTAAACGGCAAGTTACAGTTTAAGGATTGTTGTTTGCGATACATACACATGTTGACAAGTACGCTAAGCTTGTAACGCAAAATGAACTCAAATCGATTTTTTGTACAGTTGTAATGTTAGAATTTTAAACCGAATTGAGTTTTTTTCTGTGCTGTGAAAAGAGTCCGTCCAACGCAGAGACACTGGCAGTATTGTGAGGTCGTTGGTTCGATCCCAACTAGGGGAACTTTCTCATTGCCTTTAAAAAAGGACACAGTACTGGTTTCTGCTCAGGACACGGACTCGATAGTGATTCTATAAGCCCAGCTTTCGTCACGATCGGGCTTAAATAAATTAGTACATATACTCAGTCACAAAGGTCTTCAAATAAATCTAGCATTTTTATTTTTCATTTGACCAACATCTTATATTAATACTATTTGTTTTCAAACAAATTTACAACCCATCTTCACAATTAAATCTCGAAATATTACAATCCAGTGAACATTAAAGTGGAGCACACGTTCTTCTTTGCTGTACGTATGCATCTATAACTGCAAATGATGATTTAAACAAATATTAGGCAACTTCAGAGATGTTCAAAGTACATCGTCAAAAGCATTAACAATTTATATTTTGTCAACGTATATATACAAGTTAATAGTTTAACGTATACATTAACTTCAATGCAACCACTTGTTCTTAAGTATAATGCATAAATCATAAGCCGTTCGAACTAATAACTCGAAATTAAACATATAAATTAAATAAAACTCGTATATATGTACTTTTCTTGTAACACTAGCTATATAAATTTGTTAATCACAAATTATCACGTATAATACGTCCGAAATTTTCACCGAATTAAGCCCTGTTAGAAAGGTTAATATGTGTCTTATACATGTACCACCTAATATAGTAAAATATAATAATAAAAAGGCTCGATAATCGATTGCGCGATTCTCTGATCTGTTTGGTATTCTTGGACAGAGAAGTAATCTCTAATCTGAAAGATAGCCTTATAGCTTTGATATGTACTCCGTGTCGAAATTTCCTGACGTAGGCTTTCAACTTGAAGACTCGGTGTTACACATTTAAAAAAGATATACAGAGATTGGTTCTCGACATACTTGCATTTTCACCTTTGAATCGGCAAACAGTGCGTTTGTTAAGAGGGAATGACTATAATTATATATTTGCATTGCTTTCCCATTTATCTGTAAAAGTATAACATACATTCAAGACCTTCTTCAAATGGTGGTTGGGAAGGGTTACAATTGAAACTCTTTTTTTCACTTTTATTTCATTGTTGAGGTACAGGTCTGAGCGATCTTTGAAAAATAGACGACTTTACAAAATCATGTTTATTGACAAAATACTCTCTACGAAAAAAAGTGTTTATAATCACCGTCAATTCTGCTCTACATGATATGGAGCTGCTTTAAGTAGGGTTAATCCTCGATTGACATTGGCCCTTAAATATATGCGAACACCGATCAATCACTTACCGATTTCCTTATTTTTATTTTCAGTCAAGGTTGTCGAACTTTTGAAAGCTTATGTAGTTTCAATGTCTGTTAACAGAACAGGCAGTCAAGTACTTGCTGATATTGACAATCGATATGAAGCGCAGACTAATTGACTGAACTTATTTGATCACCAAAAGTAGGCAGTAAAATAAATAGTCATGACAGAACACTGATTAACTTAACACATCAATATTCATATATATCATAATCTCATGTCAAAGTATACCTTGAAACTTGACATTGGTTTAAAAACAATATTATCATCATCATCATCATCATCATCATCATCATCATCATCATCATCATCACCATCATCATCACATCATCATCATCATCATCATCATCATCATCATCATCATCATCATCATCATCATCATCATCATCATCATCATCATCATTCATCATTATCACCATCATCATCATCATCCTCATTACCATCATCATCATCATCATCATCATCATCATCATCATCATCATCATCATCATCATCATTGAAATTGACAATCAATAACTGTTCACAAATATTATAAAGCCCATCAAGTTGGTAATGGTAACTTCTTTTCTATAGGATTGTTGAAGGTATTTTGTTTACGCTTTTTATACAGACATAATGATTCATTTTGAGGTTTTGAAATTTGTATGGACAATTAGTTTTGTTTTAACCGTCTTGTAAGAATATATAATGAGTCGTTAATGTTCCTTACTAAATTGTCTTATTCAGTCCCTGATCAATATTCAACAAACAAGGATGTCGTTTATTTAAATATTCTTACAGTAACTTTTTTAACTCTTGTTTGTTCCATGTTTAGGGAAACAAGTTTCTCCATTATGAAAAGAACGCTTCTCTTCATAGACATTATCACATACATGAAGGAGGGTCCTTTAGTTTCATATGTTTTATTAAAGGAAAAACAGAAACAAATGTTTGTACTATCGTCAACAAGTAAATATACCAGACGCATCTATAGCAGAATGATGCATACTGTTCAGCCATTAAGAACAAAACGATAAACAGTTTTAGCTATGCGATATATAATATCGCGATATTGTCGTACTATAATGGAAAAAAATGTATTGTTTCCTACTTGATAGTGTCCTGTCTGAGTGACTGATTGTTCGATTTATTACTTGAAAGCATTGGATTATTGTTATTTGTGTACGAAATCATGATTCACGTGATCCCCGCTTTTTATGTAACTGGTCAGCCGACTACAGGAAGGCCGCGCTTTACACATTTCACTGGGTTCGTCACCGGTGTCAATATACACATTACTACTCACTACCATGTGTAATTGTTTTATAAAAAAACATCGGAGGAAAACTTAAGCATATGAAAAATATCATTTAAAGTTGGACTATATAGCAGATTCTTAGTAAATCTAAGAATGCACAACCTTTGAAAGGTCGGTACAACAGAGGGCTCACTTGAGCTTAAACAAGATTTAATAATTCCACAATAGCATTACACTTAAGCCTCTTGGATCCAGAAGGAACGTTTACATTTTACCTTTACCGCCAGTGTAACCTTTTTATACATTGTGAATGTATTCTATAAAACTCGGAAAATAAGCATAAAAGAAACAGAAAATTTGTTTATTTCAGTGTAAGATCGTATTTTAACCCACTCGTGATCATAGAAAACTATATTTTCACTCGTGAAAATATGTTTTTCTATGACACTCGTGAAATAAAATTTGATCTTTTTGCATAGTATGGACGGTTAGAAACGTCCTTGCTTGTCATTATTAACGTTCAATACGTACAAGTTATCGCGAGTATTTACATAAAAGTTGCCTTAAGAATGTCCACAGTTGCAGTTAAAACGTCCATTACATAAACGGTGCCGTGATGAACGTCATTTAGAGGCAAGCGAAACGTCCGCATCGGTCCTTACTAGAGTCAATATCATAATGGTTGCTGAACGAAACATCCGCTTTTTCAGTTAGAAACGCCCCTGTCATTGGCAAAAAGAAATGACAACCTTTTAAAATGATCTCAATATGTTCGATCAAAACAACTAAAACAACTAAACACTAGAATTTCAAAACGTTCTTAAAACTAATTATAATTCGAGACAAAGAGTAAGATGAAATATTTGTTTTAAATGACCAATGTATGTTCTGGAGTTGTCGTATGTCGTATTTTATTTTCCTTTCTTTTTTATACGAATTTATTTCGGCTAGATTGTGAAAAAAGCACTTATATGAACTTGTATGAATTAATCTCCAGCCATTTGTTTGGGTATTAAGCATAACTGACCACAAAATCATGAAAATACTTAAGCACTTCCCAATCTTACTCACACCTCATTTTTTTTTAAACAAAGCAAAGCATGATTAAAAAACTCATGGTATTCCTCTTCTTTATTATATAATGCTAGTAGTTAGTCATATTTTGATAAGGTGATTAATTATGTACAAAATAATTCAGTAGAACGTTATGTTGTTTATCAATTCCTTAAGTTCATTTTGTGCTCTAGAATCATTCCTCTTAAGAAAATTGACCATCATATTCATTGACAGAATCTGTATGTCAATAATGTAAAAAACATATACTAGATAGTTTAAGATTCATGCTATGCTGTTGGGATAGGACCGAGAGTTATAAATGACTTAAGCTTGCGATATTGAGGTCTGAAGGAGGTTTCATACCTTGGATATATAGCTTCAGTAGTGCAATACTATTGAATATAACTACTAAGCACGCACCCACTGACGTTCTACTGTTGAATATCTCCCCTAAGAACGAATTTTTCCATGATGTTTTTGTTTAAGACTACGAAGAAACAAATCACGACCCCATGGGTGAGATGCGGATCCCTTAACCACTAGACCACTCTCATATTCACCGTTCTGTCTTGTTTTAGAGCAGCGTGTGGCTTTATCAACAATGGCAAGCAATGTTCAAGGCAAGACGCTGTTAGTGGCCGCTTTTGATTTTGGAACGACGTACAGTGGCTATGCTTTCTCTCTCCGAGATGACCCGAACAAGATTCAGACAAACTGGAATTGGTATGCAGGAGGTGGTGCTTCCTTGAAAACTCCTACATCCGTCCTTCTAAATCAGAAAGGAGAGTTTCATTCATTTGGTTTTGAGGCTGAAGATTATTATACATATCTGGCTGAAGATGGTGCACATGACGACTGGAGGCTTTTTCGGAGGTTTAAGATGATCCTGCATAGTAGTGAGGTCTGTTTTAGTAAACAAAACATGCTAACTTAAAAGGTCTAATGAATAATAGAATATTAATTGCATGAACATTTACGATGACCTTGTTTAGAGACAGGTGTGTCAACGCAAAACACAACTTTAGCGTCACATTACAACAAACACAACTTACATAGGCATCATGATATCGTTATCAATAAATATCGGGGTTTACGCCTTGGAACCAGGAAGTCCCGGGCGTCGGCTCAAAAATTGCTTATGCATACTCATCGTCAAACTGATCTCAACAATAATTTATTAGAGAAAATAACAAAGTTAGTCCAATTTAAGCAAGTAGCAACTTAACGACAATTAGAGTTATTTTCTGAAAGAAAAACGAGTTATATTAACTAAAGAAACAGTGTAATCTCTAGCACTTGATGAAAGACGTTACAGTGGAGGACGTTTGCGGCAAACAGATGGAGGCATTCCCGCTGTTTGTAATGTCGATCGAGTATCTGAAAAAAACATCTTCTAACGCCGGTTGTCAATCTAAATGAGGCGGATATAGTGTATGTGTTGACCATCCCGGTTATCTGGCATGACAATGCGACGAGATTTATGAGGGATGCAGCAGTTGCAGTAAGAATCAGTTTTAAAAAAGAGAAAAAAACTAAATAATAAATAAGATATTACCAACTTCTGAGGGTCATATTGTATAATCCAATCATTTTCGGGGGGCTGTCCATAACATTTCATATTTTATATGGCCAAAGTCGAGTGTCATATTTCTTATATACAGTAATACAGAACAAATCGTATTCATATTCTCTTTTCATGAAGTCTCGTATTTATTTTATTTGAATAAAAGCTGGATATATATGACTATAATTGTATCATACTGGTTCATCTTAAATCAAATTAGATTCGCATCGGTGAATTACATGTGTAGTACTTTAATTCTAAGTTGCATTTATTTCCTCAAAATATTTTATACCGCATATTTATTGTAGCATACTGCGGTACAACTATGTAGCAAATCTAATATAATAACAATTTAATAGCTCATTTTTTGTTAAGGCTGGAATCGACACAAGTCGCCTAAAACTGGCCTTAGAGCCGGAATGTGCTTCAATCTGGCGTGAGAAAACGGACACCAAGAACGATGTAACGGTTCAAGGAGCACACTATATGGTGGTCGATCTCGGATATTGTGTACAATTATTTAATCATTACGAATTTATCCGACTTTTTAAATTGCTTTTGAATGTTTTTTTTTTTCAAAGACTGTGAATTCAAAACAATTTTTATATTGAATTTTGAATTAAATCAGTCAAAATGATTAATTGACACAAATATGTTAGGATACTCGACTGCATTTGCCTTTCTATGTCGTTATACGAACATACCAAATCATCTGCATTATGTATCCATCAACATATTAGTATATATTTTTCAAATCTTTTTAGTGATTGTTTCGTTACATATTTTGCCTGAAAGGAGCAGTAACAACAAAGGAGTTTGTCTTAATAAGTACGTTTCCATAACGTTCGGTTATTTCATTGTCTGTCAATATAGTGTAAAACATCATGACTTTAATTCCATTATATCGACACTCGAGTATTCTGTTTGGATAGCATAGCTTGTTTATACACAAGGATTTTTTAATCCTATCACAGAATTGAACATTGTTATAAAGCCTTGAATGTTGTATCGAATTATGTTTTAAAGATTTAAATCTTGACGACTTATTTGAAGCACCCTAGCAAAATTGTGCGTCCTTTCGACTAAGCCGTTCAATCTTATTTTTAAAAAGCCAACACAACTACTCCCGAGAGTACAAGTTTTATTGTAAGCAATAATTTATTTCTTAGTTGTCAATTATTTAATTCTATTAAAAGAAAACAATGCTGTCTCAAAGATCTTAACTAGGCAACCTGCCTCGACTCATAAAAAGATACTCACATAAAAATGGTATAAAAATGAATATAAGAAACACACAGCGTGCTTTTTTATCCAAATAGTAAAATATAATTGCATTCAAGGACAATAGTGCTTCATTTCATAAACTCGGCTCGTGAAAAAGAATATATATATAGAAACGAAAAAGAATAATAAGTAAAAGTGGAAAAAGTATATGCATCACAGTCAAAGGCTTTGGTGTTCTTCATTGATACAAAGTTAAGTATACAAGCATTCTAAAGAAACTATCGTTGATAATACCCGACAGAAGTTTAAGGAATGTTGCCTTTCAGGCATGGCATGTTGTTACAGATAGCAAAATGAACTGTAATGAGTAAGTGATTTGAAACGATTGTCGTGTATTCAATTGAACCAACATAGGAATCATTGTTTTGAAAGGCATTGCTTAAGGAAAAATGAAGCAATAATTAATTTGTCATGTTTAAAATTCTTCTAAATGAAATCTGCATAATGTTAGTTTTTCCAAATTTCGCACAGTAATCTTCTCCGCTTTCTATGGGAGATCACTACATTGTATCATTGAAAATAGCAAAGGTTGGGTGCGGTAACAATACTATTCACGGAAAAGTTGGTATTTAAAATTAATATTTTCATAAAACAATGTTTGGGCCGTCATATTTCGTTATCAATTATATTATTGTTAAACATGTAAATGCTTCTTTACAAACATCGTTCATGACATTTCGTCATGCAACTTGGAAATTATCACTCACACTTTTCTTCAAATAATGAACAAATCCTTAAGTTAAGCCTTATCTCTGGCAATAGTAAATATAGTCATTAACTAATTACTATTTGAACAATACTAGGATAATCAACTTTTTGACAAACTGGTTTCAAGGGTTAAACATATCGCAGACGATTTTATATCTTTAGATCTTAAGAGCCCTAATCCCTTTTGCCCAAACTTGTGTCTTTAAAAACGGAAGTTTTGGCGATTCAAACTATGAATATTGTATATCGCATGCTAATTCATGATATATGCCGTTTTGGAAGTTTTTACACGCTTCAACACGGACTTGACCAAACATTTGAAGTAAAGTTGATTTATAGTTATTTTTAAGACATTTAAACATAGACACCTTCCCATTGAAAATTGCAAACATGTGTGGCGAAGTTTCACTTTATTAGGCCCCGAACTTGCCACACCGGAGTTGAGAGATCACAAAAACACATTTAGAATTTATTTTAACTTTAATTTCCCGTTTTAGGTACACAAAATCACAAAGGTATATTTCTGTATTAAATCCAATTGTAAGTAAAAGTGCAAGTAAATATTGCAAACACATTTTTAATACAATATAAACTGATAAATGTTAGTCCAATAAGTCCAGTAAAAATGATCTCTGTGGAACAATTTGCGCACCGATTTATATACTAATTATTCCCGCCAACTACACATGAAATGCACGAGAATTGCGGGTAACATGAAAGTACATACTAACGGAGCAATGGCTCTGGTGAAAGCTGTTATATAAAACCTCATCGGTGCAAACATATAAAAGAAACACAAAGATTAACTCATGATGGAGAAATACAACGGAGCAAAACAAACATTATACGTTAATTATAGTTACCAAAGATCAATGTAATACTTATAAAACATAATATTGCACATGAACTATCAATTATACAAAGATCTACATGTTTAATAACATATTCGCGACACGCCGGCAGACAGAAATCGACTCATCAATAAGTATTTCCTTACACCCTTGAAAGTGTCACAACCTTGTCGTCATTATATTTGTAAAAGTTTCTGAATGTTCTTGTTTGCATTCCTTGTAGCTCGTCGAACTGGGCGACGTCCGATGGCGAATATAATTATGTTTATCGTTTAGTACATTTTTTTCCTTCATTATGCCTGGTTCACTACACACCTCTAGTGGATAAAGAAGGTTTATTGGTCGACCAATCACTCGGTCAGATGGGACCTGCACATTCGCAGATCGGACTTGTCCGTCTTAACTCGATACGACATTCACGAATTTTCCATATTTCCAGGATCCCCTAGAACACTCGTCACGCACAAGCACTACATCTCCGACTGTTGGAAATGAGCTGGATTTGATTCGTCCTGATTTTAATTCATTTTGCATTCTATCTCGCAGACTCAAAAGGTAGTCTTGTCTCCACAAGTTCCAAAAATTGTCGAAAAACCGTTGACACTTTTTCCAAAGTTTTATCAGTACAAATGTATAGTTTTCCTTTGGACTGAAATCAAGGTCATTAAGATATGTGCTGACATCGGCTATTCCAGTATGAGGATTCAAACACAGAAATTTTGATGGGGTTAGTCCAATGTTAGACTCCAAATCGTTGGACACATAAACGAGAGGCCTATTATTCTCAGTAACCTCAACTTCCTTCACAATTGTTTGAAACTGTACTTCAGAAAGCATGTTCTACCAATGGCTTTTTGCAAAGAACTTTTCACTATTCCAACAAGACGTTCATAAAAACCGCCCATCCACGGTGCGCGTTCGACTATGAAATTCCACTTTATGTTTCTTTTTGATATATAACTTTGCACTTCGTCATTTGTTGTCACTGATTTCCACACTAGATCCAACACAGATTTTGCACTTTTAAATTGTAATGCGTTATCATTGGTAATTTCAAGATCATCGTCCCACTCAATTAGTTTGCTCCACAACGTTTGTAGGAGCCACTTCCCCCTCACCAAAATAGGAGCAAAGAGTCCTTGAGGGACATTCATCTGGTGTTAGGATGGATATTGTGTCTTTTTTGTGCCCCATGTATGTCCAATTACCTTCATATCTTTGCAACATGTTTTGTCATGTTCAGGTAACTGACCGCTTACACATTTGTCATTGGTACACCATTCCATGATGTTCATGGATGCGTCACTGAATATTTTCTTTGATTCTTTGTAAAGACCAACTGCCTCCTCTTCTGAGTTGGTACCAGTTATTAGATTGTCAACATAGATATTTCGATTGAGTTTATCAGCCAGATCAATTTTGTAAGATTCAAGGTGTGTTTCTATAGTTGCTCCTAACAGAAAAGGGCTTGACATCACTCCGAACGGAACACGACAGAATCGGTATTCCTGAATGTTGGATGGTGTGATGTTTGCGTCTTTCAAATTTTAAGCCAAAGAAACCTCGTTGCATCCCTTTTAGTTTGCTGTAGTCCAATTTGATGAAAGGCTTTTTCGATGTCAGCAACTAATCCTATTTTATGTATCAGACAACGCATCAGTATGCCGCATAAATCATTGAGTTTCACTGGGCCTCTATAAAGGCATTCATTCAATCTGCTAACTCCACTCTTTGCTTTTGCGGAAGCGTCATTAATTGTATACAAAGTATGACCAAATGAATAAAAAATAACAGAAATATTTCATCGACTGAAGCGGACATGCTAAAAAAGTATCACATTGAAAGACAACATTTACAGTTTCCTAAGAAAACTAGACTCTAGTTACCATGGCAACTGTTTAAAGTGACACTCTTATTTAATATCGATGCATACACATGTATAACAAACATATACTTTGACTGTTAACAAGTTACTTAATAATTCATTTATGGAAAATATTTAGTACTGATAACAAGATTGTAACCGTGTATTTAATAGCTGAAACGCAAACATATTAAATGATTAGTGAATGCTTAAAGATTTACTATGATCTACTATGATCTCAAATGGTAGAAATACTGTGTTTTATGCACATTTCCTTCAAGTAAAAATAGGTATCCTTCTTTAGAACCATTGTTTTTGACATTTATTCATCCTTTTTTGGAATAATAAAACAATAGTATTAATTGTGGTAAATCTTATGGGGGAGTAAGAGTGCATCTTTAAAAGAACTGACTTTTTTTTAAGTGACATGGATACTATAAACACGAATAATACCAGTTACTGTTTAGAAACAAACAAAAGGACAATAGTCCTGTTTCAAACCAAATTTAAAATACTTGTATTTGTAACCATTCATAACACATAAAACGACAACATTTTATATGGAAACATTTTCACTCCATAATCACTCAAAAAGTGAAGGAACTGTTCATGCTGTACATTTGGAAGTGCAGATACTTCTTATTGCAAGAAGATAATTCTCTTTGCACTACACTGTAATCTTGGATATTGCAGGAATTGAGAGAGAATCTGTAAGACACTTCATGGTATGACTGTTGCATGATAGAACCACTGTCAAATACTGAAAAAATACTGTCAAATTACACCCAGCTGTTTTTTCTCAGAAACCATCATGAGCCTGAAAATATAACAAAGGAATGTGATTTCAATACACATGTACACAAAAGAAACTGCATGCATTCAGTTTATATGGCAACATACATATACAGATGTATACATACAACTACAACTACAACTACACTTGTAAAAAGGTTTTATCACAATTAATTAAGGGAATACATTATATTACCAGATATTATCTTAATAAAGTTGACATACATACTGAGAGAAATAAGGATTTTATAATTTAAAACTTCATACTGTTCAACATCTTTGTCAACTTTTTATACATAGCAAATTACTTTTTCTTTATAATAATTTATTTTTTCTTTCCAAATTATTCCTCAAAAAGGTCAACATTATATTTCTAATAGAGCAAAAAATACAATTTGACAAAAAAGTACATACAATTAGGTAACTGAATCTGCATCAGTCAGGTGAGGGTGAAACTGGAAGTAAAAAGAAACCTATTAAAGATCATTATGTATTATTCAGAGAAGGACAACTATGTATATAAATGTAGTGAGGTTTGATGTCTATACACAGTTTGGTATTTATCAGAATCAATTTAAGAATCAATTCAACTTTACAGCTCAGAAAAATGTCAAAAGCGTTTATTTTACAAATAATAAAATATGTCATCATACAAATTGTCACAGTTTATAAAGAGTTCTCAATAACTTAAGGTATAATTCCAAAAAAAAAATTAAGCAAATGGCATGTTCATGAGATATTCTCTGGTAAATATGCATCATAGTTCTAAGTTACTTGCAATCCTTCCCATCATTCTGAGTTGATAAATTTGAGTGGCATGGATGTATTCTATGGCTTTATATCTCACTGAAAGGAAGAAAAGATTAAATAAAAAAGGGGAAAAAAAGCAATCAATGACAAAACTGACCATTCATGAATTGGCAGACTTACTTCTATGTGTAAAAATAGTCACAATATTTAGTCAAAAAGTAAAAACAGCTATTTATGGAATGTGAAGTTTAAAATCATTTCAAATGAATAATCACAACATTGAGTTGAAAATTGATGACAGCAATCAAAATCCTATCATAACAGGAATTTTATGAAGACTAATTATGTTTGACAAGTTGAATAATTTGTACAGAGAGTGATTTTATAATCCAAGTAACTAAACAGAACATAAAAATGTCTCCTGAAATTTACACCTTAAAACATTGATATGTTGAAATTTGAAACTTTCCCATTATTATTTAAGTATTAGTTACTTAGTGATATTGTATGATCTATAAACAATTAAAATTGGTAGGCATCCAATCAACTGTTTAGAAGATTAAAAAATGCTTACTTGCTTAGTTTCAATTGTGAAATGCCTAAACATAGGCCAGCCTGCATTTTTCTTATTAACCAATAAAACACTAAATGGAAACTTGGCGTTGTAATTTGATTTATTGAGTTTTGGTTGTTGAGCTCCTTTAAGTTATTAAAAATGAATTTGTCGGGCAATGCCATTGGCAGAAACATGCACATAAACGCTAACAAACTTTAGCTTGACAGATTTTGAATTAATAATTTAGAATGGCTTTAATAAAAAAATAACTGCCAATTCTCCATTAGTTTATTTACAGGCTTTAAAACCGAAAGTGACCAGATCCCTAAAGAACCCGGTCTGTTGATTTCATTAAAACCAATCACAATATCCAAAATAAAAACAATTGCAAATGTCTTATTTATTTAAATTATAAAACATTGGACCAAGGTTGCATGCCTTATGAGTAATCATATTGTTTTTGTTTTTGGCCACTCTCAGAAACGATGTGTTTATAAATAGCCCTTGCGGAAAAATGCGACAGATTACTGCATCAAATGGATAGTATCACTGTGTAGATAAATGAATGAATTTTCAGAAATTCGATCATGCATTCTTGTTCTCTTTCGATTTGGACCTGTAATTCAGCATGTTTTATCCCCTGTTTCACAATCATCATCCGATAAAACTATTTATTTGAAACACTCAAATGTCATGAACGCCTCATTCCCCGTGACAGTGTTATTTGGCTTCACCAGCAGCTCCGTACCCCCAAACATGTTTTTCACACGGAATGGCAATGCTATTTACAATTGTAATGGTCCCGAGAAGTTCACACCCATCTTCTGTTGGGTACTTAGGGTTATTCTGTGTCGTCCTGAAGACGGGTAAAACGGATATTTTACTCCTAGGCATACTCGTCACGATCATCTGTTGGTCTACTCTGACCTACTCGTTCAATCGCAAATACACAATTAAACAATCATTCATCAACCATTTTCCATCCATCCAAACATACTTCTTCTCAAGACACCTGTCCCAAACGTGTATTTCATTATCCTAGAGGAGACAATAGCGGGGATGTGTCCAAACCTAATTGCGCCTTTAACACGACGAGGCCCGCATCCGGAGGGACGATCAGTCTCACGCCGGCTAATTCATTCCTGATTCTCTCCTGAACGTACGGACTTTCACCGCCCGCCTCTATCGTCTTGGAAAGAGAAGCAATATGTATGTGAAAAGCTACAGAAACAAGCTCAGTAGCAAAATGTTTAAGTATAAACCTGGTTTAATGGCACTGAGTAAACGCCAAAGACAAATAACCTAAAATCACAAACAAGAAACATGGAAGAACAGCACAAAACTCCACAAGCAGCACATTGCATACATACTATATATAAAAACTAGGTGTTTATCAAGGACTGTTATGTACCGCTTTGGAACGGTCAGTAAAATGTAAATTTACTGGGGGTTTAAACCAGTTTAAGTGCAAAAAACTCACTCTTATCCCAACAATCCTAAATAAAGATAAAACGCAAAAGGTAAATCTTATCAAAGTATGTATTAACTTGAGGAATCTTAACAATAAAACAAAAAATAATAAACTTATAGGTAAACCCCATGTACTTCTATGATTAGAGATCCCAACTCTATCTACAGACGGAGGAATACAATTCAGAGCACCTAATGCAAAAACTTTTCAAAGATACGATGCAGTCATTGTTTGAAACTATGAACATCACTTACAGTCTGCCTTAAAAAATAAAAGTTTTAAAACTGTGTGATCATAGAGTTTCATAATAAAAAGCATCATTGTACCAAAACTGGGAACAAATAAGGAAAACATTATTAACAATAAAAGTGACATGTATAAGCTAATTTTTCTTTCCAAATGATTTGAAAATGTAAAATATTTAAAGAAAATGAAGTCACTTGCCAAAACAATCCGAGTCAGCCAAAAAAGGTTTTAAAGATAACATGAATTGTTTTGTTTCAGGAATTCATCTTCAAAAACTAGAAGGCAAGTGCTCTTCAAAATATTGCCTTTATATCCACGGTTTAAATAAAATCCAAGTAATTCATTGAGTCTACGGCGCCAAAGGCAGGCGCCGCAGATACCTCTGGCACCACAGTTACCGCTGAAAAACGTAGATGGAAACGGCGTTCAGGGTAATGTTATCGATTTTCAAAATGTAATTGCGCGGTCCTAGAGTTGCCCTCTCTATCTGCTTAAAATGATGTTCCGACCGAGGATAGGCATTTTCTCTAGATGTTTAGGATGGATTGGCGTATTCTGGTCAAGGTGGAACTATTCTCATGGGTGCAAACTATTAAAATCATGTTGACATAGACATGTAAATGTTGGCTAAAAATGATTTGTCCACACGTGTACCAACACAATCGTACCGGCAAATCATGAGGGCGATTTACAAATATGGCCATTCTTTTGTAATGAGCAATGTAATTAGATGACATGTGCAAAGGTTTGGTGTCGTGGTGCATCCGGTACAGCACTTGTATTTATTTGACCTCTGTGCTCTTAAGTAGACATGTGGCGGTTTTTCTCTCATTAGTATTTAAGTTCAAAGCAGTTGGTTAAACATTAAATGGGACGTTCATGTTAATTAGTAACTTCGTATATATGTAGTATGCATGTATTTATCATTTATGTAGCTATTTGTCAAAAAAATACGTAACTCATCTTAAAAATGAATATATGGAACTTTGGAAAAACACAGCAAAGTTTTGTGTCGTGAATGTGCATATGTTTCCTTCTCTTTGGTGTGGGGGTTGGTTGGAATACTGGTATATTTTGATTACGAAGGATCTGCTTTAGTCGCTTTAATGCCGAAAACATTACCTTTATTAATAGTGTAAGTTATATTAGGTACAGCGGTCTGCGCTTGCGGTGTTTCTATCAAATATTTACTTAGCTCTTAGCGACGGCTTTGGTGATGCTAGATTTTCTTAGAACGTGGAACCTCTTCGGCAAATATACGAATATAACGATCAATATAACGCAATTAATTATAACGATTAGACGGATAGTGTTTGTTGAAAAGCACCTTATAATTAAAAAATCGTTGCCATCGTGGGCTTGGGAAAAGGGAGATGTCAAAATTCTAAGGAACCAAAAGTGACGGACTGACTGTATCCTCGACTAATTAGGATTCTCGGATGTAGGGAATTAATCAAAAGTAATAGTCAGACAAAACATTTAAATCATTTTTAGTTACTTTAGCCATTTATTCAACCTTATTGTCACAAGTATTTAGGAAAAAACGGTCATAGGTTCGCGTATGCGTTGTCGGCGGGACACAGGCACTAAAACTAGGCAACCATCTGGATTCGAGTACCTAGATTCGCTCAGTCTGACGTGGTCCGTGTCGGCACGTTTTTAATTAGGCCAGCACTATTTTAATCAATTGTTTATTGGGGAAGAAGTCAAACATATCTTCAAAAATATTAATATCAAAATTTCAACTTGTAATAAAATATTTACAATATTTCGCAGGCATGGACATTTCATCATATGAAATTACTCGTAGTGAGGGGTTAATATAATTTATATCCAAGACGAGACTTTCTTTTTGGGTATGTTTTCAGCGACACTAAACATTCCAGATGTCTTGAGGGCACAGGTGCTTTCCTCTCTGATCATTTTGAACAAAAGCATAGAAAATTAGTCTGTATTGCATTATCATTTCTGGGGATGTGCCTAAAACAGAAACAAAGATTCAATAATTCCTTTTTTTTTACCCTAAGACTTTGGTTCATGTGAACCCATATTACCCATATTGTAATTTAACTTAGCCTTACTTCAAGAATTCACGTCCCGTTACTGCCATTTATAAATAGTGTGCAAAGCTGATGGGGTGGCCGGCGAGTTTTTAAGGATGTTTTGTGGGAAATATTGTGGGTTTCAATGGCAATTAATTTGGGAATAGTAAAACTGCATTATTTGCCATGTTCACGTTCGTGGTGGATTTATCTGTTGTTCAAAAGCAGTTCCTTAGTCATTAGTTAATAGTAAAAAAAAAATGAACTTTAGTAAAAATGGTTTCAAAGCCTTGCAGATACGCGCAAATATCGTGATAACCAGTCAAAAACAATGATTACCGCGATTCAAGGTCACAGTGCTCGTGATTTAAGGGACTATGACGATACAATTTGATTTTAATATGTTACAAAAAAAGATATAATTCAAGAGGCTTCTGACTTAGAATGTGAAACCATGGTTATAAATTACAAAACTTTTCTTCACATTATATAATAGCGAGGTTAAGAATTAATATGTGAAAAAATGAAAATAGTGAGAATGACGGTCAGGATTGATTTATTTTTTCTAGTGATTCTGTGTTCTGTACAGTAAATGAATGCATTTTTAAAATGGTTAGCTACCCCATCCAGGATATCAAAACATCAAAATGTTGGTTAGTCATATAATAAAAAAGCATTGATTATAATGCAACGAGTGTCGCTGTACCCGGGTACATCAGTACAGTCAATATTTTAGATGGTTGTATTGTGTCCAAATCAAAGAAAAAGAAAATACAATCTATTGAAAAATGAAATGCTCCAATACATGTATAACATTAGAGAATGCGCGTCGCGACAATGTGACTTTGCATGGGGCTCATATGACAAGCAATTCAGGTTACGACAGGCCATGATGAGCTCCGTCTTCATGGACCAAAATAATGATCTGTATCGGCGCTGTATTTTTAGAACGTAATACATTTCAGGGAAATCCAATGGCCCTGGTTAATCAAACGGGTCAAACACGATCGTCTACACGATATGCTTGCTTTATTAAGGAAAATGCTCGTGGGCGAGCTGCAAATTTAATCATAGCTATTCATAATGTGGGCCAGTTCTCCCCGCTAATCATGCGTGCAAATATAACCCCTGCAAACGCCAATTCAGGGTGGGGGCATGGTTTAAATACATCTCAACTTTCGGTTGATATAATTTCATTATGACGCTTTAAGGGATTATATAATACATTTCATAGAAAAAGAATTTTGGGTGGGAAATTGTTTAACAATTTTGTGGCGGAAAATAAATCGCAAGCCGTGAGTTGGCTTGACTGTCTTCAGTTAAAAATGCATAAATTATATACATATATAATTTAGAATTTAGTTGTATATGGGTTGAGCACCTCGGTGCTAGTTTTCACTTGGTAGGAAAATCCACAAGAGGGCCATAAATATCAAATTGGGATTTATACACAAAAATCTTTTTTTATAGAATATAGATATAATTTACACTAATAATCCCGTTGCTGGAATTACAAAATCTGAAAGAGTCTGCTGCATGTATATTTCTCAAGGCCGGGAACGTCCTAGTACTTTGCGTTCCAGTGGTTGCATAGTTGCGTTGCGTTGCGTTGCATTGCCAGGAGATTGCTGATGTTGCATTGGCTATTGAAAATTGGTGGTTGCATCATTGCGTTGCGTTGCATTGCCAGGATATTGCTAATGTTGCATTAGCTTTTGGCAATTGGTGGTTGCATTGTTGCGTTGCGTTACCAGGAGATTGTTGCTGTTGCATTAGCTATTGGCAATTGGTGGCTACATTGTTGCGCTGCGTTGCGTTGCCATGAAATTGCTGATTTTGCATTTGCTGTTGGCAATTGGTGGTTGCATTATTGCATTGCCATTGCATTGCGGATTTTGCATTGACTATTGGATAATTTAGATGCAGACAGTAGTTGCTGAGTTGTCCCACTTTGCTAAACAGGCTATTCCAGCACGGGTAGGCCATAGGACACAATAACATTAGCAAAATGTTATTACATTTTGTATATAACATTTTGTATAATCACTTCATATAACGGGGCAGCCCAGCCTCTCTCGGCTTGCGGGGTTCGTTTCAACTCGGACTTTCAGCCGTGTGTTACTTTGACCTATGATGGAGTTCGTTCGTTTTCACGGCCATATCTTGCCAATCCTTTTACTAACTATTCGGTTTAAGCTGTTATTCCAATAGCATTTATTTAATAGCAAAGTTATTATGCTCTTATTACGTTGGTTATGTAGAATTAAACTCGGAAACTTTCAATGTCGTTTTGTTCTTGTTTCTGTTCAAACGAAGTCGTAAAATAAACGTTTATTGCGGCAAAAATGAACTTTATTACGATCACCTTCGTGTAATGGACGTTTATTGCGGCCAAAGTACACTGTTGTTTACGGCATAAATTAATGAATGTAATGAACGTTTAATGCAGCAACAAATGACTTTTCTTTCGGCCAATTTTATGTTATGCAGGTATTCCACTGTCACCACTATTTAAGGTGCGTTCCTCTTGGCAATGAAAGACGTTTATTACTGAAAATATTCATCGTACAATATGTTCTCCTTTTTCATATATCCAATAAGTTTTTTTCTTTTGGTGGTGGGAGCACATAGTTTATTTGAAAAAAATAAAACCAGTTAATAGAAAAAGAAAAATTATAAATTCGCGTTGTGTACAAATGTTACACTAATGATAAATACCATGATTTTGACTCCGAAAGGCTTAAATTTGCTGTAGTTGATAAATGTACCAAAACTACTCTAGTGAACCCCCTTTTCCAATGACAATTCCACGGCGTTGACCAAAATATATGATATTTTAGGGCACTTGTTTTCTGTTAAAATGTGATGTTGAGTATTAAGAATTGTTATTTTATGGCTTTTATTGATGTATGAACTGTCGGGAAACGCCTAGTAGTAGTAAGTTGTTAAATTATGATATTAAAACATTGATTTGACACATTTACTCTCAAGTTTAACCTAAAGTTTTTTTTTGAAACACTCGGTTTTGTAAAATGTATGCTTAAAATATTTAATATTAATTTCTGATTCTTTATCGAAAGGCAGATGTAGAGATTCCAGTGCATCTGAAAATCATTTTGATAAATGTCTTTACTTTTGGTTTGCTGTCAGATAAACTGATTATATAATTATGAAACACATACTTTTATTAACAACTGTATATACAGAAACTCATTCAATTCTGATTGCTATTTTGAATACGATTATTATTTATTATTATTATTATTATTATTATTATTATTATTATTATTATTATTATTATTATTATTATTATTAAGAAATATGTACACACAGACTTAAAATACATTCAAATAGTTTGCAAAACATATGAAATCACTATGGAGTTTATGAGTAGGTAATACAAGTCATGTCAAATGTATCAAAACGTTTCATTTGAAGCATTCAAAGGTCATGTAAGCTTCTTTTCCTGTGGTCGTGTTCTTCTGTTTGACGAGAAGTTCTGTATCTCCGAACATAAGCGTAGTTTTTATTGTCTGCTGCTCAAATGGAATATCGGTGCTGTTTTCGAGCTCAACATCCCCGAGCAGTTCACATCCGGGGTCTGTTGTGAACTCGGGGTTCTTCTGTGTCGTTCTGTACACGGGTGTGTCGGATATTTCACCATTAGGATAACTCTCACAGGACACCTGTTGATCCACTCTCACCTCCTCGTTGACCCGAACGAACACATTGAAACATTTAGGCACCAACCACTTTCCATCCACACAAACCTTCTCTCCATCTTGGTGCTTCTTTCCATCAAAATGTTCACACACTTCTGTCCCATACGTGTATTTCATGATCCTGGAGGAGACAATGGAGGGGTTATGTCCAAACCTCACGGCACCTTTCAGCACGACGAGGCCCGCATCTGAAGGGACGATCAGTCTCACCCCGGCTAATTTATTCCTGATTCTCTCCTGAACGTACGGACTTTCACCGAAACCGCCCACCAGAATAACAGTTCGCACGCTTGTTATCTTTGGTTCAGCTAAAAGAGACTTCAGATGCTGGATCAGCAGATCGATTGGTCTTTTAAACCATGATTGGACAACTGCTGTACCAATCTTCAGCTTGTCTTTGCCTCTCGTAGTGATGGCATTTTCCCGCACTTTTAAGGACGCAATTTGTTCCTCTAAAGATTTGGATGAATACTTTTCAGCAAGATCCCTCAGCGAGGCAGAAACACGAACAATTATCTGCTTTGTTTTGTCTGTGTCGAATGACCGTTTCTTATGTTCAAATTCCCTAGTGACGTCGAAATAATCATTCATTTCAGTCTCTCGGAGGTCAGTGAGAGCTTTTTCCCCAAAAAGTTTATTCAACATTTTCATGTAATTTTCATCCACATAGATGCCTCCCCACGGGCCCCCACTGGCTTTGTGTATTTCCCTCAGGGTTCCATCTAGTTTTCTTTCATGGACAGATATATCTGCGGTGCCTCCTGCATTTTAAAACAATGATAAATTGTTTTGTTTCATGTATTTAAGGTATACGTTACCTGTCGAAACTAATTAAAAAGCAATCTTGACTCAATAGTTATTGAACAAATAAGTAAATTGTAAATGGACGATAAGTTATTTCCTTATTCCGTTTTCAAATAAGGAATAGGGAACTAGTTCTTAATTCCTTATTCAAAATGAGTTATTCCTAGATATGCATAAAATCACTTTTTTGTGATGTGTTTCGTATTTTCATAACAATTCTACAACTTTGTGAATAAAATAATGCACGAAAATGGACATAAAATCGAATAAGGAATAAGGAACTATTTCCATATTACTAATTCAAACTCGAATAAGAAAAAGAAACATTTTAAGTAATACATTTGTTTTCAGATACCTAGGCAGAAGTGGTCTACATAAAATGTTTTCAGAAATGCATTGTCTATAAAAGAGAGTTTTAGCACTTAAAGTGCTTTAAAAACGCTCTAAATCCGAATAAGAATTTACGAAAAATACTCAATTTCAAAGTGCTTAATTTGCTCATTTTTTGACGAAATATCAACTGAACATTGATTTTATGAAATAATTTGAATAAATGCGTTGACTTATTCATAGGGATGGAGCGTTTCAAGTACTGTATAACGCACATTAAGTGGAATAAAGAATAAGAAACTAGTTCCTTAAAGTGCTTTTAAAACGTACCAAACTCCGAATAAGGCACCGAAATCTTGAAAACGTCAAAAATTTAACTAACTCGTTTGATAACCTTTCGACAAAATAACTATGCAGATGTGATCTTTATAAAAAAGTTTAAAGAAACGCATTGTCTACTCAAGATATTTTTGGTGCTTAAAGGGCTTTAAAAGCGCTTCAAAATCCAAGTAAGAAATATAATGTACGAACAATTCTCAATTTCAAAGTGCTTAATTTTCTCATTTTTGACGAAATGTCAATTTAACATTGATCTTATCAAATAATTTGAATAAATGCGTTGATTTATTCAAAGGGATAGAGCGTTTCAGGTACTTTTTACGCACACTAAATCGAATAAGGAATAAGAAGGAACTAGTTTCCTATTCTTTATTCAAAGTCTAATAAGGAACAGAAATGGTGAAATATCAACTTTTTAAGTAAGGCATGTTTTGATCAAATAACTATGCAGAAGTGGTCTACATAGAAAGTTTGCAGAAATGCATTGTCTATTCAAGAGAGTTTTAGTTCTTAAAGAGCTTTAAAAACGTAATTAAACTCTGAAATCTTGAAATGTACATATATTTGGAAAAACGGATGAGAACACACTCCATAAATGATCAATAAATTAGTTAAACAAATTTTAATTGACCTTAAAACCTTAAATATGATATTTTCGTGTCCTGTTGTGGTTCAAGTGGTGGCTCGTTTCTTTATATCCAGACAAAAACGTATCAATGATATTTTTGCGCAAGCCCAACAAGCTACCAAATCCGATTCTGGTCATACAGAATGCCCAAATAAGCAAAGTCAATAACTATAAGCATCTAGGTCTTACTTTTTCTAACGATTTTCAACGAAGATCTTATAAAATGGCTTCGACCGAAAGAGCTTGGCAAAGTATTGTATAACTTTCCATTACGTTTGTTGTATCACTGTCAAGCTTAAAGAGCATGTATTTGTCTTTTTTTTCTTTATTTGACCCCAAATGATAATAAACGGACGTCTCATATAATGGCTCTAACCAACAGACATTGGCAACGTATTGTTTTATAACATTCCATCACGTTTGTGGTATCACGGTACAGCTTAGAGAAAATGTAGTTTTCTTTGAATCGATCCCTGTTATAGTATGTGGACACTGTATGAGACAACTGTTATCCGAGAATTAAAAGAAACGACATTGATGCAGTTCAAAAAGGTCCTCAAGAATCATCACAGGTTCAACAACCTGTGCAATGTTGATATGCTTCTCAGCCAACTTCTTTGGGACAATCTATCCGAACGTAGACGAAAACGCCGTAAAACTGAAAATCAAAAATCACCTTACCCCTCACTTATTCGAGTTTGAATAAGGAATAGGGAACTAGTTCCTTATTCATCATACGACTTAGTGTGCGTTATAAAGAACTTGAAACGTTCCATTCCTTTGAATAAGTCAACGCATTTATTCAAATTATTTGATAAGCTCAATGTTCAAATGATATTTCGTCAAAAATGAGCAAATGAAGCTCTTTGAAATTGAGCATTTTTCGTAAATTATGTTCCTTATCTGGATATTGGAGAGTTTTTAAAGCACTTTAAGCACTAAAATTGTCTTAGACAATGCATTTCTTTAAACTTTTTATACAGACCACCTCTGCATAGTTATTTTGTCGAAAAGTTATAAAACGAGTAAGTTAAATATTTGACGTTTTGAAGATTTCTGTGCCTTATTCGGAGTTTGGTACGTTTTTAATGCACTTTAAGTACTAAAACTCTCTTGAATAGACAATGCATTTCTGTAAACCTTCATGTAGACACCTTCTGCATAGTTATTTGATCAAAACATGTCTTACTTAAAAAGTTGATAATTCACCGTTTCTGTTCCTTATTCGAGTTTGAATAAGGAATAAGGAACTAGTTCCTTATTCGATTTTGTGTGCGTATAAAGTACTTGAAACGCTCCACCCCTTTGAATAAGTCAACGCATTTATTCAAATTATTTGATAAGATCAATGTTAAATTGATATTTCGTCAAAGAATGAGCAAACTAAGCTCTTTGAAATTGAGTATTTTTCGTAAATAATGTTCCTAATTTGGATATTGGATTGTTTTCAAAGTACTTTAAGCACAGAAACTCATTTGAATAGGCAATGCATTTCTATAGACCACTTCTGCATAGTTATTTTGTCGAAAAGGTATAAAACGAGTAAGTTAAATATTTGACGTTTTCAACATTTAAGTTCCTAATTCGGATCTTGGAGCGTTTTTAAAGCATTTTAAGTACTAAAACTCTCTTGGACAGACAATGCATTTCTGTAATCTTTTTATGTATACCACTTCTGCATAGTTATTTGATCAAAAAATATCTTACTTAAAAAGTTGAAAATTCATCGTTTCTGTTCCTTATACGGAGTTTGAATAAAGAATAGAGAACTATTTCCTCATTTTTATTCGACTGAGTGCGTTATAAAGTAATTGAAACGCTCCATCCCTTTGAATTAGTCAACGCATTTATTTAAATTATTTGATAAGGATTTAGAGCGATTTTGAAGCACATTAAGTCTAAAACTCTCTTAAATAGACAATGCATTTCTGAAAACTTTTTATGTAGACCACTTCTGCATAGTTCATTTGAAAAGAAATGTATAACTTAAAAATTTTATATTCCTTAATCGAGTTTGAATAAGGAATAGAGAACTACTTCCTTATTCGATTTTTTTTTCTATTTTCGTGCATTATTTTATTCACAAAGTCGTTTAGTTGTTATAAAAAAACGAAACACATTACAAAGAAGTGATTTTATGCATGCCTACAATAACTGATTTTGAATAAGGAATAAGGAACTAGTTCTCTATTCCTTATTCGAAAAAGGAATAAGAAACTAACTTGTCGTCCATAAATTGTAACAATAGCCCAGAACAAGTGAAAGTGACAGATAGAACACTAATTGTAATAACTTGTTGTTTTTCAGTAGAATACTTTATGATCCCTTACCTCCAAGATCGACTAGCATGAACTGTGATCCTTGAAACGCTACAGCGCCCTTCACGTCTGTACCCAATGTTTCACACCAGATCGAGGCACATTCCGGCTCCAAGGCCAGCTTAAGGCGATTTGGGTCTACTCCAGCCTTAACAACAAGGTTTTACATCAGCATATGTAAATATAATTATCCTTTTTACGTATTCAATAGTATGTGACAATCGCCTTTAAATCAAGCGGGCCAAGATGGCCCTATATCGCTCACCTGAGTAAAACTTTGTGTTATAGACTTGTTAATAATTAAAAGGGATTGATAGGGCAAGAGCAATTTTAGGTTATTTCTATGATTAAAGCGCAATAACTCTAGGGTAATTACAGCAATTTTGCTAATTATCATACACGTGCATACACATTCTGACCAAATTTAGCCATGATTGGACAAAGGGTTCAAAAGTTATTGATCGGACTACATACTGGGTGGTGCCTGTCTACCTTTCCATACACCCTAGGTGTAACTATTATTACGTCTATTTTTTTTAAACACATGACAAATATGTATTTGTTAAAAAGATACAAAGGACAATAACTCTTACAATATTTAGGTTGGATTTGTATGAAACATAGTCACAAAAAAAACACAATTCTCTATGAGTAAGTTCATGAAGTTTGAAGTCGGTACCTTCACTGATTTTAAAACAATAAATTTACAATAAAAAACAACAGAAAACCCATATTCGAACTTGACTTAAAAATTATTTAAACAACCTTCCAGGATATTTGGGCTGAAAATGTTACCTCTAGAGTGCTTACAGGTTTTTTTTCTAAATTTGAGCTCTGTGACCTAGTTTTTGACCCCAGATTAGCCATATTCAAACGTGAGCTAGAAATCATCGAAACAAACTTAATGACAAATTTCCAAGATATTTGGGCTGAAAGTGTTACCAGTAGAGAGATAATAAGGTTTTTCCATATTTGAGCTCTGTGACCTAGTTTTTGACCCCAGATGATCCAAATTCAAACTTGAGCTAGAAATCATCGAAACAATTTTTCTGACAAACTTCCAGGATATTTGGGCTGAAAATATTACCACTAGAGTGTTAGCAAGGTTTTTCCATATTTGGGCTCTATGACCTAGTTTTTAACACCAGATGACCAATATTCGAACTCGACCGAGTAATTACTATGACAAACATCCTGACCAAGTTTCGTGACAAAAATGTGACGACTAGAGTGTTAACAAATTAAGTGGGGACGGACGACGGACGACAGACGACGAATGACGGACAACCATCGATCCTAATAGCTCACCGGCTAAGGGGAGCTAAAATAAATTCAAATTCAATGAAAATACTTCGATACACAAACTATTCGCAGATACTTGTCCATGTATCAGTATTAAATAATGAACGTTTATACTTAAAGAGCTTATAAACTTATCCAGGTTTAATCTAAGGAATACATAAGGAAAATATATTATAAAATACTAAGAATTTTTCTTTCGGCAGAGCTATTTTAGGTAGTCTAATGCTTTGACGTTCTATATTTAGATAATGTCTTTATATTAATATTACATGTATGGAAGCCCTCCTCATGAATATATTAATTCCTAGTGATATGAACGTTTTTACTTAAATACTATCAAACACGTCTGTACTAATATAGCCTTTATCAAAAATGTTATTTTAAGAATGCAATGCGTTCGGTGTGATATGAGAAATATCAATTATCTCATCGGGGTGTTCGGTTTGATATGATATAGATTTATAAATTACAAGATTGGGCCATATGTAACTATAACGACAGTCCAGTGATCTCACGGAAGTGAACGGACCTCAGTCAATTATATACATCGTCTGAAAGATCATTCTCATGCCAATAAACTCTCACTGCTGTAAACAATTAAAAAAAAACGTCTTACTTCTATAGCCGCGTCCCTCATAAATCTCTTGGCATTGTCATCCCAGATAGCCGGAACGGTCAACACGTACAATATATCAGTTTCCTCGAATCCTATCTTTTGTGTAGTAACCGCCTTTAGTAGATGTTCTCTCAGGTACTTGATCGACATGACAAACAACGGGAAAGCCGTCATTTGTTTTCCACTAAAGTCCTCTACCGTAACGTCTTTCGTCAAGTGCTAAAGTTAAACTTTATATAGGTGATACGCTCCCGTATCTAATTTGCTCTTATTGATAAATATCGGGATATATGGGATGTTGAGTACTCATAAAAAATGTCTATATTCCACCCAAATCGAAGGCGATAACCCAGATACATGAATTGATAAGGATATTTTTAAATCAAAGTAATCTGTGTTTGCTGCTGCCATACCTAATGAGGGTATTTCTCGTAAGACTTTGAACCTTGTTCCTCTAAACAAAAGCATCATTTTATTTTAGCTTGTTTGCTTGGCTAATATGTGTTTGGCGACTTGGCTAATTTGTTTGGCGACTTGGCTAAATTTGTGTTTGCCTATTTGGCTACTCGGGTAATTTTATTTGGCTACATGGCTAGTTGTTTTCTTCGCTGATTTGTGTTTGGCTACTTGTGTAAATACGTTCATCAAGTTGAATATCTTTTATTAATGACTTACCTCATTATTATGCAGAACCATCTTAAACCTCCGAAAAAGCCTCCAGCCGTGGTGCTCATCATCTTCAGCTAGGGTTGCGTATTTGTCTTCAGCCTCGAAACCAAACTTGTCAAACTCTCCCTTAGGGTTCAGAAGGACAGAAGTAGGTGTTTTCAGTGACACCAACATTGCGGCCCCGCCCCCGGCGAACCAGGTCTGGTTTGTCTGAATTTTGTTGGGGTCGTCTCGGAATGAGAACGCATATCCGCTGTATGTGGTTCCGAAGTCGAAAGCCGCAACCAACAGTGCCTTGCTTTGATCATTGCTTGCCATGGTTGGTAAAAACAACACGCTACTCGAAAATAAGACAGACATGTAAGGTTGAGAGTGATTTTGTAGTTTCTGCCTCCCAACCACGGGTTTGTGGGTTTGAGCTACACTAGTGGCACGTTCTCAAGGCTTCTTAAAATTGTATATTTAACCGGGAAGTGGACTCTGATTAATATCAGCATAAAGCTGTTTAAACAATAAGGCTTAAATACTTTTGTACTTTAGACACTGAAACACTTTGCACTTGAAAAAATAATTTGAAAACTTTCAAAACGATCATCATTTGAAATTAATTGTTTTCACTTCTTATGAATTTTATTGAACTATTGTTTGATTTATTTGTAACCATGTTTTCCAATAGACTGAGGAACTGTTTGTTTTCGATAAGAAAAAAAAATTGAAGCTAAAATCCCATTGACGGTTAGGATGAATATTTAAAGAGCCTTCATTTCATGTAGCAGTTATTTCTACTAAACGTTCAATGCAAGAATTTCACGTACATGTTCTAGAAATTAATGATTTAGTTAATTACAATTGGTGCGGTCAGTGGTTCGTATACCCGACGTACAGATCTGACTTATCAGAAATTGATTGATTGCCTGTTTATGTGTATGCCTGCGAGAAAGAAAAAATCGAAAAGGTGAATAAAGGCTTAAAAATAATTAAGTTTTTATCGAATATTTATTATAGATATAGGCGCATAATTTAAACAAGAGCCGTCGCTCGACTATTCCGCCGCTTTATAGATAAGAACTGCATGGATGGCCGTAAAATAAGATTTAATGCAAAACCTTATCCAGAATGTCTAAGTCAAATAATAAAGGAGCAAACTTTGTTTACTATGCAACATAGAGTTATCATACTTGATTGTTTAAAGTTTCAATGCAATACATCAAGTAGTTGCTCTCAGAGTTATTGACTTAATTGCTTACATGCAAAACCATAATTGCTAAGTTGAATAATAAAAGGTAATAAAGGGGCAACATTTATATCCTATGCAAGACAGATTTATCCTAATTAATTAATTAAGAAGGTTCAATGGTTGGGAGCTTATGTATAAAGTTTCAATGCAATACATTATGTATTTGCTGAGATATTGAATTAAGTGTGGTTACATGCAAAACTTTAACAAGAATTTCTAAGTCGAATAATAAGGGGCCATCATCTGCAAAACAAGGTAATCTAACTTGGTTTTTCAAGTAGGTTGGATGGTTGAATACCGATTCATTAAGTCGATTGGATAGTTAGCTATGCATATCTAAAGTTTCAATGCAATACATGATGCATTTGCTGAGATAATGGGTGAGTAGTATAGCTCTCCTTATTCTTCGAATAGTCGAGCTAAAAATGCTCCTTGTATTTTTCTCAGGGTGCGCCATTCAGATTTTGAGCTATATTTATCGATTGCTGTAAGTACAACATTTAAGACAAGGGAATATACAAACAAATATTAAACCCTTCATACATTCACATTTTAGGTAAAACTGGTCAAGTGTGTCGTTTATTTGACCGATTGTACGATATGTTATTGAGATGTACTTCAGAAATAAATTAGACTTTAAAGATTTTTAAAAAAATGCTAAACTACTTCCCTGTTGATCAAATAGTCAACAAATATTCATGATCTAAACTTCGATAAATTGGTCATACAACTCTTATATTCAGTTTAGCTAGTTACTTTATAAGACGTTGATAAACAATTATCTATACTTTTTTGCCAAAATTAATGAATAAAAACGTACAAATATTAGTTACCTTCAAAGGTCCGCTAGACAAAATGATAGCTATACCTACTATGTTGACTTCTGTTATCTTTTATTCGTTGAAATTTGATAGCAATTAATCTACTTCCTGTATCGTGAAAAGTAATTTATTTCAACTGATATGAGATTTGCTAAAGGGGAATATGTTAAAGTTTGTTAAATTAGAATAACATTGATCATTTGCTATTTTGAGAGAAAAAAATGAAATAAACACGATAACGTTTAAATATATATAGTTGAAGAAAAATTCCACCAATTAGTAGTTTAATGATAATAATTGTTTACGTTGAAAAAATATTGCACCTGATGTATTTGACCACTTAGCGTTCAATATGTATTGCAATTACATATGTCAAAAAGAGAAAGAAGACCACCTCTTTGATTGGTTTAAAACGAATCGTATTGCTGTAAATTACAATTTTAAACCTTCAAAACAACCGCTAGCAATGGTGCTTGTCTTCGTGCCATACAACCGTAAAAGAGTCAAGAGTTGCTTCTTAGATTCAGCAACACTGACATTGGTGTTTTATCAGAGGCTAGTTGAGTATGGCGTACTGGCTCAGAAGTTACAATATGATAACAGCTTAGCTCTATCAAATATAGATACAGCTGTTTTATAGCTAAAGTTGTAATCTTAATATGTTGTTGTTGTTAATGGAGTGTTGTTGTGTGTTTTTCAAAGTAAAGTTATAGGTATAAAATACGGATGTAGAGTTTATATAGAGTTTATTAACAAATACATCGAGTAAAAAATGTCCATGAGTATACAACAAGAAACATGTATATTTACAACAGATTGTGTCATTTTATTACTTTTATATTGTTACTAGTTCTTTACTTTTCTTGTAATTGCTATATTGCTACAGCTATAAGCGACAGCTACAGATATAAATATAAATTTAAAGCTTTAGCTATATGTGTACAGCTTTAGCTATATGATTATATTTTTGTTGGTGGTACATGTTTGTGTCTTTCGGAACGCCGTAGTCGAGCAGCCCTATCCACAGTGTACCACGTTTGTTATGCCTGAATCATGCCGTGGTCGTATCGGAAGGAGAAAGCATAGCCACTGTTTGCTGTTCAATTACCGTAGTCCCATCCGTAGTGTACCATGTTTGATACGGCCGAATGATAAAGTATAGCCACTGTTTGCTGTTCAAATACTGTATCACCACCTGCAGTGTACCATGTTTGTTATGCCTGAATCATGTGTGGGGTGTCTCGAAAGGAGAAAGCATAGCCACTTTTTGCTGTTCAGATACTGTATCATCATCCGTAGTGTACCATGTTTGCTATGTCTAAATCATGTGTGGGTCGTCTCAAAAGGAGAAAGCATAGCCATTCTTTGCTGTTTTAATATCGTAGCACCTCAAGCAGTGTCTTTATATTTAAATAATATAAAACACCACTGAGGGTCATATGGCATAATAAAGACCGGCCAGTCAGCCCCTGCAGGTGTATATGGACCGAGGCGTTAGCCTAGTCTATCATACTATACCAAACATTAAAATTACCTTTGAATATTGGCAAATAAATTTAATGTGATAAATTGATAAAGCAAATAATGTACAAACATTTCAACTTTTTAAAAACATTTCAAAACGTGATTGTACACTATTTCAATAATAACAGTAAAGATACAACTTACAGATGGTTCTTGATTTTTAATAGTTCACATAAAGACTGTACAGAAACAAAACTCATAACTGTGAAACACTTAACTCATTTGTCACAGTCAACAGTTTCACTTGTAGTAAATCTGTATATTGCACCCACTGAAGTTAAATGCAGGTGATGGCCCCTTGGCATAATTAACATTGTTTTCATTCATTGACACTATGCCCACTGGCAAGATCACATTTTTCGCCTGGAGTTTTTCAAATTCATTTTGCTTGTTCATTACAGCATTACAACCATATGTTCCTGAAGAGTTTTCGTAGTGTGTTATGTCCTCCAGAACGCGTTCCGTCTGTGAGGCTGATAAGCAAAGCGCATCGTTCATTCCATCATCGAATTCAGAATAATTTGAATATGGCAAAAATATACTGAGCGTTTCTGACATTACTCGCCCTTGATTAAGAGTAGTGTCCTTAACGTAACTGCAAACAGATGATTCATTGCGTTGCGCAGAAATCGTCATAATGTGACGTGATTCGAAGCCGGCATGACTAAGAGATCTGATTGCTGTTGCACGTTTGCAATGATTTGTGTCAGCTGGGGCGATGGCTTGTTTGTTTTCAACATAACCTTTCCCCTCCTGACTAACCATCTTGTACATAGCAACAAACATCTTGTTGCTGCAGTTAAAATCCTCTAACTTTATAATGTCAACAGACCTCAGAGCTGAGAGGTGCCTGGCTATGCCACCTCTGATGGAAAGCACTGAAGTGCGTTTATATAATTCCCCATTTGTACTTCGTATTATCTCATAGAAATGTTTGAGCAAACGTTCAAGACGCGGATTTTCCCAGCTGTCAAAGTCAGTTTTACAACACTTTTCTTGTAAATACGTCCTGAATATTGACACAGTATACTTAGTTGCAGATTTTGTGCTCTTAGAGTCTTTATCATCGGTTATTTTCTAAATTTCATGCTCATTTAATTTGTAATTTCGTAATAAAGAGAAAATTGTTGCAGTGTTAGATAACTATAAATTAAACAAAAAGTAAATATATCCCTCGTGAAATATTGATGTTTGTGCCAAAACAGTGACAGATATTTGAATATAAAACTTAAACAAGCAATTGTCCTCTATATAATGTATACCATGGCGGTAATGTATCTTATCAATGTTAGATGAGATATAACAGCGAATTATAAAATACGTACAATCTGATATGATCACAATTGCTGCATCAATGTTGCCCCAGTTCCAACTGTAATATACGTACGTAATCGTCATTGCACATAGGTTCAATGAAATTTGTAATTTACTTTTTGAACGATTTGAGTTGCAGACGGACGCATTTTACGCACAGTACTGCACGTGATTATATATAGTATTTAATAAACATAACCCTGTAAAAGAAGCACAGCTAAAACATATGTTTCAAAATGTGAAGAAAGATCTGCAAACCACAAATGTATCCATGAAATTTCCAGAGAAGGTAATATTTGAAAGATTACAACGGTGAAGCTGGTTACCTCGTTGTTTACACGAACAAAGGTCCGAACAATCAGCCCAATGTCCTACCATTGATATTTATAGTAAACGTTGTTTGTCAGATACACCCATTGCAGGGTTGTGGGTAGCAAGGTTCGTCCTTGAAGGTGACCAACCATTAAAAAACCTCCTTCTCGGATAGCTTCATTAGCCATAGTGTTAAATGTAATGCATAGTGGGACCATATAATACTGGTGTCGTTTGTTAAGATACATATTGATATTCAGTAATATTTATCCTAAATGACCTTATGTGTATAATTCATTATAACCGTTTGTATATATACGCGAATGGAAATCTAGTATGAGGTCACTGCATGGGATATAAATCATCGATATTCAGTAATACGAAAGATGATGATGATGATGATGATGATGATGATGATGATGATGATGATGATGATAAAACAGTCATTCTGATTTACGCATTATGTATTTGAAGTTAATGTAGACTTGTTACGTGTATTTCTTTACTGAAGCTTGTCCCTAAATCACTACATGTATTAATATATTTGCTGTTAATGTATTTTTTAAACAAATGAGTTTGTAAGTTTACAAAGAAAATACATTTTATATCAGTTATGAATAACTAATTGTAAAAAGGTGAAGGAAACCGGAAACGAAATCGATTTTGTTCGTTGCTTTCAAAAGTAACTATCTGTTACTATCTGTAACTATCTGTATGATAGTTACACTATCTGTTTTGAGATTACAAGGA
The DNA here is from genome assembly GCF_026914265.1 of Mya arenaria. Taxonomy (NCBI): domain Eukaryota; kingdom Metazoa; phylum Mollusca; class Bivalvia; order Myida; family Myidae; genus Mya; species Mya arenaria. The sequence continues at coordinate 14,378,966 of NC_069130.1, read as the reverse complement.
TAGCCGTCCTTCTCCTGAACATATATATATATTCGTAGTGACATGACGATTTAAACTAAAATACCATAATGCAGATATTCACTTATGTAGGCAGTATTAAAAATGTAGTTCTAGGAATTCAATGTTTAGGTATAATATGAGAAATAACACATATACCACTTCGTGCCATATGCAACCATTACAACACACCGGTAATTCCATATAGTGAATGGATCCCAGTCAATATACATTGTGGGGTAAATAATTTGTATCCCAGTTGACCCTCAGTGGTGTTAATTAAAAGTACGAGCAATACAGAAATCATCTTACTGTTATAGCTGTTTCACTCATGAACCTCTTGGCCTTGTCATCCCAGATAGCCGGAACGGTTAACAGGTGCAATATGTCTGTCTCCTCGATTCCAATCTTTTGTGTGGTAACATACTTAGAACGACCCGACCTAAACCGGAAAAAGTTTATCAAATGTCCTCACTGTAAGAGGGAAAGGATCAACCACTTGAACTCACTTTTAAACGTAAAATTGAAACACAAATGGCAACAAAACATTTTGCATATCATAAATTTAGATTTATTTTTTACGGAACCTATTCGCTATCCGAATATATCCGAAGATGTTGCGTTCATGATATCCTCAATTGCCGAAAGGCAGTTCATTTTAGGAGTGAAAGTTGTGGTGTAAATATTAGCATGTGTACCGCATAATGCTTCCAGCACAGCACTTTGTGCGGACCTTCTCTTCTGATAAAACTTTTTATATACAAACGCAAAATTCCAAGGTCAATACGACAATATAAAATCAAGTACAACCTAAAATGACACCGAAAATAAGTATAAATATCATCGGTTTATACCATGACAAATTTATTTATACCGGTTAATCATTGTCAGCACGTTACCAGTAGCAGTATCAAATATAATGTATCATATTGCGTTAATACCACGAGATGCAATGTACACGTCCTTTAAACCGGATATTAGAAAGACCAAAATTGAACACTTTGCAAAAACATTGATACATCATATTTTCCATGAAAACAGGAATTAATTACATTTTAATTATTGTACTAAAAACGACAGTGTAGATCGAGTTTAACTCAAATTATTAATCTTTTTTTTTACATCTTAATCATCGTATTCTGAAATTATGAGTCTTATAAAGCGTCAACTTTCTCGTTATTTAAGAGTTTTCATTTGCTTTACATAACATTTTAACAATTTGATTTATAATTTTATTCTTATTCTGTTTAAAGTGTCATCGGAAATGCATTTTGTACATTTCACCTTTGACATTGTTTACTGACGTCATGGCATGTAGTAGTTTAGGTTCTATTTTGATGTCAAACAGTTCCTTTTATTTATTTTGTTATGATTTTTTGCGCGTTGTTGTGCCTCATTCATCTGTTATATGGGGTTGCCACATGGACCTTTTCAGCACAATCTAATTTACAGGAAATGCCTGTACGTTGAGCAAGAATGGAGAAAAAAACACTTCCTGACGTACAACTCCATTCACTTATTTCATTGACCTCATGACCTTGAAACACACACCTTAAGACTTATGACTGACCACTATATTTGTGGTGGATATTAGTTTTTTTTCTAACAAAAAACGAACAACGTTTTGAGAAATACAAATACTGTATTTGAATAAGCATCTGGACAGTCAACTGAACAACATAATGCACACACATGTAAATACAATCAGAAACATACATATATTTCAAATTATCAATAACGAATACACTAAGATATTCTACAAATTGAAACGTTTCCACAAACTATGAAAAAATATGTTGCCTAACGACTTGTTGCTTTGTGAACGTGTCTAAGATACTCCTTCAAGTCTTGAATAAAGTGGAAACATGACGCATGATCAGGGTCAATTCCGAGATATGCATCAACCGCTAAACATGGGTGAAGCCCAACCATCAAGAAGTATGGCGTCATGAAAGTACTTTAGGGCAATATATATGCAAAAAGCTACAGAAACATGCTCAAGTTGCGTTATACGCATATACTAGAGTTGGGATGTGAGATTTTCTGTTATTCTTCTTCAAAGCATCAAGTGTTCCAATAATATTAAGCAGAATTGCTGTTGCACGTTTGCAATGATTTGTGTCAGCTGGGGCGATGGCTTGTTTGTTTTCAACATAACCTTTCCCCTCCTGACTAACCATCTTGTACATAGCAACAAACATCTTGTTGCCTGATCGCTATTAGAGCGACATTGCCATTAAATCCGAAATGCACTATAAATTAATCGAAAAGAGCGTTGGAAGTGGTTTGAGCTAGCACATACCGTGTAAAGTTGTCTGTGCTGACTAGCAAATATTGGTACCTGCTAGTGGAGACCTCAAAGGTTCAACAAACAAGATCCAGAGTGTCCGTCTGTTCGTTTTTGGACGGTACTGCCAAAGCAAAGGTACCATGCTCCTTTCGCCCGGCAAGCATCATTAGTCCTCGGCTTCATACCTCAAACAGAAGCGTCCAGGAACCAGTGTTTAACGGAAATGCACGGCCAATCAGCACAAAGAAGTTCTTCCTACGCGAATTATATATATATATATATATATCTATATATATATATCTATATATCTATATATCTATATATCTATATATATATATATATATATATATATATATATTTATTCAATATATATATAGTATTTATGCACTGTGCTGTTTTTAGAGTTTTGTGCTTTTCTATGTGTCTTGTTTGTTATTTTGTATTCTATGTCTTTGGCGTTTGCCCATTGCCACTTAACCGGGTTTATGTTTAAACGTTTTGCGTCTGAGCATGTTTCTGTAGCTTTTTGCATAAATATTAATAACATTTTTCGTAAACACGTTCTTACTTCACGTGTCAATATATTTGACTGGTATTTCATTTTTAAGAAAATATCAAGCTGAAGTTATTCGTGAGCGTTCAAAATGAATTCTAATCATCTAATATGGTATTTCTATGAAGTTCGAACAGAACTGTTTTGAAAAATGAATGAATGAACGACGTTCCATTCATCTTTCAATACTTTAATCCGACATTTCAATCAAACAAATCATTATTGACCAATGAGAAAGCTGCAATTTATTCACCGCGTCCCTTCCGCCATGTTGACCCACAAAGCAGCGATAACTGCACACAACGGGACAAATTGTATTTTTTAAACTTATTCGTTAAAATGGTACAAAGATGCACATAAGGAACATGTAATGCGGATGAAAGTAATCCTGAAAGACTAAAAGGAGGCTGTCCCCGAAATCCGATAATGAAAAACGTAAACACTGTGGACAACCACATGAGCAACTTAATTTGAACGGGATAAACCAGACAAAGCTGTCCGCTTAAAGTTTAGTATATTAAAATTGGATTGTATCATATAACGGTCAAATATACAATAATTTAAATTATAATTCTGACTTTCACGCAAATGTTTATATTGTTTACGTTCATGGGTTCTAAATATTTACCTCCTGTATAAGCCACAAAAAAATGATGATTTGTTCTACGGATTTTGCCAAAAAAAAGTAGGAGCGAGCGATCGAAAATTATAAGTTTTTTGTGTTTTTTAAATCTGATTTTACTGATGTTACTAAAAAAAGTGTATGTGTAAAAAAGACAGTTTCTAAAACATTTACAAGTCCTACTTTTTTATCAGTTTATAACACTTATAGGAATAATATATATAAATACTGAGAAATGCATTTTAGAATTCAAAAAATAACTCACGAAAACATGTTCAATGGCTGTAAGTCGTGTGTCCGTGTATTTGAATATAGGTTTTGCACTCAAAATCTGATTGAGTTATTATTTAGCACTTAATTTTGAGTATAAAAAAATTGAATTACTTAAAACACACATAAGTAACAATTTCCTTTGACATTGTGAAACTGCTGTTGTTTACTGAATCCATTGACATAACGAAAACTGATAGTAAACTAAAAATTGATACCAAAAATGAATAACAACGGTGCGTAATGCAAAATAATCTCGACAAAAACGACTTTCAACAAATATCAGCTGTTTTGAGGTTACCCGGACCTGATTTTGTCCTGACACGAGGAATGTTTGCTCGCGAAGAAAGTGTAAAGCATGGAAATGCCTTCAAAAAAGGAGTTTTAGACGTTGCAGGTTTGAATTCTTTATAAAAGAAATATAGAAAATAGTGGAAATTCAAAAGTAAACAAAGGAGAATCCGTGCGGCCAGATAATATGTTGTTTTTTTTATTTGATTTTAGTTTTTCGAATTATAGGTGCGGCAAATCCGATAAACAAATGATCAATTTGTTGTGGCCTAAGTTGAAACCTCAAACATTTTTCATCAGATTATGGTTGTGTCTAGTTTAAACTAATAATTCAAAAAAAAAACTCTGTCATCTCAGGCCAGGTTCGGTGGTTGGAAATATTGAGGATATAATTTTCGAACGGAATAAGTTTGTTATTGATTTGGTATTTTGTTTTGACATTATGAAATAATTTGTAAATCTATAACAATTACAAATTTATTTCAGTCAGTTATCGTGCTACATATATCTTATTTGGTAGGAAATTGAAGTTAATGGTGCTGTTATTACCTTAGTTCAGTAGTAATCTAACTGTTGTTCATTATGTCAGATCCTGCACACGATGTCTTCTCGAAGCTGTCCAGAAGAAGTCAACTCAGCAAAGGACTGACTTCAATGTCTATGTGTAAAGTGAGTATTTTTATTGCCATTTCAAACGCAAAATACATGAGCATATCTTTTGTATAGCATATCCATCTGTATTTATCTGCTCTGCAAAAACACTGCAAATATAGTAGCGCTATAAATAAAAAAGAAGTAGGTTAAATAGGGTTTCTTAACCGACTGCGAAATTTCTACAGTAAATTTAAACACATTGGATTTGTGTTTCCTGTTTTTATTGCAAATGCTTTAATGAGTTGTTGTTTCACTATGTTACAGCTCTATTTTTAGAAATATATCAAATTAAGAAAACTTTTTTACAAGAGTGTCATAGGATTCATGATCACAACCTTCTCTTATTATTTTATCAATAAATTTGCCGATTCCATTTTCAGTCTTATGAATTTGAAAATATTCATCGTAGCATTTGCATAGTTGTAAGTCAAAAGAGGTTAACCGTTTCTAATAGGGGTCATGTTCAATTTGACCAGTAGAAAATTAACCGTGGGACGTATTTTTAAGCTGCATTTTCACAGATTGATCGTTTGAACAACTTTTTACGTAATGTTTTGTTTAAGAATGATCCAATTATTTCTGAAACATCTGGAAACTAGCAATACAAATAATCAGATCAAAATTGTTTTCATATTTAGAATCAAAATAAGATGTTTTAAAGCTTAAATCTAATGCTTTAAGAAAAATGACATTTTCGTCAATTTTACAAACAATTGAGATCATTTCTATATCTAAGTAATCTATTTGGAATAAATGGAAAGTAATGCATTAATACCAAAAATCAGTCATTTTGAGACAAGAAATGTTCTTTTTTTCAACACTGTTAATATGTGAGAGTGCAGCTTTAACATTTACATTTGATTCAAAACATTTGTAATAATCAAGCTGATCTCCAAGAAGCGGATAACCAACTGCATGGGCATATAAGCTCATCCTTATACACTTGTTTAATTTGTTATGAACCAGGAAACCAAGGCCTGGCGCTTGGAAAAGGGTACTTTTATATTCCTAAATTTTGTACCTAATAATTAGGAACAAAGTTGTGTCTAGAATTAAAAGAAAACTATCAATCAAATAAAAAGATAGCCATACAAAACGTAGGCCACAGTCCATGTTTTCACATATTATTTGGGTGTACTTGTTTGATTGTTTCGAATTTATGATTAAAATGCCCTATGTTTATGTCCATGTTTTAATTGATCACAAACAAAAACAATTTGAACTGCCCATTTTGGTTGACAAGTGGTTAATTTAGTACCTTGATAATAAGATAACAAAATACTATTTAAAATCGACTATGCCACCAATCACTGTTTCTGAACAGTAAATGTAAATTACACTGGTAATTTCAATGCATTTCCTTATTTTTTTTAATATAGGATGAAGCTCAGCTCATACTGATAAGGTATGCAATGAGAATGTGACCGCTATGCTTCATGCAGTAGATAGAGAAATGTGAGCCTGGGAGACTTTTACTGACGTCGTGCATAACTGATGTCGTTGCAAACACCCACAAAATATGCTCATCAACTACTACAATAACAACCAACATACAGGAAATTTAACTTTTAGAATAGCCAACTTAAAATAATCCTAAACACAATTTTCCTCAACATTGACAGAGCTACACATTGTATCTTCTATATCCATCATTTTGTCACTGCCAGGTCATACTTTTAACATCAACCACCATTGCAGTTTCAATACCTATTCAATTATTCCCATTCAACTTAAAATTAATATATGTCTAGATGATAATTGTGCCCATGATTAAAATAAAATATATTTCAACTTATAACTATGTACACATACGTTTTAAGGCTTTAATTTAATGATAGCGTATGTAAACTTTTCCAGAAAATCTGGGTTCCACTTGCAAAAGAGACCGAGAAATCATCGGGGTTATTTACTTCACTCAATTGAAGAATCGCATGCTGGAGGTTCAGTTAGCTAATGACATAAGGCTGACTGGTTCCATTGAACTGATTTCGCTTCCGTTTCCTACTTTGGCAAATGTTGATCAGCTGATGGCAGAAGGAAGTGTTTATTTTCATATTAAACAAAACAGTTCTGACATCATTAATTTTATCAAAATATAACTGAACAGCTCGGAATGAGACCAACTTTCTTCATTAACACATATTCAATGTGTGCTTGGACATTTAGTATTGAACAATTCAACATTATTGAACGATAAGCCTGTTGACATTTTAATTGTCTGCATATCCTTAATGTATTTTTTTAAGCCTGAAGTCTGAATACTTTTAAGAAAAAAGATGCCTAGAAATATTTTTAAATAAAAAAATAATTTGAATAACAACTACATGTACTCAAAACAGATTGTTTTGTCAACTTACAGAATACATATTCCAAAGATTCTCCAGTTATGAAATTGCTTTTGGACAAACATTTCGGTAGTTTAGTTTAAAGTCTAAAACTAAAAGAAATAAATGGGATATTCCCAAACAAAGAACACTACTTTAAATAAATGATACTTTACTTAAATAACATTATTTCTACAAACTGAAAGTATTTACTATTATCATGTGTGTTATGAAAATTGTTTGAACAAATCGCTGTAAAAATATTTGACGTTGTTTGTTCAGCTAGTTTTACTGCTGGAATGCATTGATTTTTATGTGAAATACATAGATTATTGACATTTTGTAACATTTTCACTCTGTTACATGTGCTTTCTTCTACAATGTTATTGTGCTATTATGTGTATCATGCATATGTAATTGTTTGTACATTTTTAATCCACTCATGATTTAGTGTCAATCTCATTTCATGTTATCTATTTTGTCCAAACAAATGTTACCAGTACTCAAAATATTGTAATGATGGGCATACTTTCCAGTCTTCCATGCTATGTGATAAGTCAGCTGCATCTTTTCATTCAAGAATTGCAATACCTTAATTTCTTAGCAAGCCACCGACTCAAACTTGGCCTCACATGTAATAAAATGTGTCATGGCTTTATGTGGTTGCTGTCAGAACAGGCACTAATATTTATCAACCAAATAGTCAGTACATTAGAAGTGTGTGATAATAGTATGTATTAAATAAATAATGTATTAATTACTGCTCTGACAATTGCAGTGGCAAAATACTGTACAATTTGGCCAAACAAAATATTAATTCTGTGATAAATCCTTTATATTACATCCATCATTTCCCCAAGCCTTACATTGTCTTAAAATCACTTCAAGTAAAAATTACTAGAAACAATTGTTATTTTCAGTTCGCTCTTTTTAAATCAAGAAAATAAAACGATAAGCGCTGTTATCCAAATGGTGCTCATTTGCGTACTGACAGAGAGGAATATGTTGAGTATACCTCTACTCTCAACAGTCATTCAGGCATTATTTTTTTATACTTACTTTATTGTTGAAATACATTGCAAGTAAGACTTTTGTTATTTCTGTCAATTAATCTAATAAACCCTAGCATAATTGATATTATCAAGAAATATGGGCTCTTCATAAGTAGTTGTAAATTGGGCTCATATTCAGACCCATATAGATCAAGAAACACATACTGGAATAAAACTTTAAGTTAAAATGCAGTAAGTGAACCTTGCATGAATATACGCTTTTTGTTAATTTGTCATTATGTTGTTATAAAAGTTGAACTGCACTGTAGTTGTTGAGGCATTGGTCTATGACAGTGGTCTATGTGTTTGCCTGTTATGTAGGTTGATTTTACTTTCATCAATTGAATTTTACTGGAAAGCATTTACAACATTTTCAAATAAATTTTATAATGTATGCACTACTGTCTTTCGTGTTTTTATTGTTTTATTCTTATCAAAGACAAACATTTCAGTTGTTGTAAAAGCCTTCGTGTAGATGTTGTTCAAAAAATTTATACCCCCCCCCCCCTTCGGAGAAGAGCGGTATATCGCTTTGCTCATGTCGGTTTGTCAATCCAACGGTAGACCAAAGCTTTTATGGGTGATAACTTGACGATCCCTGGACCTATAATAATTTAACTTGATCTAAAGCTTTGGCCTCATCAGTAGATGTCCCTATTGATTTTAGGGGTTATTTGGTCAAAGGTTAAGGTCAAAGTGAACTTGAACAGGAAAAAGTTGTCAAAGCTTGTCCGAGTGATAACTCAACAAAGCCTTCACCTTTGGTCATCAAACTTAACACGGAGGCTGGTCCTGACCCCTATTGATTTAGGGGTCATCGGGTCAAAGGGCAAGGTCACAGTGAACTCGAATGGTAAAAGGTTTTCCGAGTGATTACTTGTCAATGCCTGCACCCATGACCTTCAAACCTGACTTGGAGGTTGGCAAGACGAGTAGAAAATAAGGGTCATCAGGTCAAAAGTTTTGGTAAGCTTTAGTGCAATCTCAACAATTCCTGGACCCATGGCCCTCAAACTAAACTTAGAGGTTGAACCTGACCAGAAGATGTCACTTATTGATTGCTGGGGTCAAAGTTGAATGACCTTGAATGCAAAAGCTTGTCTTTTTGATAATTCGACATTCACTGGACCCATGGCCCTCAAACTTGACATTTAGGTTTTGGGTGACTAGTAGATGACCCCATGTGAATATTATGGTAATAATGTTAAAGATCCAGGTCACAACTCATTTTGGTCATTTTATTTACGTCATATTTACTTAATCCCTGTTGCTAAGAGGATACATGTTTATCTGCAAATATCAGTCATCTGAACATGATTTAAAACTGCACCTTCTATCCCCACACGTTGAATGGTCATAATCTCAAAACTTTCTCAAAGGCATCCGAGCTCAATGGTAAATCAGCTGTCATTTATGTCCATGCAAATTTCCTTCAATTGTCCGAATATTTCTGACAACATGGCGCTCATTTGGGGCATTACGATTGACAAACATCTCTTGTTAACATTGCCATACAACATCAATTGTTTCTTCAAAACAAATAGACTAGTAATGTTGTATAGTCCAAATCACTATATTTCTAGCACATAACTTCATTTACACTACCAGTTGTTGCATTACTGCTGCCAGCGTTAAGCAGTGCCGTCCCTCAGCACTTTCAGTGCTTTGATTAAACCTTGACCTCGACGGTTCACTCGTTTATTTGCTCTATACTTGTATGTAACTACTCGAGATCATAGTGATCAAATAGCCTTTGTTATATACTGATTTACAGTCTTGCTTAATCACAATAAACGCATACAAATAAAACTGTTGAAGCTGTTGTTATATAACAAGCGTTCCCTTAACGACATTACGCACAGGTCTAACTGCATAAAATGTTACAGAACATATTTTATTTTGCTTTGATGTTAATCACCAATTTTGCTCACTTGTAAAGACGCGTGTACTTACGATGGGATTCGTGAAGCTGAAGTTCTGTAAATCATTGAAAACATGGTTTATCACATCGCGACGTTTCTTGGTTTCTTTTTAATTTGACTTTTTTGCTTTTGACAGGCACAAATTACTCATTATTGTATTCATTTCTAAGACAAAGTGGAGTAGTCAAGAGCTTTTGTTGATATACTCCTTTCATAATGTTTCATATAAGATTGCAACTCACGTAGGATCCCATATTCAAAAAAGAAAACGATATGAAAAGTGTTTGATTTGTTTTACTTGCAAACCCTTAAATATTTATTCATTCAGATTCTGGAGGCAAAAACAACATCGGTATAGGGGTTGCTTTAATTTCTAACATGATTTCGTTAGCGCTCACCATAATGACTTCAAAGTTAGCAACAACCTTTACTTATACTCGTGTTGCTGAGGAACTAACCTTTGAAAAAGAAAAACTAAACTACTTCATAAAACTTAAGTTAATTTCGATATATTGATCATGAAAACATTAATCGTATATTTAACTCTTATTTGCATCAAAAACTATTTAAAATGTATTTACAGTTCTTCAACTAAATTTAAAAAATAAAAAAATGAATAAATAATTACGTGAAAATCCGCGTGTCAAAGTAACATTATGAACTATTTGGCCGACTTTTGTAATCGGGTATTTGCTGAAATTTTGTTGCAAGTAAACTTCTTCCTGTTTCGTAAAAATGTCACATGAATTTGTTAGGATATTAGCTTTAGTATGAATGTTTTAACTGAGTGAATGCATCTGTTAAGATATCGTTTACATTAACCAGTATCAGAAAATGATAGATCAACGACTAAAAATAGACAAATGTTTACTTAGTTAATATTTTGCACAAAGCATTTAGGTCAGTGCTCCCAATGGCCGTCAAGTGATCACTTGAGTAGGTAAGATTAGCGACGATCTGTTGATCACTTAGGTTAGATAAGACGATGAGAGACCCTCCAGTAACCACTTACGTTAAATAGGATGAAATACCTTTGATTAATCACTTGAGTGCTGGGTTAAGGAAAATAACCATCAGCGGGATTGGGTGGGAGACTCTCGATTGATCATTTTAGTAAGATATTATGAGAGACCCTTCAATTGATCACTTTAGTAGGGTCAGGTAAGAGATCCTTAATGAATTTCTTCAGCTGATTAAGATGAGAGACTCCTCAATTTATCACTTTAGTAGGGTAGGGTAAGGTAAGATACCCTCAATAAATCATTTAAGAGACCCTGAGATGATCACTATTGTTGCGTAAGATGAGGGACTCTCAATTGGTCACTTGAATGTTGTAAGCTGAGTGACGCTCCAATCGATCACTTGGTAAAATTAAATCACGTCAGTTGGGTAAGATGAACGACCCTTAATGAGTGGTGGGAGGTGAGTGACATTTAATTGATCACTTCGGTTGTGTTTGATTAGTGACTCTCAATTTATTTCTTAAGTTGTTTATGGTCAGTGACCATTAATTGATTATCTCAGAGTGCTAACACGAGGGGTGCTCAGGTGGTTACATCAGTGGTTGAAGATGAGTAGCTCTAATTTGATAGATTAAGGTGGGTACGACGATTAACACTCAATTGATCGTTTCATTAAGGTTGGTTGAGTGAACCTCATGTGATCACTTCAGTGTGTTTGAATGTTTGACCCTCAAGTGATCACTTCCTAGGGTTACAAAAATTGATCATCAATTTATCACTTTAGTAGGGTAAGTTGTGTGGCTCTCACGTGATTGTTTTAGTCGGGTAAGAGGAGTGATTGCCTCATTCTGTTCGGATGTTCAACCCTCAAGTGACTTCAGTGGGGTAAGTGGGGTGACCCTAAGGTAATAACTTCAGTGGGTTAACACAAGTGACGAGGGTATGATAAGTGACCCTCAATTTATCACTTCAGTTGGTCAAGATGTTTGACACTCTGGTTATCACTTCAGTGCGTCAAGATGTTTGACCCCCAGGTAATGGAGTGTAATGGATTGAACTCCAATATGATGTATGTTTGCGAAGAAGAAACGTATTTAAAGCGTGGTATGAAGACTTTGGTAATCTTAAGATAATTTGTTTTCAAAGAGTGGTATCATTAAACGAACGCTTTTCGTCTATTTCTTGACGATTGAACTATTTTAAACATACACATACTATGATAAATAGTTTTTTCGATTTGCAGGTGCCGGGGCATTTGGACAACAACCTCAAAGTCATTGGCTGTTTAACGAGGATATTAACGTATTTGTATTGTAATACAGTGTATACTGTACGAAATGATTGTTTAAAGGGCGTCGTCCCAAATGTCAAAATTACCAATGTCAAAAGCCGTATAAAATTTCGGAACCGTAGAAGATCTTTTCTAAAAAATGAAAGCGCATCAATTATTTATTTAATACAGCGTCGTCGACGACTTATAAGGTTTTATGCTATTACTTTATTTCAAATCCAAATTTACCCATTTGGGCGGATCTATTTTTCAAACATTTTTGTGGGAAATGTTTCAAAGTAACGCAATCTGCCTACTTCTGGCAACCTTTCCATTTATTGTCCCTGTGTCCGTGATCATTTGAGGCCTACTTTTTATTTTTATGCATTTTAAAATCGGGACTTTTTTGCCTGGTAGTAAAATAAAACACATCTAACAAAATAGTATACGTGAGTAAATACTTAGTACCAGGATTAGGTAAATTATGCACCTTCTGTATTTAAGAATGATACTGCTACTTAAGATAGATATTTCGTTTTAGTTTGAGTGATGCACATACTTTCTTGTTGTTATACTTCAAATTAATTCCAAAACGTGCGCTCAGAGAGAGATTTGTCATGAATAACTGACAGATTAAATAGTTGTGCTGGACCAGAACTTGGCTGTCTTTCAGCCTGATGCAATATGGATTCCTTGTAAAATGAACGGTGCTAAACATCAAAGTGAGTACATTTTCTTAGGAGAAACGCGATATACCGTTTTTTATTGTTTAAATCAATTTGGTTGAACTAAATTTAAAGGAAATATGGTCATATACGTGAGATGTTAGAAATTTTATTTTTTTCCAATCTGAAGTGTTACCTGTTTGTTTTGAAATGTTTAAGGAAATGAATTAGAAAAGTATGAACTTAAGCAGTACAGTATTTGATAGTACTGAATTGATTTATCGAAGTATTCATCACACTAATTCACAACTTAATGCGAGTTATAGTTGTCCGAGTTAGGTTTCAATATCTCTTTTATATATTATCACATAATGGTTTATTGTGGAATTCCTTTTTATCGCTGTTTTTCAATACTGGCACAGTCCCAATCCGATTAACAATACGGATCTTACATCGAATTATTTGCTAGTTTGATAGTTTCCGATCTTTGAATCCACTAGTCACCCACACGAGTTAATTATTTAATTGAAGCCAATCGGTGTCCGCGTACTGAAATGATTAAAACAGCCTTTTATGTTATAAATGTAACTAAAATATATTAAATTTTACATCGTAGTGGTTTGTGTGTTTGACTGATACTAGGTTTATTACGCAGGATGGAGTCCGATTGCATATGTTGCTATTTGCAGGCTCATTATCCTTGGTTTTGCAGAAATTAAACATAAAGAATATCGACAATTTCGACATTCATTTACAAGAATAAACAAAAAAATCTATAATGAAATACTGAAATTAAAAAATAAATAAAATAAAAAGAATATCCTTAGATCGACAAAGAGATTCAATACCGGGACCTCTGTGACAATGATTACGAACAGTTTCAAGTGACAAAACAGCAAATCTTTATTTTATTGTAACTTTCTTTCTAGATGAGTTCTGATAATGAAATATGATGAGTCTTGTAACTATTTAAAAGTGTTCAATTAATCAAGAATATTTATAAAACGAATTGAATAAATAAAAAAAATGTTATTATACAAATTAAAGTGTTTTTTTGCGGCTGATTATAGACTTGGCCTTAAGACAGTTCGTAAATATGGCCCTGGATTTTTAGATGCAACAATAAAACCCAAACAAATGATTATACATTGTATTGGAATTTGTCCAAATTGCAACGAAAATGGCCATCTGTCAGATGTTTGTATTTTACCTTTCAACAAACTTTATCATTCAACATACTTTACCATTTAACAAAGTTTTTAACAAAGATATATTTTAATGCGACACCTTTCGCTATCGGGCTTAAGGATAATGAGAATCTAGCCAGGGACCTAAAGCAACCAGTAATTGGTTTCTTGTTCCGTGAACATAAACATATGCTGACACACTCCATTAGTTTGATTTAAATAATGTTTTTATTCTTTCTTTTCTATTTTCTAAGTGTCAATATGATGTGTGCATTGTTTGTTGATAAAGTTCAATACCATGAATTGCACGGACAGTGTCCTTTCAAACATAATGTTCAAAAATAAGTTTGTAAAGTGATTACACGAAAATCTGTTCGTATGAATATTTTTAGTGTCATTTGCATACCCAGGTGTTTCATCGGGAAAAAAGGACGGCCAATGGAGTGGTTTGTCCAATCAGAATTCAGCTATTAAACACAACTCTAAAACGTTGCATTTTTATGTAAGGCCTTAAGAGCGTGCTTCTCAGTCGGTACAGTTTTTATTGCGACCTGTATGATCATTGTATTATTAAGCAGAATCGTCAACATGTATAACATGTGTTCATGTACCAAGGTTTGTACCTCTGGTGTAAAGTTCTGACTCTGGCATAATACCAAAGTTGTTTAGCTGTTGACTTTCATTTAACACGTAGATTTCATTATAGACATTCTTAAAACCTTTACCACTTTCTGTATTTATGACGTCATCTGAACGAGTATGACGTCACAATTTTAAAGAAAGTAAATTTCGTTGACAATATAATGTTTTGTCATGATTCGTACTGAATTTCATGCTTTTTATAAAAAAAAATCGGATAAAACTATTTTGTATGTATTGCTTCGGACATTCTATTCTGCTATGCATGTAGCGCGGGAAATAGCATTGTTTTGTCTGTTTGTTGTATTTGGGTCATATTCAGCGTAAGTAAAACAGGTAGGTGATTTTTTTCTATTCATTACCGAAAAAAACATGTTACGAAAAGCAGCTGATACACGTCATCATTTTATACACCATATTAGTCGACTCATCACGGAAATATTTTAGTTAGTGAGCCCAAAACAGTTGAACAGATTGACGCATTCAGATTTAAATCGTTCTAGCAAAAATAACCTGTTGTTGATATTAAAAATTACTATAAAACAAGTCACACAATGCACGTAACTCTTATTTATGAAAATAAACTCTATTGTTTTTTAATAATAGTATTTCCGTCTATTTCATTCTTTCATTTAATCAAAATGGAACCTGAAGGGAAAAGCCCAGAAGCCAAATAAGATAATGTAATACCCTGTGGTGACACTTGGCCAAAAACATAAAAAGATACTCCAAAGGACGGCGTAATCCCCCGCCACGGTTTTTCAGAGCATTTTGTTTTTCTCTGAACCTGACTGCTGCGTTGAATCCGACCAAAACTGTACACAACCACTCGTAAGGAGTGGTGTAAAAGGAAATACAAGTTGTTTGATCGGTATCATTAATTTTCTTGGATATATGAACATGCTATGAAAGGATATTTGTTAGTGGTATTCATAGTGTGTGTAGTGTAGGTAAAATCAGTGTCGATGTAATTTTTGGCTTAAAAAGAAGGGAAATGATTCTTTGATTCATAACATTGATAAAATAGTAAGCCTGAAGTATTTCGATAAAGTGAAACATATATATTGTGGTGACTTCATAACATTGTTTTACTGCTTTTAAAGATAAAACACACACTATATTATCACATTTGTGTCCATTGTTTATTAAAATATTGAGCTTGTTGCGCATAATGATAATGCTCCGCAGAGTGCGCAATGTATCAATCCGTGCAACTTGTTTTACGCTTTTAATTAACAAACTCTTTTAATTGTGTGCTCTGACCTTAAAATGTCTTGTGTGACCTTGACCTTTGCAGTATCGACCTTAGTCAAGCTCACTACACATCGTCTCAATGAGGACAACAGTTGTACAATGTTATACGTCAATCCATCAATGCATAAGTAAGTTATAGCGCAGACACGAGCATGTGTACTCTGACTTTTAAATGTCTGGTGTGACCTTGACCCTTGATGTATGGACCCAGGTAAATGTCACTGCGTTTCGTCTCAATTAGGACAACATTTGTACCAAGCAATATTGTAATCCATCAATGCATCGTCAAATCTGCTTTTCGCTAAATAAAATACTTCTTCTTTAAGTTCTCTTACACACATGTGGTAAAATCAAAGACTAAGTTGTCAAATCCACGTGTTACTTAATTAAAGCTTGTGGTTCTAGTTGTCCAATACATGTGCCATCTAAGTAAAAATACTTAAAGCGTTTCAATTTTTCAAAATCTTCTTTTTTTTAAACGATTCAAATTAATGTGTCGATAATCAAATACTGCTTGTTAAGGCTGGCCATTTATGTGTCAATACATTCACGACTTGAACTTCCTATTCATATGTCGATATGGAAATACTACTTGTTGCATTGTCCAGTTTATGTGTCAATGAATTAATATCTTGCTTTAACTGTCGATTTCACGTGTCGATAATCACAGCATTCACTGTTTCAAGGTAACGGTTAATAAACCGGCCCATGTCAGAGTCCCACCTTGTGTAATTCACGTGTTATTTGGCACAGGGCACACGGCTCACATAACAGTGAACTCAAGAAGCCCTCGACGATTGATCCCTACAAATGTAGAACAAATCATATTGGGACCAGAAACATAATGTCATTGGAGAGGACAAGACAAACGTTGTCGCAAATGTTCTTTCATGTTAGTGAATACTTCACAATTAATACAAGTGACCATTCAACCTTTCTTTTGCTTTTCTGTAACATCCAGTCATAGCAATACTTTGATTGGTGTTGCTCGTTTGCTTCTCATCAACATGCCCAGGTTGAATTCCAAGCCTGGGAATATGCGAATTTGATGTTTCGGCTTCCTCAATCGTCAGGTATCACCGGTACAGTATAACGCTCTGCTTTCTTAAGCTACAGATATTGTAAAAAAGTAAAGGGGTTTTCGTCGATGCACCACCGTATGTGCTCTTTTGTTACATAGTCTACATGAGCTCGACTAGTATAATTCTCAAGGCAATACAATGCTTTACAACTGTAGTTATGTAAAACAAGTGTATGCGTTTAAATGCATGAAGCAATGTAAAAGTAACTAACTTTTATTTCAAACTGTATTCTGACCTTGAACCAGAGCCCAAACGTTGCGTAGGGGAAAAGTCCCATAAAGGGCGTCTCACCCATCGGGATAGCTGGCATGTAATTGTGATTGCACCATCAACATGCCAGACTTGCGTTTGAATTGTAATGGATTGTAAATACCTTATGTAACTGCTATTTGTAACAATACTAACATACGTCACAGAAAATAAATCTCATAGCGAGTGTGTCATCCATCCGTATAACTAGCATGTATTTGTGGTAGCACCAACAACACGCAAGGTATGTGTCTGAAATAGTGTTGTTGTTTATGATAAATGTTTATAAACTTTTGTTAGGATGTGTACCTGTACAGGAGTTTATTGAATATGTGACGGGGCCGGGTAGTTCCGTAAACATTGACGCGAGCATCTCGTAACGGCCCGAAACAAAGCCTTAAATGTACATGCTGATTATTTGATAGTGCCACAATGAAATATATACTTTGAAATTAGTTTTGTACTATCAACCCTCAGGCCCTTCACATCAAATGATCACACACCACACACATGAACTGAGAAAAGGCTCGATCAACCAAAAGAAACACACTTGATACCGCCCCTCCTTCTGGTGAAAATGTGCCGACAGATGGAGCATGACTCACAGGTCTACCCTTACAAAGAGTTACAGAGCATATTTGTTTTGCCCTTCTGCTTGTCATTCACCAATATTGCTCACTTGAAAAGATTTGAGTATAAGAAGGAATCATAAAAATACTTCACTCCAGATTTGCTCCCTCAGGAATTATTCCAGATCTAGATCACGCAATGAAACAGACAAACGCACAACAACATGATTTGGGTTTTCGGTATCAAAGGATTTTTTCTTGTGCTCAAATTCACTCATTTCCGTCTTTCGCAGGTCGTTCAGAGCCTTTTCCCCGTACAACTGACCCAACATTTTCATATAATTTTCATCCACAAAGATACCTCCCCAAGGACCACAGTTGGCTTTGTGAATTTCCTTTAATGTTCCGTCCGATTTCCTCTCGTTTACGGATATATCTGCTGTCCCTCCTGCAGTAAATCGTTCAAACATGTTAATTGTAAATATCACAATAAGTTAGCCTTAATCAAGGGCCATATTCACTTTCGTCATGAGTTTTTGACACAGAAATGCTTACTTCAAATGCGTCCAAACGCATAAGTTGTATTATTTCTTGTCATTTTACTTGTTATTTTTACTTGGTATTCCAACTAGTTATTTTATCTAGTTATTTTTACTTGTTATATTTTCCTAACTGGGCATGTTTCATCGTCATTACTGATTTATGAGATGTAATCGATTGCTCTATACCTATTACGTGTAGCCAGTGGTCGTATGTTCACGATATGACGGAAAGCATTTCAAGTGGGTTTAATTAAAATAATGCATTTGATTCTAAAGTGCTAAACATAATTCTAACCTCCAAGATCGACGACCATATACTGTGATCCTGCAATGGCTACAGAGCCCTTGACGTCCACACCCAAAGTTTCACACCAGATTGAGGCACATTCCGGCTCCAAGGCCAGCTTAAGCCGGACGGGGTCGATTTCAGCCTTCACAAAAGGTGCATATATATTGGTAAAATAAAGTGATAGTAAAGTTTAACTAATATCAACGCCAGAATTAAAGGTGGATTTGAGTTAAGTAAACTTTGATTTAAATATTACGTTTTGAAAACAAACTTTATAATAAACTACCAAATTTACGTTTTCACATTACTAATATACATATGATTACTGAATAAATATACATTATGATTAAGTTCTCAACAACTCGCACTAAACCACTGAGAGACAAAGCGGTATATTGAGGACATACCTCAATGCAAAAGAAATATCAATGACTTACTGCAACAGCTGCATCCCTCATGAACCTCTTGGCAGTGTCATCCCAGATAGCAGGGACGGTTAACATGACAATATGTATATGTCTTCGATTTCTATCTTTTGAGTGATAACTGCCTTAAGCAGAAGTTCTGTCAGGTACTTGATCGACATGACAAACTGCGGGAAAGCCGTCATCCGTTTTCCACAAAAGTCCTCGACCATAACGTATTTTGTCAAATGCTTAAGATAACATTACATTTTTACAAAAGCAATACAATAGTAATTACGTTAGTCTTTAAAGTCCTTATATTATGTGAGGCTGAGTACTTATAGAGTTGTCCCACAAGTTAAACTTAAAGCTCTGCTTTCGTTTTAATCCGATTCAATATATCATGTACATAATGGCATACAATGTTGTAATTACAGATATTTATGTTAAATAAAATATTTAAACTTTTCCCTACAATCTAGTTTTTTTATATATAGTATGTGTGCACTGTTCTGGTTGTGAGGTTTGTGCTGTTCTTTCAAGTTTCTTGTTTGTGATGTTATGTTATATGTCTTTGGCGTTTATCCAGTGCCAATAACCCGGGTTCATGTTTAAACTTTTTGCTACTGAGCTTGTTTCTGTAGCTTTTCGCATAAATATTCAAATTTAAATATTAATGAACGTTGTGTATGTTGGTTTGTTGAGTCGTGTGACTATCGATGAGAGTCTGTTATGCTTTTAACGTTGCACCTCTAAATAAGGTAATCGTTTATTTTATTGATGCTACTAGGTGCCCTGAAGATATCATTGTGTTTATGTTGGCGTGAATAAGATTTAACACTATGAAGAGTTAATTATCATATTTACTATTAAACATCCTGCATAACCTACCTCATTACTATGCAGAACCATCCTAAACCTCCAAAATAGTCTCAAGCCATTGTGCTCATCATTTTCAGCTAGGGTTGCGTATTTGACCTCGGCCTCGACACCAAACTTGTCAAACCCTCCCTCTTGATTTTGGAGGAAGTATGTAGGCGTCACCAGTCGGGTGGCCCCACCTCCTGCGTACCAGTTCTGATTTGTCTAAATCATGTTGGGGTCGTCTCGGAAGGAGAAAGCATAACCGCTTTACGTTGTACCAAAGTCAAAAGCCGCAACTAGCAGGGCCTTGCTTTGTGAAATGCTTGTCATGGTTGATGCAACTAGGCACAGCTCTTAACAATACGGGTAGGTGAAGATTATAGTCGTAAAGCTTTCATCTCTCACCCAAGTGGTCGTGGTTTCTCTCTTTCTTTTGGCTTCTCAAAAAGACACCAAGAACCTGTCCATTCAATAAATCCAGAAGCAAAGTCGTTTTGACGAGAACCTTTTAACAGTCGTACTTAACTGTTAAAAATCTCTCATAGGAACGCAATCGACTATTAGTTTTTTATGAAATGCCTCCAGGCTCTTATATTGCATAACTTGGTAAATTTTCCATTCTCATTCTCCACACATACCAAAAACATCATATCATGATTCAAAAAAAAGCATTTATTTCATATTCTGGACGAATTTCTTCGTATATTGAGTTAATCAATCATAGTCAATACTTTAAAAATATATATTTTTAGAGCACAAAATGAACTTGAACAATTGTTTAACAAAATAAGTTCAACTTAATTGTGTTATACTTAATTAATTACCTTAATATATTTATATCACACACAAAAATAATCTCAAGATTATATACTTTTAAAGAGGGGAAATATATTTTTATTCCTTCCTTGCTGTTATTTGGTTAAATGAATTAAGATTGAGGTTAGGCTTTTATAGCTTCATGATATTGGGGAGAGTAATGATTTCTACGAAGGAAACTGATTGGAGAGTAATTCAAACACGCTTAGAACTTCTTCACAATCGAGCCGAAATAAATTCCGATAAGCTAAGAATGACGTTACACCTGATATACTAGAAAAAGACACTTCTAAAACCGGTGATTAATGAATTCATTAATCATGGCAAACTAATAGTAAATGTTACTTTCGTGCTCAAATAAGCGTCAATTATCAGAATTGAAAGAACTCAATAGCGTTTTATTGTTAAACTTTTCGTGATGTATCGTATTGAAATCATATTATTTGGTGACCGTTTCTCATGCCCAATGATAAAAACATGTACAACGGCCAATGCGGACGTTTGTTAAAGCCAGTATTATTGTTATTGCGTTATTTTTTTACGGACGTTACTTATTGCCACTATTTCGTAATTCACGTTTTCCACGGCAACTCATATGTACTGGACGTTTATCTTGGCCATAAAAAAACGTTTAGAATTATTGTAGTTGTTGTAGCACATTTTTTTTTAGAAAAATGAAAACTAATGACATACTTTAGGAAACATAATGAAAGAACAATAATGATACATTCACGTTGTGTGTAAAGATAACAATTGTGGTACAAATAAAACGTGAACCTTGATTCCTGCTCCGAAGTGCTGACCAAAACAGCTATTTTTCAAGATATTTTGTGGATCTAGTAACCGTTGAACTGTAACATTGAAATTGAATTGAATATTAGTTACAATGATGTATGAACTGTCGAAAAGACAACGGCTTATTGTGCTTAAAAACCGAAGGTTACCATAACCTGTTAAGTTGTTAACTCAGACATTAAAACATTGATTTGTTCAGATCCTCGAAACTTTCACTTTTTGAAACATTCCAGTTTCATTCAACTGTACTTTCAATTTCATCTTTCATAGCTCAAAATTCTTACAATTTCAGATTATTCTTAGAAAGGCAGATTTAGAAATTTACTTCGTATCTGAAATCAGTTCTACAAAGATGTCTCCATTTTCCGGAAGTTACTAAGCATGCATGATAGGTAATAAATAAGAACAAATTTTAGGCTTCATTTTCAAGTATTGAATGCGAAATTGAAAATAAAAATGCCTTTAAAAGGGTTATATAAATAATGAGAAACTGAAAATCAGTTAACTGTCCCTGTATTTCCAATGTATTAGTAACTGTCAAAACTAATAAAAAAATGATTGAACTTCTTTAATATGCTGTCTGTCTGCGAAACTGTCTGTCTGCGAAAACGGTATATAATTGGAGGCAAAGACTCTGATAATATTTATTTTATTTTTTAAAGTTTTGCATCATTGAATGAACGCTATATGTGTATTTCTTGATTGTTGAACTTTTAGAATCATCAGATGTAAATTATATTCATAAGTTTCCTGTTGACAATAGAACAAAAATAACGATCAAAACCACTTTAAAAACAAAAAATAAACGATTAATGTTTCTCACATTTAAAAAACAACAACATACATGCTTAAGATAGATGGTCATGTTTGAAATAAAAACTAAAGGGAAAAGCACGTAAACCAAATCTGTAACGAAGACCCTTAAAGACACAATGCGTTACAAATACCTAGCCAGAGAAACACAGTGTCATAGGTAAACGCGTCACAATTTATGTCATATTGTCATTTAAGAAAACGTACTATTTACTAAATCCATAGTATTACTTGTTTCATTGCCATGGAAAAGTTCAAATGAGCTGCATGTGCATTAGATATTTTTACACATTGTGGACAACTGATAAATCTATACTGTCACGGGCTTAGGATTTTTATTGTCATATTTACTATCAGAAGATGCTGACTTTTCAATGTAAATGTGAAGGTCAATAGTTTTGTTTACTGACTGTACAATGTTATATTGACATGGATATGAGGAATAGATAAATAAAATTAATATTAAACTTCTTTGTTTGTTATATGGTGACCATTAACTGTATAATACATATTTAGCATGAAACTTTGATCGATCATATACATTTATATTATTACGTTTATTGAGATTTTACACAAATATATGTTCTCAGTTTGTTTTTAATTTATATGAACAGAATAAAGGTATACAAATGTTACCTGTAACGATCCTATCACTATCTACTCCATCTGTGGGCTGAGGTCGGTAATCCATGCTAATTTGTTTAGACATGTTATAAACCATGAGAGAAACCACAATACTGTTGAAACTTAAATTATCAGGAAACAAATAAACTAATAAAATTAATAGTTATTGTTAATGATTGGTGTTCTAAAAATAAATCGACATGCCCGGCACTTCCAAGCGCCAAAAATGATCAAGATGCTATCTGTCTTAGTGCTGATCGCGAAAAGCCTCTGATCCAGCTAGAGCGAATGCGCAAACGTCTAAACAACCAACTTAATAAAACTATTTGGCCACAGTTGATCTTTAAGAAGTGAAAATTTAAACTAAACCACTACAGTGCGAAAACATGTGGTTTTTTCTAATGAAGGAGTTGCGCCGTTTCATACAAATGATGCTATGTTTTAGAGGGGCGGAGCGAGCGGTCCATTCTTAGTAAGACTTTACATAATATATTCTAACTGATAAGTTTATTATGTGTTTTCAGCAAGGCAAGAAACCAAACTATGTCTGACTGGAAATTTATTTCATAATCTTATAAAAAAAATCTGGTTTGTGAATTAATCGTATTATTTAAGTAGCTTTTTATTTGAACAACAGGTTTAATTGCAATATCAATAACATGACTGTATGAAGCCCTTATGACCTAAATCGATTATGGTATAGTTGATGTTGTAAAATCAAAATAATGTCTTAAGGTAAATATGAATTACCTAAAAGATGCAAAACGCGATTTTAAGCATCTAGACACACATTTACTTTATTTTGTTGTATTTGAAATTTCAGTTTATTACCACTCGATAGCATATTGTAATACAAGTCTACCGTGTTGTATTTTGAATAATGCATTGGTTTTGGTTGTGTAATTATTTTAGATCAGTGTAGTATGTAAAAAGAAAATCGTTTCAAAACAGAGAAGTAGGTGAATATATTTTCATTTAGGTCAGCGTAGTATTTTAACTTAAAATAGTTTTAGATCAGCGTAGTAGCTTAACGGTTTTTATTTTAAAGGCACTTTTATTGCCGCCATGCGTCCTAAACCGTTATGTACGGTATATGTGAGTTGAATACATTCAGAGATGGTGTTAAAAATCGTAACGACCTTGAAAAGAAATATAATATTCTTAAGGAAAAATGCAGAAGAGAAGCGCTTGAATACTCCTTACAATCAAAACAACTGTCGTGTGTTTAAAAGGAAAATATTTTCCGTTAAATTTTGATCAATTTATCAGTTTGCTTCAAGGGTGAAATGGAATATCCATTGTTGAAACTATGTGATTACATTGATAGTGTTTTTCAAAATACTTAATTATTAATAACCTTTTTGAATATTGGGTATATAAAAATGCATTTTAAATAACAATATCCATTAACAACCCATTCATTTCATTAATATCATTCCTACAGCGCACTCGACTTTGAAATACGGTCAAAAACTTTAGCGGCATTGAAGTATAGGGCAGCATCAACATCAAATGCACTAACTGTTTGGAATAAACTAATAGGAGAGGAATGACAATACCCTCATTGCAATTTCCTTTGAACGCCATTGTATCGCCTTCACCGATAAATATATTGGCTACCATTTAAAAACCGTATATACCGACGCAATTTCTGCATTACAACACATGCATACCTTTATTTACCACCAAACCAATCAATGACTTAGACTGCAAACATGTTTCTATACAAGAGTTTACACAAAAACAATATCAAAACTTGGGCATTTAATAATCTATGGAAATCTTATATAAATAACCTTTACCTTGAAAAGATATCAAACCAATATCTTGTCAACCATACTCTACAGGATTATAAATTGCTTTGATTTATATTCATAAATGAAGAAATAAATGAAATGTGAAAACGTCTTATTACTCTATACTTATCCAAAGATATGAAACGGTTGTGCTTTGAAAGATCCGGATTCATTGGTCTGAAATCTGATCAATTATAAAGACACGAACAATCGAAACAAATTAGGACCATACCCCGGATTTGATAGGTTGAGAGTGTCATTTTTTCATCTAATTAAAAACAACATCATTGCATATAGTGTAAAAAATAAATGACATGTTATCAGTGAAAAATGCCTCAATGTGTTATGCATATGTCATTATACCAAAATAACTCAACTGATCTGTATTCATATTGATCATTTTACGTAATTACAAAATTAAGGACTTTTTTCATTGGTAAGTACATGAAGATACAATAAACTCCGCCAAATCCACGTGTCCGCATCATTAAAACAAAACTGACTTCATGTAAGAGGCCCAAGTTGTCTTATGCAAGTGTCATTTGCCACTTGGTACAGGATAACAGATTTGTGTACTCAAGAAATCCTGGACGATTGATCCATGCAAGTGTACAAAGACATAGGTTAATATCAGAAGAAAAAAATCAGAAGTTTCATGCAAACAGATGTTGGACACTGTTTTCTTACGTACAGAAAATACGTCACAATTTTCATAAGTTACATTTTAACCTTATTACTAATCTGCAGCACCAAGCCTGTATCACTTAGTTTGCTTTTCACCAACACGCCTTGATAGATTCCCAATCTGGGTAAATGTTATTTGGTTGGTATCCTCAACAAGGAGATAGCACCCGCATTCCTTCACAACACAAAACGACACTATATATAACACCGTATGAACGAGCTCTATAATGATCAACACAAGTGTAAAACAACCGATTCAAGATATAATACGTAAACTATTTTGAAATATCACGAAACGCCGTGAACTTCCTATATACCAAACTGCGTTCTGACCTCAAACGAGTCCCATGAAGAGCATCTCACCTATCCTGATACCTAGCATGTACTTCAGATATTACCAATACCATGCCAGATTTGCGTCTGATATGCTACACATTATAAGCAGCTCCTACTTGTAACAATTGTTGTGCCTGGCATAGGGAACAAGTCCCATAAAGGGCGTCTCATCCGAATAGCTAGCGTTTATTTCTGGTAGTACCAACATCGCACCAGGTATGCCATTGAAGTAGTCTTGTTATTCATAATGTTTTGTAAACATTTGCTGGCACATCCAGACCGACTTTCATTAGGGATCCGACCCACAATCAAGCCAGTAAAATCCGTTAACCTTAATTAAACTTTTGACGTCTGATTCCACCATATGTTTTGATATTAGTTGAAAGGTATTTCCTTGCCGATTACGAATATATTCATTATTTGAACTTAAATCGAATGTATCGAATTTTTGTAATTTTTAAAGTCCGAAAAAATATAAAAGTATTTTACGTATTATTTAAAAAAAATCCCTTTCAAATGATACCAAAATGATATAGGTCATCATGCATTCAAAATCCACACATATGTGGGTCGGATTTCTTTACCTTTTACGTTGAATAGATTTTGCAATTAGTCCACGACTATCTTCATGACTTAAACATAAAGCCTAACCCAAATCCTCGGGGTTGACCATAAATTTGTGACGATATATGATTGATAAAATTAAAATTAAGAAGGCTAACAAATAAGTATTGTAACTCAAGCCCAAAGATGTATCAGTTTAGTAAACAAACATTTTCTAACCTAGTATGTGGATTACTATAAAGTTATCAGGCTATAGAACACCATGCATTATTCCAGACCAACATTTGTTTTCATTCTTTAGGACATCGAGAAACATTAATCACCATCAAGCTTGCATTATTACAATATTGTTTCTGATTCCTGCCGTTAGTAATCTAAATCTTGACAATAATTTCTTGCATATTACTTCTTTTTAATTCAAATGACTGTGCTTTATGTTTTATCTGCTTCTTACGCTGAAACTGAATCATTTGAAAAATCTGGCTACTGTATGACTTTATATAAATGTTCATTCAGCATGATCAGTATTCCCGTCGGAGCCTGACTACCACGAATTTGTATGGTTTCGTTAGCATGTATGCCAATCCGTCTCAGTTCGACACCGTCAGGGTTTTTGTTACCCTTCCCGTTTATCCAGAGCCCAAGTTTGTAAATCTATCTATTTTCCGCCTCATCCGTTCCTTTCCCGGCTGGCAGTCTTAATTCTGATTCCTACGTGTCCAAATGATATGTCCGTCCGTTCGATTACAAACGGTGACCAAGACCTTCCGAAAGTATATTTGTTCTGTATCTAGCTAGTTGTGATTAACATGTAAATTATAACTCCTGAAACAGTTTAACGTGCTACACGATATGGAGCACGGTGTTGAATAATACGTGTTTGATTTGCATTTATCAACAACATATTGCACTATTTTCTTTGTGTTTGCATACTTATCTGTCCACTAACGGTAGATAGAATATATGCTATAAAAATATATCACCAGCGTGGACACGAGTGATGAGATTCAAAGAGCATAATTTCTCGACTTGACTGGAGAGTCCCAGTTCCTCCGTGTTTCAGCAGCCTAGCTATTAGTACCACACTAACAATTTAGCATTGTTATCATTTTTGAAAAATCTGGTTATTGTTTATGGGAAAAAAATGTATAGAAAATGGTGTTTTGATTTGGATAAATTGCTCGACCAATATATAATAAGAAAGCATTGAAGAGTTGCGGTAAGCTTTTTTATTTTATTTAAACTGTTTCAAGCATTAGTCTATAATTGTGTTATAAAGGTGGATGTTTTAAGGACAAATATGTGAATACAATTCAGAAGCATTTGTTTCACAAAGTTTTATTTTTTTATAGTCATTAGAAATTATACCACTGCTATACAACTACAACATAGCAGTAATGCCAGTAATTCTATTATACTATAATTATATTACTAAATTGGATTTTAGCTTAACTTATATTCCATATATTCTCAAAGCAGGTAAAGACTAAGTTTATGTCACCTTCATACTTAAGTTCTTTGGTCACCCATACTCTTTCACAGATACAAAACCTCGAAGCGTTGAAAAATCGTGCCAAGGACACTTTCCAAAATGTGTTTCGTATGGTTTCAATACAGCTGGAATCTTCTAAACTGAAAATGTAAGCACTTTAGCGCAACATGTATTTAATTATATATTAATTATTTCATAGTCTTAGTGCGTCCGAATCTCCAACAATTAGACAAATCACGACATGTCATCAGGTCGTGAGTGCCTGTTTATGGGTAAAACGTAAGTAAGGCAAATCCGCTTGTTACGCATTTCCAGCAAATAGCTTCTCAAACAATGCAGCTATAAACTCAGGTATGAATATATTCTGTACATGATTTTTTCATTGTGAAATTATCTACTTGCTTTTTAAAATTATCTCCTTATTTTACACACTTTGATGTTGCGATTAAATGGTAAATAATGTATCTATTTTTTGCAGTAAGGATAAACAGGTACTATATCTATGAAACAAACCATTTATTTGATACTATATAAACAGATACGTTCTCTTGCAAATACTACACCTTCATAACCAAAACCAATATCCTCTCAGGATGAACGCCTTTACAAACTTTTCTAGATATAATTACATGCATTATTTGCAATAAACGAAGTTTGGTGTCGGGATTAATTGATAAATGATGGTAATATTTGTACGCTGTCCAACGTAGCATGTACTATAGTATAAAACACTTAATTATTGTATATACAGACACGACTTCATCCGAATTATGTGTGCTATACATTCTAGGCATGTTCAGTTCCACACTCATCGTCCGGCAAAACTATTTATTTGAAACACTCAAATGTCATGAACGCCTCTTTCCCCGTGACAGTGTTCTTTGTCTTCATCAGCAGCTCCGTATCCCCATATATAAAGGTGTTTCCACATGACTGTTTTTCAAACGGAATGGCCATGCTATTTTCAAGTGTAATGGTACCAGAAGTTCACACCCATCTTCTGTTGTGTACTTGGGGTTATCCTGTGTCATCTTGTTGACGGGTAAAACGGATATTTTACTGCTAGGGATACTTGTCATGGTCATCTGTTGGTCTACTCTGACCTCCTCGTTCACTCGCACGTACACAATGAAACAATCGTTCATCAACCATTTTCCATCCATCCAAACATTCTTCTCCTCAGGATGCTTCTTTTCATTAAACATGATATACACACTTGTTCCATACGTATATTCCATGATCCTGTAGGAGACTATAGCGGAGTTGTGCACAAACCTGACGGCGCCTTTTAAGGAAACGAGATCTGCAGAAACAATCAGACTCACGCCGGCTCTTTCATTCCTGATTCTCTACTGAACGTTAGGACTTTCACCGCCCGCCTCGATCGTCTCGAAAAGAGAAAGCACAAAATATAGTTCATGATTTTGCATTCTTGACACGCAGATTCTGGCATAGATCATGTTGGGCAAAATGCCTAAGAGAAATAAATCTTGACCAAAACATTTTCCCTCAATTGTGTCATACATAAATAATTAACTTATTAAAATAGCTCCAAATAATCAAATTATAAGAGAGAGATATACATGAGTTTTTGAAACTTGCTTTGTTGTCATTTGGTAAAATTTGTTCAGATTCAGATTGGGTAACATTAATTAGTCATTTCCAACTAATAGTGTTTGTTACGTTCTTGCTCAAATCAGAGTTATTCATCATCATTTAATAACAGCAATGGTGTTTAATTGTTTTATTTCTTGGCATAGGTCGTACTGAGACCATTTTCCTCATGACTTATGATATGGGCGTTTCTCACGGCCAATGCGGATGTTTTGTTCGGCTACAATTGTGCAATGGTGCAAATATGTAGACAAATACCCTACGCTACGTTTGGAAGAATGAGGGTACCGGTCTACTAATATGTAGAAGACTTTTATAACGGCCAATGTGGACGTTTCGTTTGGCCTCTATAAAATTATGAATGTTTATGGTGTGAGACCACAGTTATTTTTACTATATGGTTCTTATAGGCGCTGACATGGTGTTTAACTTAATAACAGTCCCAAAAAAAAGAAACTAATAATTTAGAACAATTCAATACAAACTATTTAATCACAATACAAGTCGACTGTCAAACTCGAGTAAACATGCATAACCCTAAGGTCAAGAAGTTGTATGGCTTCAAACAAGCAATTTGCAGACTTCCTAAGGCAGTGAATTGTCCAATATTCACACTGGAAACTAGCATTATCTGCAATAGGGTGTCAAACTCAGTTAAATTTACTGCAAAAAGAACATTTTTATCTTCTTTTTTATATATTTTTAAAACATTTATACTTGAACACAAACACTCTTTTTCTGTATTAATTAATGTTCATACTTACACTACCATCTTTCTTCAATATAATTAATTCAAATGATGATCTAAAAAATATATATATTCAGAGACACCAGTGCCTGACAAGCTTGTAGCATCCATAAACAATGCAGCCTAATAACGGCATAGATGGGTTAATCCTGAAATTCTGCATTCTTGTGTAGAGGTCGTATCGAGAAATCACATCATTTTTGCACTTACAGAAAATTACAGGATTACAGCTAAATCCACAATTATGAGAAGGGATAAATATAAATAATTCTGACATTACAAACCGATGTTGTTTTCGATTAAAAATGGCCGAGGTGTTCTAAATGCCATTTTTCAATCATAAGTAACATCGTAACAAAATCGAGGTTGTTTTCGATGGAAAATAGTCGAGGTTCTCCGATTGCCAAAGAAGACTTTTCTGAAAACCACTACATGCAATTGAATGGTCTTACAAGTGGACAGTAAGTTTAAATTATGTAATAAATGTTTATTGCAGCAACAAATTACTTTTATTACGTCCAATAATATGTAATGCATGTATTACTCCATTATTAAAGGGGCGTTCCTCAGAACGTTTATTACTGAAAATACTCATCGTACAACATTTTTTCCTTTTCTATATTTCCAAGTTTTTTTTAACGTTTCCTTGTGTGATGGGAGCACATAGCTTATTTGAAAAATGAAAATCAGTGACAAGATTGAAGTAAGTTAAAAAAAACAATGAATTCTAAATTTGCGTTGTGTACAAATGTTACACTGATTAAAAAGACCATGATTTTGGCTCCGAAAGGCTTATATTTGCTGTAATTGATAAATGTACCAAAACTAGTTTAATGAACCCCCTTTTTCGCTGACCATTCCATGGAGTTGACAACAACATATGATATACTTAGGGCACTTGTTGTTTTGTTTAAATTGAACACTCTTTTATGGAAAAAACGCCTAAATTCTGATAGTAAATGATTGATTTGTTCAAACGCATTAACTGTCACGTTTAGCTTTAAGTATTTTTTTGAAACACTCGAGCTTCATTTATATTAAATTTCAGTTTAAAATTTATAATTAAAATACTTCTTTTAATTTCTGATTCTTTATCGAAAGGCAGATGAAGGAATTCCAGTGCATCTGAAAACAATTCTGATAAATGTCCTTACTTTTGGTTTGCCGTCAGATAGATTAGTTATATAAAGCACATAATTTTATTTATAACAGTCTATACCGAAACTCATTTAAATTCTGATTGCTATTTTGAACACTCTTATTAATATTTTTTAGGTATGGAAATAGAAAACAGCGATATGACCACACACATACTTAAAAGTATACATATAGATTGGAAAATATATGAAATCATTTTAGAGTTTTCGAGTAGGTTATACAAGTCATGTGAAATATATCAAAAAGTTTCATTTGAAGCACTCAAAGGTCATGTAAGCTTCTTTTTCAGTGGTCGTGTTCTTAATTTTGACGAGGAGTTCTGTATTCCCGAACATAAACGTAGTTTCAATAACCTGCTGCTGCAATGGAATATCGGTGCTGCTTTCGAGCTGAACTGTCCCTAGCAGTTCACATCCGGCGTCGGTTGTGTACTTCGGGTTATCCTGTGTCGTTCTGTAGACTTGTGTTTTGGATATTTTAAGAGCAGGAGTACTCTCCCTGGTCACCTGTTGACCCATGCCCACCTCCTCGTTCACCCGCACGAACACATTGAAACAATTATCCACCAACCACTTTTCATCCAGCCAAACCTGCTTCTCATTTGGATGTTTCTTTCCATCAAAAATATCAAACATTCGTGTCCCATACGTGTATTTCATTATCCTATAGGGGACAATGGTGGCATTGTTTCCAAACCTCACTGCGCCTTTCACCACAGCGAGACCCGCGTCTCCAGGAACTATGAGCCTTACTGCGGGTATTTCATTCCTCATTTTCTTCTGAACGTACGGGCTTTCACCGAAACCGCCCACCAGAATAACAGTTCGCACTTTTTTCATCTTTGGTTCAGCTAAAAGGGACTTTAGATGCTGGATCAGCAGATCGATTGGTCTTTCAAACCATGGTCGGACAACGGCTGCATCAATCTTCAGCTTGTCTTTGCCTCTCGTGGTGATGGAATTTTCCCGCATATTTAGGGACGCAGTTCGTTCATGTAAAGATTTGGCTGAATACTTTTCCGCAAAATCCCACAGCGAAGCAGAAATACGAATAATTATATGTTTTGTTTTGTCAGTGTCAAATGACCGTTTCTTAAGTTCAAATTCCCGAGTGACGTCGAAATAATCACTAGTTTTATACTTTCGGAGGTCAATGAGAGCTTCTTCTCCAAAAAGTCCATTCAACATTTTCATGTAATTTTCATCAACATAGATGCCTCCCCATGGACCCCCACTGGCTTTGTGGATTTCCTTCAGAGTTCCATCTGGTTTCCTCTGATGAACAGATATATCCGCGGTGCCGCCTGAATGTTAAAACAATGATAAATGTTTTAGTTTGATGTATCTTAGAAAATAAAGCAATCTTGTCTCCTTTGTAATTGAACAAATAAGTAAAGTGTGAAAGTCACTAAGAACGAATGAAAGTAACAGATAGAACACTAATTGTATTAACATATATTGTCAGTAAAATACTTAATGATTTGATAAATGTCTCTAACCTCCAAGATCGACTACCATGAACTGTGATCCTTTAATCGCTACAGAGCCTTTGACGTCCTTACCCAGCGTCTCACACCAGATCGATGTACACTCCGGTTCCAAGGCCAGCTTCAGGCGTTTTGAGTCTACTCCAGCCTTAACAACAAAGTTTCACATCAGCATACTTCAATCTAATACGACTTTTTACGTAGTCCATAGTATGTCACAATCCCCTTTAGAAATATAAATGTAAGTCCAATGTAAATATTTTGATACGCATACTTTTCACTGAAACTTGTGTAAACGTTTAAACTCAAAGAGTATATGTATATGTATATAACGACGGTGTCAAAAAACTTGCTTTGGAACTTTTAAAACATATTCAATAATTGTATCTGAACAATTATGATGCGTTTGCGAGTTAAAATAAAACCTCATTTATTAAATCATTTATGCAAAGTTCATAACTAACAGATCAAGTAAACCGCAGAAGGCCATCAGTCAAATTTATGTATTTGGTTTATATTTTGCAATATATTTTCTTATTTGTTAGCCTTAAGTTGTTCGTATTGTAGTAACAAAGATTCTTGCAGTACAAACTTAACGTTTAATTCCTACAAAGATATTAATCTTGAGCAAAAGGTTTTAATGTTCAATGTTAATTGCATATATATTGTTTAAATAAAATCCAAACATTTTAGATTTCACTCATTTGCATTTTGTTCGTTATAACTATTGGCTATGACAACCTCCGTACAGTTCAAAGCGCAGTGAATGACGCCGCAAGAGACTGAGATCGCACCCGGGATGCTGGATTGTCTGCCAATCGTGACTAACACTACATCAACGCTGCGATGTCATTTTTCACTGCTTAGCACTACTAATATTCTTTCAGCAGAGCGATGTTTAGGCAGACTATTTTAGTTCATTGTGTTAATGTTCTATTTCTATATTATAACGTTATATTGCATCTTCCTCATGAACTCCTAACACGAAAGTTTGCACTAAAATTATATTAAACATGAGAAATATCAATAACCAGTTCGTTGTCTTCGGTATAATATCAGAAATAGCAATAACTACTTCGGGGCTACTACATTGGGCAATGTGTTACTTAAACGACATGCCAGTGATCGCACGGAAGTGAACGGACCTCTGTTGATACTCACCGTCGGATAAATCATGCCATTTAATTCTCAGTGGTGTTTAATTACTGGAACAGACAATACAATAAAACGTCTTACTGCTATAGCCGCGTCCCTCATAAATCTCTTGGCATTGTCATCCCAGATAGCCGGAACGGTCAACACGTATAATATTTCCGTCTCCTTGAATCTATCTATTTGCCTGGAAACTTCCTTTAGTAGATGTTCTTTCAGGTACTTGATCGACATGACAAACAGCGGGAAGGCCGTCATCTGTGTTCCACAAAAGTCCTCTACCGTAACGTCTTTCGTCAGGTGCTAAAGATGTAATTACATTTTAAGTTTTAATATATCAATCGTTTTTCTTAAAAACAACAACGCTTCATTACTTTCAAGTTGATGATGGCTCTAGTTACGTTCCCGTGATTAATATGCTCTCATTGATAAATGTCGGGATATTTGCAACGTTCAGTATTCAAAAACATGTTTTATTCCACCACAATCGAAGGCAGTAATCTAGATGCATGTACTGATAAGAATATTAATAAATCAAAGTAATCTGTATTTGCTATTGATTGGCTTAACTAATGCATTTCTCATTCAATTTATGTAAGACCTTGAACATTGTTTCTCTAAACAAAAGCACCGTTTAATTTGTGTGTGGCTACTAGGCTTATTTGTGTTTAGCTATTTGCCTACTCGGCTTATATTCGTTTGGCTACTTGACTACTCGGCTTATTTGTATTTTGCTACTAGGCTATTGGCTTTCTTCGCTAATTTGTGTTTGGCTACTTGTTCAATTGGCTTAATTGTGCTCGGCTGCTTGTTTTAATTTGTATGACTTACCTCATTACTATGCAGAACCATCTTAAACCTCCGAAAAAGCCTCCAGCCGTGGTGCTCATCATCTTCAGCTAGGGCTGCGTACTTGTCTTCAGCCTCGAAACCAAACTTGTCAAACTCTCCCTTAGGATTCAGAAGGACAGATGTCGGTGTTTTCAGTGACAAAAAAGTTGAAGCCCTACCACTGGCGTACCAGATCCGGTTTGTCTGAATCGTGTTGGGGTCGAATCGGAATGAGAACGCATAGCCGCTGTATGTGGTTCCGAAGTCAAAAGCCGCTACCAACAGTGTCTTGCTTTGGGCATTGCTTGCCATGGTTGATAAAACAACACGCTGTTCGAAAATAGGACAGACATGTAAGGTTGAGAGTGATTTTGTGTTTTCTGCCACCCAACCATGGGTTTGTGGGTTTGAGCTACACTATTGGCACGTTCTTAAGGCTTTTTAAATTTTAGAAACTGACACTCTTTGCACTTAAAAAAAGACTTTGAAAAAAACTCAAAACGATCATTTTTTTGAAATTAATTGTTTTCACATCTTATGAATTTTATTGAACTGTAGTTTGATTCACTTGTAACCATGTTTTCCCACAGACTGAGGAATTGCTTGTTTTCGATAAGAAACAATATTTTTGAAGCCAAAATCCCATTGACGGTTTTGATGATTTTTTTATGAGTGTTCGTTTTATGCAGCGGTTATTTCTACTAAACGTTCAATGCAAGAATTTCATTGAACATTGATGATTTAGTACAGTTCTGACTGATCAGAAATTGATTCATTGCCTGTTTATGTGTATGCCTCCGAGGAAATATTTGAAAGAGTGAATAAAGGCGTTAAAAATATTAAGTTTCCGAATATTTATTAAAGATATAGGCGTATTATTTAAACACGGGCTGTCAAAGAGACAGCGCGCTCGACCATTCCGCCGCTTGAAAGATAATAATTGCAAAGTTTTAATGAAACATGGATCACTGTTTAATAAGTTTAAATGCAAATCCTTATCCAGAATGTCTGAGTTGATAAATAAAGGGTCATAATTTGCAGTTAATGCAAAATAGAGTTATCTCACATGTTATACAAGTAGGTTGGATGGTTGAGTAGCGTTGTATAAAGTCTCAAAACAATACATCAAGTAGTTGCTGAGATATTATCTATGAGTGCTTACATGCAAAACCTTAACCGGAATTTCTAAGTCGAATAATGAAGGGAAATAATTTGCATTATTAAAGATATAGTTTTTTTCTACGTGATTTTTTAAATAAGTTGGATAATTGGAATTAAAGCTTCATTGCGACACATGATGTATTAATTAAAATATAGACTTAATTTTGGTTACATGCAAACCCTTGACCAGAATTTTAAAGTAAAATAATAAAGGGCCATAATTTGCATCATATGCAAAATAGAGTTAACTTGATTATTTGAAAATTTGGATGGATGAGTACCATTGTATCAAGTCTCAATGCAAAACATCATGTAGTTGATGAGATATTAACCTATGTATGCTTACATGCAAAACCAGAATTTCTAAGTAAAATAATAAAGGCCAATAATTTGCATTATATTCAAAAAAGTGTTATCTAACTATCTAACTCAAATAATTAAGTAGGTTGGATTGTTGGGGAACATCTATAGTTTCAATGCGACGTTCAGATTTTTATGCTATATTTATCGATTGCTGTAAGTACAACAATTAAGACAAGGGAATATACAGCCAAACATTGAACCCTTTATACATTTACATTTTAGGTAAAACTGGTCAAGTGTGTCGGATATTGTGACCGATTGTACAATATTTTATTGACATGTACTGCAGAAATAAATAAGACGTTGAGTGGTGTTAGGTGAGTGACCTTGAATTGATCACTTCAATTGGGTTTGATGAGTGACTCTCAATTGATCACTTAAGTGGTGTAAGGTCAGTGACCATTAATTGATCCCCTCAGATTGCTAAGATGAGATGCCCTCAAGGCTAAGATGAGATGCCCTCAAGTGATAACACCAGTGCTTGAAGATGAGTAGCTCTCAATTGATCGATTTAGAGGGGTATGATGATTAATACTCAATTGATAGCTTCATTAAGATTGGATGAGTGAACCTCAGGTGATCACCTTAGTGTGTCAAGATGTTTGACTCTCAAGTGATCACTTCATAGGGTTACAAGGAGTGAACCTCAATCAATTGATTACTTTAGTAGGGTAAGATGTGTGGATCTCACGTGATCCCTTTAGTTGGGTAAGAGGAGTGAACCTCAGGTGATAACCTTAGTCTGTCAGGATATTTGACCCTCAAATGACTTCAGTGGGGTAAGAGGAGTTACCATCAGGTGATTACGTTTGTGGTCAAACATGAGTGACGTGGGGTAGGATAACTGACCCTCATGTGATCACTTCAGTGGGTTATAATGTTTTGACCCTCTAGTTGTCATTTCCGTGGGGTAAGAGGTGCGCCAAGATGTTTGAACATCAAGTGATCACTTCAGTGGGGTAAGAAGAGTGACAATCAGGTTATTACTTTAGTGGGTGAGCTTGAGTGACGTGGGGTAGGATAATCGACCCTCATGTGATAACTTCAATGCCTTAAGACGTTTGACCCCCAAGTAATCAAGTCAGTGGGGTAAGAGAAGTGACCCTCAGGTGATCACTTCAGTGTGTTATGCTGTTTGACCCTCAAGTGACTTCAGTCGGCGTAAGAGGAGTGACCCTTAAGTTAATGAACATGAGTGACGTGGGGTAGGATAAGTGACCCTCAATCGATCACTTCAGTGCGGTAAGATGTGTGAATCGTGTGACCAATTAAATTGGGTAAGGGAGTAACCCTCAAGTGATCACTTTAATGGGGTAGGATGAGTGACCCTAAGGTGTTCTTTTTATTGAAGGTGTTTAGTGGGTTAAGAGGAGTGACTCTCAGTGATTACATCAATTGCTTAATATGATTGACCCTCAATTTATCGTTTAATTGTGGTAGCATAAGTGACCCTGAACTGGTTAATCGAGTGGGGTAAGATAAGTGACCGTCAGGTGATCAATTTAGCGGGGGGGGGGGGGTAGGTTGAGTGACTCTCTGTTTTCAAAACCTTGTTTACTTTGTCAAGAACAGTTGTATCCTCGAAAGCTGCATTGACAAAAAATGTAAATGAAAAAGCATAAAGAGGGCACTTAAGATTTCTATAACACGATATAATTGATAAAAGTGTATATGATATGACAAAAGTGTTGAAATTGTCAAGTTTGTAGCTACTGTTTGCAAATAAATTTCTCATTTGAAGAATTTGATGCAATAAATGATCATGGCTTTTTCTCAACCCAAATACATTAGGTAAATTTGAATCAATTTCAACATCTAAGGCCTGTTAATTAGAAAAAAATATTTCATCAGGAGGAACAGAAGGACAACCACGTGTGTTGTTTGAACAATTCTGAATGCACCTTTTAATGTACAAACTTGTAATTAACTTCTCATTAAGAATATGTGAGGTATTACATAGTGTCTTTTTAATTCGGTACATTTTTGGCAACTGTTCTTGTTTTCATTAAGTTATGTAGCAATATTGCGAATCGTCAACAATTATGACAAGGCGTATCCATGTTACCAAGGTTTGTAACATTTGTTGGTGTACACTTCTGACTCTGGTTAAATGCAACGGTTTTCAGAAATGGATTAATCTCAGTATTGTACATACTTTATAGATGTAACAGACTACTTTAAATGTTCAGTCCAATATCTGCACCAAACGAATACAATTATATTAATATTTCAGAGATTAAACTTTTTTTCTGAACAAAATCTTGGATTTCATCCGGCCTGATGCAACATGAATGCCTTGTAAAATTAACGATGCCTATCTTCAAAGTGAGTGAATGTTGTTAGGAGACACGCGACCTACCTTTTTGTTTAAATCAATAGGGTTTGAACTAAACCTTAAGGAAATATATAGTTGTTATATTAGTGAGACGCAAGAAATAGATTTTTTGAAATGTATTGGGAAATTTATTAGTAGTGTATAACCTTAAGCAATACAGTATTTGACTATTACTGCATTGATTTCTCACTGTATAAAATCAAATTAATTCAGAACTAAATGCGAGTAATTGAATATATAGCTGCCGGTGTTAAGATTCAATATCGCTGTAGTATCAAATAAATATTTATTGTAGAATTGTTTTTATCGTTGTTTACAATGGCACAGTCCTATTCCGATTTACAAAACAGATCAAACATCGCATTATCTGCTGGTTGAATAGTGTCCTAAATGTACTAGTCACCTGCATGAGTAAATTATTTCTTTAAAGACAATCGGGTGTTCGCGTATTGAAACATCTTGATTATAACAGCCCTACATGTTTTATGTGTTACTTAATTATTTCAAATTTGATATCGTCGTGGATTACGTGTCAGACTGATACTTTATTTATTGTGCAGGTTGGATTCATATGTTATCATTTGAAGACTCGCAGTATTGCAGAAACTAAACATAAATATTCATCGACAATTTTGACCTTCATTCACAAGCATACACGCAATAAATGTTATACATTTTTAAACTGAATTCAGTGTTATCGTAATATTAAAGTTTTGTTAAAGCTCAAATTGTTTACACTCCTAACTGTGAGTTATCCTGATACGAAATGATTTTACTACAAGCTGTGTGATGTAAACAACTCTTACCTCTGAGCTATCCTTATACGAAAGGTCTTCACCACAAGATGCATGAGGTGAACACTCTTACCTCTGATATATTCTGATACGAAATAATTTTAATCTTAGCTTTGTGATTTGAACACTCTTACCTAGACAGCTTTTCTAATACGAAAGGTCTTCCTCACAAACTTTGTGATATGAAAATTCTTTCCTCTGAGATATTTGGATACGAAAGGTCTTCACCACACGCTTTGTGATGTGAACACACTTACCTCTGAGTTATCCTGATACGAAAGGTCTTCACTACAAGCTTTGTGATGTGAGCAATCTTACCTCTGAGATATCCTTATACTAAAGGCATTCATCACAAACGTTGTGATGTAAAACATCGTACCTCTGAGATATCATTGAACGAAAGGTCTTCACTAAAAGTGTTGTGATATGAACGCACTTACCTCCGAGATATCCTTATACGAAAAGAGTTTGCCACAAACTTTGTGATGTGAACCCCCTTACTTCTGAGATATCCTTATACGAAAAGTCTTCACCACAAGCTTTGTGATGCGATTACTCTTACCGCCAAGGCATTCTTATACGAAAGGTCTTCACCACAAGCTTTGTGATATGAACACTCTTACCTCTGAGATTTATATCCTTATACAAAAGGTCTTCACCACACGCTTCGTGATATGAACACTCTTACCTCTGCGATATCCGTATACAAAAGGTCCTCAAAAAAAGCTTGGGATGTGTACTTTTTTCCAGAGAAGTACTTAAACGTAATGTATTCAACACTAGCTTTGTAATCGGCCATTGATATTACTATTTTATTAATAATATTCTTCCTGTTCTATGAATTGATAAACATGTTTTACAAACAGTGTGCGATCTATTTAACAGTATTTTAATATCCAATAACACTTTATTAAAATCAGCTAATATCATATTTTGACAATTACCGGAGTTTGTCTTGGTTTAAAATATAATATTGAGCGAAAGTAAGCAACTCATCAACACACTTATGTTTTCATTATAATCTTGAGACCCTGCTTTAATTCCGCCTTTGACACAGTCAACGCAAAACTCTATAAAGGACTATATTTACTGATTTTAACAGCACCTACTGGACATGCGTTTAATTGTAGTAATTTTAGGTATAACATTAAGTCTGTTGGCATTTAAATAAGATTTTTTTTTATAATAAACCTTTTAACAAAACAAAGTACACAGTTGATTGTCTAAAGCATTCAAATCTTAGAAGCAATGTAAATAGTTTAAAGAGTTTTTCTTCTGTTTCATTATGTACTATTTGTTTGTTAAATATCAATTGTTTAATGATATCTTATTAAATTTAATAGTTTGATGTTTTATAAGAGAGTTTAGTTGCAAGCCATTAGAAAACTGGCTTACTACGTTCTAGGTAGATCGCTATAGTCTTAACGATTTCTCTTGAATGTTATATGTGTTGAGCCAAACATTGTAATACTCTGTAATAATGTGTATGGTTATAATAGTCCTTTGTAAAATATGCACTGATTTACCCAACAACAATAACACCAAAAACAATCTCTATAGCAGGTCGAACAGTCAAACCCTTCCGACATTAATCATCAGCTGGTTTACCACGGCCGAGTATCTTTTTTGAAGATACTTCTTGTAAGGAACTTGCCAGTTTTCTAATGTGTACTATCAAAAGCAGTATTGCACTGTTGAAAAGTTATCTTTTACCACATACCAGAATACATTGATTCAAAACAGACATCAGGTGTTCGTTCCATCAATAATTTTAGGATAGAATCCGTACAGTCATAATGTTGACCAATATTGTAAAGAGAACAAAATGCAGAGTACATAATTATTACCGTATTGAATTATCACACAAAAATCGCATAATCTACGGGTACGGGAGCTAAAACGAGTTTCTTCGGTTTGATCATGTGGCAGTTCAAACGTTCAATGTGATACTGTACTTAACTTATCACAGCTTAGTCAGTAGTTGGCACTGTCTTCTGGGAGAATGTTTTGCAGTGAATGTAAAGGTCAAAAGTTACTTCATTTTAGACAAACGTCTGAGGTTTGCGGTTAAAAAAGATCTCCATCCTACGAACGAAAACCTATAAATAGCAGCAATGTTTGCAAGCGCAAACTTTATGAATATGGAAAAACTAATACACTTAAAATAACTTGAGTTTGAATTAGAGCTAAAAAGCGGAATGTTTATGTACGCGAAACATAAAAGAACCATAAAAGTTCCGTTCTGAGATATTTTGGATGAGCCGTACTAATGATACCAATTCGTTTTTGAATGTTCGTACCCATTGCGAAATTTAAGTTTAATGTATCCTAGCCACTGAGATGTGTATCCAAACAATATTTGAATATTTAGTCTTTAAATTCATTGATGTCGATTGTGTATTAATTGCGTAGCGAGTTTAACCCTAACCAAATATATAAGATGTATTTCGCTCACACTATAAAAGTGTATAAGTACAACTTAAAACACTAGAGATACCACTCATGCGTTAACATGTATTTATCAGTAAATGTTGGGGTAATCGCCATGTAACGGCCAATGTGGACTTTTTTATTTCCGCTTTTCTGTAATGGACTTGTAATGTAATGCCGAAGTGGACTGTTTTGCACCACTATCATGTTAATGCACCTCCCGTGAACAAGAGTCTTAATGTACGTATGCGATTGTTTTATTCAAGGGAAGTGTAATTATTACTATAAAGTTATTTATTTCCTTAATCGATAAACAAGAAAAAGTTCATATATATTGTTGTAACAATATGAACAATAAACTACTTCCTTATTTGTTGAACATTGATCATGAACTAAATAAGACAGATTTAGTATAAAACAATAAGAAATTGATTTTATATATTGACAAGACGGTTTAAAACAACTATTTTTCAAAATCTCTCAACCGAATATAATACATGTCGGTTTAAAAAACGTTAGCAAAAAAGTAACCTTCAACAATCCTTAAGATAAGAGATAACATCCCACTCATTCGGCTTTGTAATATTTGTGATTAGTTATTGATCGTTAATTTTGGAAAATGGTTTACTCCCCGCTTTTAGGTATATTCAAAGAATTCATTAAGAGATTTAATGCATCAACTAGTCAATAAATTGTATTCGACTATAAAGTGCGTGCTTTTGATTACATATTTATTAGAAGGAACCAAAAAAGATTGATATTTGAGACACCAATACTCTTATAAACCAATGAATAATTTACAACTGCATTTATTGTAAAAAAAATTCAGCTTTATCATACCCTTTCGGCATGGTATTTATGTAGAGGACACACGCAACATGTACTGTGTTCACTTTACGGGGCCTTTTTTAAGATGAAAGTAAAAGTATCAGTTAACCATAGTTTGGCACAAGGACGCCGCGACCGTAAATGCATGCACAAAAATCAAATTCCAGAAATTTAGGCAAATAACAATGAATTTATCAGACGACACATGCTCCTTGTCTTGTGACAGTGATGTTGCACACAATGTCAAAATAATCGATGTGTATCAGTACTTGGTCATAACATGACTTTGATATCATATTTCAGACCAATGCTGTTCTTGTTGAGAATTAAGGAATGTTTGTCTTCCGGTATTTAATCAGTAGAAATAGAAAAGAATATGAAAATATTTGTTTAAAGTAAAACAAATCGTTTGGAATGTCCACACGACCACCCAATACCAATTGATTTGCGTGTTATATTTCACTTAATACAATAACTTACAATGATCACACGTAACGTATTCTTACAGTCGACAATATAACATAAATACTCTTAATGTAATACACAAAATCGCTTACTTACAAGGTGGGAGTGTATATCGGAAATAAAATATCGCTACACTGAATATGATACCGCGTGTATAATTAAATCAATACGGTAATAAATTAATAAATTAATATGAATGTTGACAGCTTAAATGGACTAGACAGTAGATAATTCCATTGCAAGATTGTTTGTAAAAAACGTGCACAAAATTGACATCGTTGTGTACAAAGCATTTAATCTTTCTTACTGATGTTTCACATCGGTTACACATGCATCTTTTGCAGTTTTTGCGCATTTTTCCAATTCGAAATTTACGGGGGTTGTCTAATTTATCCCAGTAAGTTTAAAATAGCGTGGGTATATTAATTTGCAAACATAAACAGATATGGTTTACACTGGGAAACCAGTATGCGCTATCTTTAAACTTGGGACCTCAGATGAGACAGCAACATGACTGCTGCGTTTATTTTTTAATCATAATAACTCGTATTGTCAATTCTAAGCTTTCTTTGAAGAAATACTGTATTTGCCGATTTTTTTACCATCTAGTGTTTAGGCTCTTTTATGTCTCTACCAAGGGTAAAATAAGAACATCTATGTTTAATTTATGTGTTAAGATGTCTTTTTTAAACTAGAAATCCTGCTAATGGATCATATGTCAACATCTTTTGCAGGAATACGATAACGAATCGTATGCGGTAATCCTTTTATTTAAGGAATATAAAAAGCCTTGAAATTATAACTGAAAACTAAAACTGTATTTAAAAACTGGATTAAATTATATGTGTTAACGAAAT
Organism: Mya arenaria; assembly: GCF_026914265.1. Lineage (NCBI taxonomy): Eukaryota > Metazoa > Mollusca > Bivalvia > Myida > Myidae > Mya > Mya arenaria. The sequence continues at coordinate 14,334,873 of NC_069130.1, read as the reverse complement.
TTTCAAAGGAGAAACAATAAATAAAGCATATATGTTAAGTATATTAAAATCAAAATATGATTATTTAAGTGCAATTCAGAGGTAAAAGAAAACTGTTTTTATTTTTTTTTCTAGTAATAACTACAAAGTTTGTGTTTTTAATGTTATACGACTAGTATTTACTTGCAGGCTTTTCCTGACATGTCGTGGCTTTTCGCAGTTTAGTCATATTGTAATTCAATATATAATTCAACGCAAATGTCCTGTTGTTTTTCTACACAAACGTTATAACTTAGTATCGATACAATCGTGTTGTTGATTTCATTATAATTGCATATTCAAGTTATTTATTTAAGTTATATTAAATATCCCTGATATTTGGTCTTCTTATTGCATGTATATCTGAAGACAGTAGTTACACAAGCTCGTTAATCATAACTGTGGCATGCTTCCTGGGGCGCTGATAAAATATTATATAAAATTCAACTGTTTAAAAGTCATTTGCAATAAGCTTTGTTCATTGATTGATAAAACATATGGAAGAATGATCTAGGGCCTTTTATATGTGTATCGGTGATGAGTGAATTACAGCTTATTCATTATGCTGTCCTTGTAACAAGATTAAGAATTTATCAGGCGCTCAGCTTGAAATATTTTAAACTAAAATACAAATCACTATATAATATTGTTTAAAAGATAAATCAATGTCACCGTGTCTATGATATTAAGAAGTATGATGGCAAACACTTCAAACAAGTGTCAAAGTGAACTTAAGAAATATTGCTACGTCTTATCTATACAACTGTAGATAGTGTATTTGCTAAATCAGTAAGTGATTATTGCACAATTTCAAATTGTAAGTAAAATTGAAAACAGTTTGAAAATAGTTGTGTGCATTTCTTACACGGGCTTGCTTATGTAATTTCGTTTCAAATACAGGTTGCTTTTGCAACATTATATTGCATCACGTACTTAATATGATGTTATTCATGGTTAATTCGTCATATCTGTGTACACATTATTTCGTCGAATTGTAAAATAAAATATTGTTATTATCTACATTAATTTGAAAATCATTTAGTAAATTAATAAATAAATATGAATCTGTGGAGAAATTAAACAATGAATGAGTTGTGACCTTTAAACGATCCCACCAAATCCATTAGCGTTTGCAGTGTGTAAATGTGTTCGCATGACGTCATGGGTTAACATACACTATTATTACTATTATATCAGTTTTGCAATTCTAACAATAGATATTTATGAGCTGAGGTTTCGTAAATTGAAGAGACAATGGTTTCTCGAATATTTGTATTTTAGTGTCATCATTACATAAGTGTACATTAAAACTCACAACTACTTCCGGGTATAATAATTAAAGGTTATATTAATCAAACATTAAATAATTGAATAACATACACATTTATGAAAAGTAATTAAACTCATACTAATAAACATTGATTTAAGATCTCGCAAAGATTTTATGGCGCTGACAAAATATTTTACCTTTTAGTTCGATATGATCAGCTAGTCGGCAGTGCAATATATCGATTGTCAATTTCAGCAAGTAATCTACTTCCTTATCTGTAAACAGTCATTGAAAAGTTAAGCCATCTGAAAACTATAATTTGAAATCAATGAATAAGACAACCAATAAAAGTTTCCATAAACGTGTTTATCCTTGTTCCCATTAATTTGAGCGACACGTCAACCTTGTGTAGTTTCATGTGTTGCGATTAAACACTATAGGGTATTTAATCAATCAATTAATCAATCAATCAATCAATCAATCAATCAATCAATCAATCAATCAATCAATCAATCAATCAATCAATCAATCAATCAATCAATCAATCAATCAATCAATCAATCAATCAATCAATCAATCAATCAATCAATCAATCAATCAACCAACCAATCAATCAATCAATCATCAACCAATCAATCAATCATTAAATCAATCAATCAACCAATCAATCAATCACTCAACCTATCAATCAATCAATCAATCAATCAATCAATCAATCAATCAATCAATCAATCAATTAAACAATAAAATTTATCAATCAATCAATCGATCAATCACTAATCAATCAATCAATCAATCAATCAATCATCAACCAATCAATCAATCATTAAATCAATCAATCAACCAATCAATCAATCACTCAACCTATCAATCAATCAATCAATCAATCAATCAATCAATCAATCAATCAATCAATCAATTAAACAATAAAATTTATCAATCAATCAATCGATCAATCACTAATCAATCAATCAATCATTCAATCAATTAATCAATCAATCAATCTATAAATCAATCATCAATTAATCAATCAATCATTCAATCAATCAATCAATCATTCAATCAATTCAATAATCAATTATTCAATCAATCAATCAATCAATCAATCAATCAATCAATCAATCAATCAATCAATTCATCAATTAATCATTCAATCAATCAATCAATTAATCAATCAATCAATCAATCAATCAATCATAAATCAGTCAATCATAAATCAATCAATCATTCAATCAATCGATCGATCGATCATCTTGAGTTTGCTGACATATCACTTAATACTAGTTTTAATCTGCACTTAAAATATTTTGCTGAATATTATCTTTACTCCTGAAGAATGTAAACAAGTTATCTGTTATATGTAGTTAATTCACATCCTATTTTGCGAATTCAAAATAAAGTTGTAAACAATTTTAAAATGCTTCTGTGCATTTCTTTCACATCTGCGTTCACTTTGCGTGTCGGTGTAATTTCAATTTCGCTACACAGGTACAGGCAGTTTTTGAGAAATTGTATTGCATAACGTTATTGATGTGTCTAAGAATTCGTCTTTTCCTGCGTTTGCATGTATTTTGCCTATTTGTTAAATGTTATTAGCATACAATGATATAAAAACATTTAATAAATTCAATGCATTGTGACCTATGACCAATTTCACCAAATGTATTAGCGTATGTGCGCTTGGGCAGTGGTTAATAATTATACTATTATTAACTATTAAGGTAATATCAGCCATCGCTAGCAGAATACTGTAAGAATAAGAAAGATAAATTTTTCTGTGCTTTTATAGAATTCGGTCTGGCGTGCTGGCCTCTGGCCAAAACTAAAAATAATGTCAATGGAAAACTGTGTTCAGTTATTAAGAATATGTACCAAGGTATCTTCTGGGTTTTTAACTGTAGAAGAGGCTTACGCCAAGGAGAACATTTATCGCCTGTTTTGTTTTCTCTCTTTCTGAATGATTAAGAGCATTATATGTTAGGTAAAAATACTCCCAGTGTGAATATTGATGATGATAACCAAGATGTGTATCTTAAACTTGTTGTACTTTTATATGCCGATGATACAGTTATCTTTGCAAAGAATGAAAACGATTTTATATTGTCAATGGAAAAGTTTGTTAAATATAGCAAAATGTGGAAGTTAGATGTAGATAAAACGAAGATTTTAGTATTTGGTGATAGAGCAAGAAGGGAAAGAAATATTAAACTGTTAGATCAAAGGTTTGAAGTTGTAGAAACTTTTAAATACCTTGGTGTTATATTTTCAAAGAATAGAAAATTTGCAAATGCCAAAAAAACATATTGTTGATCAAGCGAGAAAAGCACTATTTAGTCTGTATGTTAAAATAAGAAATTTAGATTTACCAATTGATTGTCAATTGAAATTGTCTGATAATACTGTTGCACCAATTTTGTTATATAGTTGTGAAATGTGGGGATTTGGAGACCTTAGCACAATTGAAAAAAGTCAAACTGATTGTATGAAGCATATTTTAAAAGTAAAGAAAGGCACACCTTATGTTATGCTGTATGGCGACTTAGGTAGATTCCCACTCAGTATTGTTATTAAGAAACGGATTATAGAATTATGGTATAAACTTACTCACGATAACTACAATTTATCGTCGATATTGTATAACCTACTTTATAATGAGTTAATTAGAAACAATAGGCATTATATGTGGCTAGACAATGTTAAGAATATTTTTGAAGAATGTGGATTAAGTTTTATATGGCAAAACCAGTACTTTGACTGTACAAATAAATATTTGTTAAATCTTGTTGAAAATTCGCTAAATGATCAATACAAGCAATCTTGGAATAGTACTGTAAATGAGTCTCCTCATAACTTAACGCTAACGCTATAACGCTATAACGCTATAACTTATTATGGTTAAGTGTATAATATGTCTTTTTAAATTCAAATATATAGTGCTTTAACATCTGACCTCAAAAACCTGGTTCATTAATTGTTGTTTTTTATATTATAATTATATTATATTATATAATAATGTCTACCTCTATTCACATGTATAATGTGTTGAGCGTTATAAAATCTGAATCTGAATCAGTTATCCAGGCGACCCAATCAACAATTACTCATTCGATAGTCCATTTATATATCGTTCAAAACTTCCAATTAAGCAAGCATAAAACAGAGATGTTTTGAGAGCTAAGGAAGATTAAATCAGAATTTTCTTTTCAAAAAGCATTTGCAAGTTTATCACAAAAGATGTACAACACTATGAATGAATTCAGGTGCCAACGGTTTGACACTACCCAAAAAAAGTTTGTTATTGCTTGTAAATTTGTTAAAAAACATATTTGCATCTTTGAACAAAAAAATAAATTTAAGTCACTAATTGTATATCTCCTTTTTTAATGTATCATTAAGAAGCGACCGGACATTGGCTGATTGGTTGATTTGATGATTAATTGATTTATTGCTTGATTAACCCTATAGTTTCCAATTGCATGATGTGAAATGATACAAGTTTGTCCCGCTGCCAACTTATTAGGAACAAGGCTCAACACGTCCATAAACCATTCAATCGTTTACTGGTTTCATTATTAAATGACTTCAAGTTATAGGTTTTGCACTTTCAAATGTCTATAAAGTATAAATTACTGTTCAGTATAATATGCTGATATTGACAATCGATACAGTGCGCCGCCGACCAACAAGCTGATCACAAATATTTGATAAAAAAAATGTGATTTTTTTCGTCAACGCTTTAAAATTAGATCTAAAATACATGATATAGTTATACGTATGAATTTAATCATTCTTTTCATAAACATATATATTAATTAGTAATGTAACTTTACCTAGACTTGGAAGATAATGTTCTAGAAACGTAATGTAGACCCTCAATACAAATACGTGTCAGATAATTTATTAAGCTACCCCCACTTAACGAACCCGCCACTCGCATTTCAGAAATATTATATATCATATTCTTTATTTCCTCCGCTTTTCATCGGGAGATAAAATACAAAAATTATCGGTGAAATGCTGTGAACAAGCGGCCCATAACAGAATAATATTTTTAAAGTAATCAAAGTTTGCTATTGCTTGTCGATACGGGTGTGTTTCATGTAAATAAATCATTTACTTTGTTTCTCTGAACAAAATCATCGTTCCATTTGTGTTTGGTTACTTGGCTAATTTGTGTTTGGCTACTTGGCTAAATTGTGTTTGGCTACTTGGCTAATTTGTTTTGGCTACTTGGCTAATTTGTGTTTGGCTACTTGGCTACTTGTTTACTTGGCTTAATTGTGTTTTGCTGTTTAAATATGTACATAAAACAGTAAATATGGTGTTTTCCGTGAAATTAACATTGAAGCACCGCCCCCTGTGTACCAGTTGTGGTTGGTCTGAATCTGGTTAGGGTCGTCTCGGAAGGAGTTAGCATAACCGCTATACGTGGTTCCAAAGTCAAAAGCTGCCACTATCAGAGTATTGCTTTACGCATTGCTTGCCATTGTTCATTTCATTACACGCTGCTCTTAAACAAAATATATATGTAGATGTGAAAAGTCTAGTGGTAAAGGTTTTCGCCTATCACCCAATGAGTAGTAGTTTCCTCAATTATCTTTGTCATGAATTGTATCTGTATAACATAACGCGCGAACTTACGTAACGTAACGTCGCGGCGTATGGACTTAACGTCGACGTCGCTTCCGTTGTTTTGTATATATGATAGTTGAGTAAAAGGATCGAACCTGACACGACGTGTTGTTTACTTACTCAGTCTTACAGAGACATTTTGGTGCCGTGACAAAGCCAACATGCAACTAACAAAGCCAACTTCAATGCGAGATGGACAAAGGGAAGTTGTCGAAAACCTACTTTTGAAGTTTGAGGAGGAATTCTATAATTTCAAGCGCATCAAGTTGCTGGAAATTCTAGTGGAGAAGGCGGAAACCATCAAAGCCTTGAGTGAGAAAATCGTAAGTCATGCAGACATTGCTGACTTGGAGACGGATCTTGTTTAGAGTGAGGAATACTCTATCGACATTGAATTGAAACTCCTGACACTCCGTAGACAAACACAACATGCATCCGAGAACACAGACTTATCCAAGAGCGACGAATTTTAATGGTGACATAACCGAATTGCAAACTTTCTGGGACTGCTATGAGTCATCAGTGCATTCGAACCACACCCTTTCTGATGTTATAAAAACAGCTTTCTGCGGTCATTGTTACATGGAAGCGCTGCCTCAAGTATTGTTGGTTTCCCATTAACGAATGCAAACTACACAAACGCCGTTGATCTACTGAAAGAACGTTTTGGCCAGACGCATAAGATCATCAGCACGTATATGCAGTCCTTGCTTGAACTGCCACGGCCGGAGAATATTCCGCACAGCATACAGACTTTCCGTGATAAAAAGGAAACATACATCAGACGCCTCGAGTCCTTAGACCAGTCTCAAGAATCATATGGCGACTTGTTGGTTCCCATCATCAGAGACAAACTTCCGAAAGAGCTGAGACGTAATATGGCCCGTGACCATGGCGACCGACCGTGGACGCTTCAGGAAATGAGTCGAGCCATTGGAACGGAAATTAACGAGTTACAGGATGGAAAAATCCCAATGTTCCAGGAACATCACATGCCAACAGCATCCTTCCTTGCCGGAAATGGTAGAACAAACAGGAAGCAGACGCACGAACGAAAGGTATCGAAACAAGTTACAAATTATCATAGTCGAGTGACATGTGCGTTTTGCAAGGGAGATCACAAATTGTCTGATTGTTTAAGCTTAGCCAATGTTGTTGAGAGAATTGAATGCGTGAAACGTAAAAAATGTGTTTCAATTGCTTATCAGACGACAATCAAGTATCCGTCTGCAAGTCAAATTTCAGATGTCGCAATTGTCAGCGAATGCATCACACCGCTATATGCGAACAGCAGAGGACAATAGGCAAACTGAACCCTGAAGCAGCGCTGTTCCAGTCAAAGACAGACAGGCAACCGGACACTGCAATACTGCACTCAACGACACAACGCCATCCAAATGTTTTTCTCAAAACTGCCATTGCTAGCGTGAGTTCCGAACAATATGCAACAGATGCCAACATTTTGTTTGACGAAGGGGCACAGAGGTCATTTATTACTGAAAAATTGGCATCCAACTTCAAACTAAGACAGACGGGAATTGAGTCAATCCACTTAGTTTCCTTCAAGAACGTGCGACAAATGGTGACGGCGACAGTGAATCGACAGATAGACATGAGAAAATCGAAATCGATGTTTTGATAGTCCCCAACTATTGCAGTGCCGTTATCAAACATTCAAAAGGAAGTGACGTCATTGAGTTATCTCCGGGGACTTAAGTTGGCACACCCAGTGACTGATGCTGAACGTTTTGACATTTCATTACTAATTGGTGCGGATTCATACTGGAAAAGTGTTGAATCATGTCGTCTGGGACAACGGACCTACTGCCGTGAAGTCGAAAATTGGATATCTGCTTTCCGGTCCGTTACCAGCCAAAACACAACAACCACTCGCTCAGTACATGTTGAATGTCATCACAATTCCGCCGACGACCCTGGACTTGGAGTGCTTTTGGAAGCTTGAGTCCATGGGAAACACATCGGAAGGAGACGATACTTCCGGTTCCGGTACCCTGAAGACTTATATGGATTCTAACATATCATACGACGAGGGTCGCTACATCGCCAAGTTTCCATGGAAAGATTACCATCTACAGTTGCCGACCAATTATGACATTAGCGTGAGACGTACAGAAAACTTAATCAGGCGATTGCGCAAAGAACCATTCATGTTGCAGAAATACAGTGAAATTATTCGTGAACAAAGAGATCGGGGATTTATTGAAGAAGTGGACACTAACGTTAAAAAACGACCATCCCATTCACTATATTCCCCACCATGCAGTTAAAACAGGACTCCATCACAACCAAAGTATATATTGTGTACGATTGCAGATGTCATCACTCTGCTGATATGCCTAGCCTAAATGTCTGCCTAAAATTAACACCATCGGAACTGAACGACTTAGTCGGTATACTTACGCGTTTCCGGTTGAATAGATATGCGATTATATCAGACAATGCTACTACATATATTGGAGCAGTGAATCACTTACGTGAACTCATGCAATCAAATGCAGTACAGGAAGAGCTCAACAACAAAGGAACACAGAATGGCTCTTTATCGTAAAACGTGCTCCGTGGTACGGAGGATCGTGGGAGCGCCTGATTGGGTTGACCAAAACGGCCGTCAAGAAGGTACTCGGTCGATCGTATGTGGACTTCGAGACGTTATCCACTATCATCACAGAAGTGGAGGTCGTTATCAATGACCGTCCACTAACTTACGTCACTTTCGAAGAGGTCGATACGGAGCCTTTGACGCCATCGCACTTGCTGTATGGAAGACGACTTACAAAGTTGCCTTATTCCGAAGGCATTGAACTTCCGGGACCCCGTGCGAGTAACTTTGAAAACATCACGAGGCGAGCGAGGACCAAGAAAAAGTTAATTGACAATTTCCGCGTACGATAGAAGACTGAATATTTAACCGCTTTAAGGGAGCACCACCGTGTTTCCGGCAAAACCCAGCAGACGATCAAGGTTGGCGACGTTGTCCAGGTCCATAACTAGACACCAAGGTCCTCATGGAAACTAGCAGTTGTGAAGGAGACCATTACCGGAAACGATGGGTTGTTTCGTGCAGCGCGCATTCGGACACAAAATGGACATCTCACTACCCGCCCTATCGTTTCTACTAGAACTGCTGTGTGACTACGAAAGTGCAAGAGACTAATATCATTCGCCGCCCCGGAGTGTCATGAATTGTATTTGTATAATATTACGCGCGAACTTACGTAACGTGACGTCGCGGCGTTAGGACTTAACGTCGACGTCACTCTCGTTGTTGTGTATATATGATAGTTGAGTAAAAGGATCGACGTCGTCGACGTGTTGTTTACTTACTCAGTCTTACAGAGACAATCTTTACTCTTCAAGACAATACATTATATGCTCCCCCAAATGAATGCAAAATAAATCCGAAATTTAAAAAGAAACAGTATTTGATATATTTTTGTCGAGGACAAAATTTGAAAAAAACATCGATTAAACGTGATTATTTCCGCTAAAACGCGATCGCTGTTATCGGTGAGCCGAGAAGTGCTTTTGACATTAACTTATGAGATTAGTGTAATCTGGGGAGTAATATTCAATAGTTATACTTCACTGTTCATAATCTTGAAATATACCTTAACGTTATTGATAAAACGGATCCAGGTGCATTTTTAAGTCATTTTACACTCAAAGTATTAATCAATTTTACCGTATTCCAGCATAAAATTATTCAGATTTTTTTTTACAGAATATGAATTCTAGACATGCAGATTCCGGTTAATATACTAAAGATATATAGTTCTAAAGCTCAAATTAAGCAAGAGCAATTGCTACACAATAAAACGACTTTGTCAATCTGTCCATCAATCCATCCATCCATACACCAAAAGTCCATCCATCCGTCCGCCTGTCCGTCCGTCCATCCATCCATCCACATCTATCCGTCTGTCCGTCCGTCCGTCCGTCTGTCCATCTTGTCCGTCCGTCCGTCTTGTCTGTCAGTCTGTCTGTCTGTCTGTCTGTCTGTCTGTCTGTCTGTCTGTCTGTCTGTCCGTCCGTCTTGTCTGTCAGTCTGTATGTCTGCCTGCTTTGCCTGCATGCCTGCCTGCTTGCCTGTCAGTCTGTCTGTCTGTTTAAAGCGTCTTTGTATATTTCGCTTTGCTCTCACATCACCAATGTAGAGTTCATGCCTTAATTTCAGCCTTGACAGGTTTACAATATAATCTTTTTGAATGAGGCACTTTTGATTGGGTCGTCTGGACATCTTTGATACAAACACAATTTCAAGTTGTCTTAAGATATTGAGGTAAACTTCAACGCCATTCAAGATATCTCTGATGTGATTTCCTTGCTTTCAAGCCGATGACAAAGCAAAGTAATTGGCCCTTATAAAGTTATAATATAGAAAAATGAATATTCCTGTTATTGAGACATTGTGTGATCGGATATCGAGCCATTTAAAGTTTTTTATTTAAGTTTGTAAACTACCTTTTACAACATATAATATTTAAATCAGATAAATTTGCCTCTAGCCTGCGCAATTGGTAGGCATTTGCGGAAATATATAGATACGGGGAACATTTGTCATTCATTTTTTTATTATTTCTAGAGCAGTAAGAAAAAAACATTTATTAGACTTCATTATATTTCGAAGTAGGTATACATGAAATTATATGTTGTTTTTATATTCTGAACTAATTGTAAAATAATAAGACCAGTTATTTGTATAAAAAAGTTGACAGAATATATAATCAATTTTAAATCCTGGTTATGATACACTATGTTTGTAGTTTAAGATTTGTATTACAACAACGAAAATTACAAGCGATTTCGGATAATTACCATATGCAAATCAGCATACTTGACTGAAGTCTCCAGGGGAACTTTTACTTTCAGAGTTATGTTCAGTTAAGCAGACAGACAGTTATTTCAAATAAAGTCATCTTTAACATTAAAATTTAACTTAAAAAACTTTACGTTCACAAAAACGTTATGTCTGAAAGAAATTGTTTAAAGGCATATGCAACAAGATTGGCAATTTCAAACGGCTAAACTCAAGAAAAAGTGTCGATTGCGGGTCTCATCGAGTATAAGCGATCACATATATAATTGAATCATCATTTGCAGATGACACGTAGCCATTTCTATTAACATGCTATGTTTTAAACAGTTATGATTGATGATAAAAGACATAACTATTTCGAAAGAAAATGTAATACGTACATACGAAAGATCCTTTAGACAAAATGTTTAATCTCCGCCGACAATATGGCACATTGCATCAGAAATCATGTGATTGGACATCGATCTTAAAAGATTATTATTTAGCGAGGTATTTACTTCCTTTTTCGTAAAACTTTTCACCAATCATATATTGGAGCCGTATCGTGCGAAATCGGGCCTTCAACCCTTATTATAACAAAGGGAATATTCGTAATTAATGTACAATTACAAAAATAACTAATTTTTCAATGTCATCTTATTTCTTCCGAACTTCTGTTTTTATTATTGTTGTAATATTAGGCGGCTCATGTTTCAACGATTCATGGCAATAACTTATCCATGTTTCCATAGCAAACACAGATCTCGTCAAGACTTATTTTGACTACATTAATAGTTTTTTTTAAATATCCTGATTGTTTAAAAGTTTAAAAATGAATCATCAAACGTTAAAATATCAAGCATCTATCGAAATTCAATGGTTTGATCAAAACTAAAATGTTAAGCTCGTTGGAATACTGATACGTTCATGATAAGTGTCATTTCAATAATGAATTGACGTTATGTGAGTGACGTCGAACTTAGTATTCAAATGTGCAATGCATATTCCTTCTTGTTAGCACGTGTCTTTCGTCATTTTAGCCAGGCTTCTTGAAATGTCATTTAATTAAGATGCTAAATTATAAAAAAGCAAATGAATGTCAAATGTCCCCAAACGCGCATTGCGGCTCATGCTATCTAGTTAAGATAAGTCTTGCCAGGCGAGCAGATAGTTCACAGTCAAGCTCATTTAATAGATAAAATATTTCGATGAAAGAGCAAGGAATTACTAAACATAACATTTGCTTGTCAGTTTTATCATTGAAAATGCCTTTTCTTGATCGAAATGTGTTAGAATACATGTTTACGAAAGGGCAACCAACTAACAAGACATTTAAAGAAAACCAACCTTACAGTGACATTGTTGCATACGTTGTCAGTGTCTCTATCGAAACGACAAAATTCTATTCTAAAGGATTGATCTTTAATACTTTTCTAAAATTAAAGTTAAAGCGGACGTTTAATGCTGTTTGGCTGACAAACGATTCCAATCCTAAAGTTTATCCATTGTGTATAACATAATCATTAACTTATGGTTATTCGAGGTCAATAAGGAATTGCCATAGTGCAAAAGTGGTTTTGAAGAACCAAAAAGTCGAGATTTAAGTATTTTAAGGTGCAATATTTAGCAGGTAGAACACTTGTCTCTAGCCTTACAATCATGTGAAGATGTTTCGAGGGATAAGAATGCTTTTCGAAAGAAAATAACATAATAAGTTAAAAAAAACATTTGCATACATATGTAAAAAGTACTACAAAATCATGAATATTTTTAGGTTACACATTATTTCACACTTTTTAAGTCAACATTATTATGGCCTTGTTGAGATTGCTTCCATATTAAGATAATATATCCCTTTTTGTTAACAGGAAGTGAGTTAAATTCAATATATGTCACCCGCACGTACACCTAGAAACATTTAGGCACCCACCACTTTCTATTAAGCCATACCTAATCATAATGAAAACTTCTATACCAAATGCTGATTAGAGGGTCTGAACCATTTTGACGAAACAAATAATCATGTTATTAAAATATTGTTCGAATAAAACCGGGATTTCATCAAATCTCTGATGAGATGTTTCTTTGTTAAATTTGCTCCTGTTTACACTAAATCATGTTGCAAAAAGTGTATGTTTAATGTTGCAAAGGATTTTATTTCAGAACTAAATGCACATTAAATTTTGAATCATTTTAATGTTTGGCTTTCATCACCCACTATACGTTGTGGAAGGCCCTTAATATAACTTTAAAGTACGAATAAACAATAAAACTACAGGCATGAGCATTCGATAATGACCTTGTTTAGAAGCCCAAAGGATGTTTAACAAGTAAAAAGAAATCCACAACACCACAGACACGGATTACGTTAATAATGAGATAAATGATAACGTATTTTATGATGGAAGCACACATTATAATATAATAACAGATACAATTTAAATTTCAATATAAAAATATCGCTATCAATTACTGTTGGGATTACATCATTGGAATGGCCAGTAAAGACGTCGCTAGTGGGCTGGTGTTGTACTTACCAAAATGTGTACATTTGAAATCCGCAGGTTGTGATTACAGGGGAAACATTTTTATCACCAAACATAGAATGTATTGCATCGGAAGTTGACTACCAATTTCTTTCACCGTCGGCTTGGTAGGTAGACCCTAATGTGGGAACTGTTATCAAGTAAACACTGATAAAGTATGTGTCAATGTGCACTGCATTTTTTGCTACTGGACATCAAACCGTCAGGTGAGCCATAACATTACACACTTTGAGTGTTCCCAAATGACTTTAATCTTGTGCAACCGTTACCTGACGTCGTCTGCAAAAGTTATGCCTGCTGTGGTATTCACTGTATTGTAAAAAAACTAAATTCACCAATGCGATAGGATTAGAATGACTTTAAATAATGATTTAACTTACATAAGATATTGTTGACAAACGTTTTTTAAAGAAATAATTAATTGCCTGCTTAAGTGGATAATAAAATCCCCAAACAAAAAGAATCGCTTTTTCCAAAACATGACCCATTTTCGCTGATGACGTCACAGATATTAAAAGCTATTTTATTCTAAAAGGTAGAATGATCTCTACAAAAACGGTGTTCCGTAAGAATTCTCATCTACTAGAATTATCTTAGGACTATAATTGTCATTAAAGGCGGAGGATAATTCAATAAAAAACCTTTCATCGTGTAATGAATCAATTTTAACACTGTTATGCTCTTGAAAAATACAATAGTATATTTATGCAAGGTTGATGATCAGACAATGTTCATAACCAATCAAGCCGTGCAGTTATCTACTATCTTACACATTTATTTAATGTTTCTATTAACTACCAGTTGTATAAGTTGTCAAATAAATATTGGTGAATTTCAGTTGTCATAATGTTTATTAACCTTAAGAACAGAACCGGGTCTCGCGCACACCTGATGCGAAGTGTGTGCTGGTCCCGTTTCTTATAATGTGTGTCCATCGATAATTCTGGTTACAACTTTATTAACCAGCGTTATCGAGGCGCCAATACCTAATCTGTTTTAATTTAGTTGCCTGTAGCCAGGCTTAAAATAGACAATGACGTCATCCTTTTTCTCGCTCCTTTCTCTTTCTTCTACGACTATTCGAAAAGCTTGCGTCAAAATTTCTCAACCACCACTCCTTTTTTAGTATGCTAATAATAATACTAACTATAATTTTACTGTTGGTCGTAACTATTACCTGTCCGTCGAATTTGCTCACCTAAAAACGTATGACCATTCTGTTACTTATGCTTCTAATTATGTAACGGATTTAAGGCATAAATCGGCCAGTTTCATTAAATTTGTGTTTTCCTCCATGTTTGAATGGTCGTCTATTTTGTGCTTAATATTTCAGTCAATATGCCATTGCCTGCTGAAAACCTCACCTTCCCACCTGCACGGCTCCAGTCAGCGTTCATTGTGTTCACATACAAGTGCAGCCGCAAGCCGAGTCTGCACGACTCCACGAACCGTGTCTGTGGCGGAACGCACAGTGGCGATTTACGTCAAATAATTACTTGAGAAAACTGATAATAATACGCATCTAGGCAGTTTAGTGCTTCTGTCTTCAGAGGCTATCTGCTGATGGTGTCTTCTCCACTAACTGGTGCGTCTCTTTGGTGACGCTAGGTAGGGTTAACGTTGGTGACCCTTAGTGTTATTAGGGACGACAGGTTGACTGTACACCTCGTCTCCCGTCATAAACAATCAAGCTGTGCAATTTTCTGCCATCTTACAAATTCATTTAATTTATCTATTAATTACCAGTTGTATAAATTGTAAAATAAAAATTGGTGAAATTCAATTGTCAAAATGTTTATTAACCTTAACAACACCTGATGCGAAGTGTGTGCTGGTCCCGTTTCTTATACTGTGTGTCCATCGATAATAAGTTTACTTCAATTTAGTTGCACGTGAAACGTTGATTGAACAACCTTTGCGCGTTACCTTAGATAAGAAAGCAACTAAGGAATACAGATCAGGTTGATGACGCATGGATTAAGTCCCCGTCATTTTTATTATACTCCAACGCTCACAAACATTGTAGCTTAGTATGGCCTACCCGACTTAAGATATTGAACTTGAAATTTATTGTGATGTTCTTGAGGAATAAACCATTATATTGATTGTGATAAAAAGAAATTATGTGATTATGACGAAACAGACCATATATGTTGGAAAGATAAACATACTTTAGAAAAAAAAGGTTTCGTTTAGCCGACAGTTTTCGCCATCAGCAAATATTGTTGCAAGAAGCGTTTTATAGGCCAAATTCAACCGGCTATGTTTTCATTTCATGCCCCTTTAAGCAGACTATTTATTGTTTGCCTGCCTGCATGCTTGGCGTTTGATTGCTTGATTTATATAATATCCTTTAGTGTCTAATTGCATAACGTAAAACCACACGAAGTTGAAATGCCGCAAATTTATTGGAAAGAAGGATCACCTTTTATATGGTTCATTTAAACATATACTGGTTTCCTTACTTACTGATTTAAAATAATAGCTGTTAAATGACAATTAAATTTCAATGATTGTTCACAAAACAGGAAGTAGATAACATGCTGAAAGGGAAGATCATTCAATTTTTATTCTTCGCTTAACGGAACCGCCGCTAATTAATACCGTAATATGAGAAGAAAACCATGTATTGTTGTTCAATACATTGGACCTTACCAGATCATTTTACTAGGTTAACGCGATTGACCCTTAAGTGATCACTTTTGTTTGGTACAATGAGTGGCCCTCAATTGATAACTTGAGTTCTGTAAGAGGAAAACCCCTTTAAGCAGTAGATTTATTGTTTGAATGCCTGCTTGCCTGACGTTTGATTGCTTGATTTATATAATATCCTTTAGTGTCTAATTGCATCACGTAAAACCACACGACCTTGACATACCGCCAACTTATTGGGAAGAAGGATCACCTTTTTTATGGTTCATTTAAACATATACTGGCTTCCTTATTTACTGATTTAAAAAAATAGCTTTCAGACTGTTGAATCTCAATTGCCCTAAATTGATCACTTGAGTTGTGTAAGTGGAAAACCCCTCAAGTAACCGCTTCAGTGGGGTTAGATGTGTGACCCTCAGGTGATCAAATCATTGGGAAAGGATGAGTGACCCTCAGGTGATCACTTCATTGGAGGAATGACTCTCAAGTTATCACTTCTTTGGTAAAAAGGAGTAGCCCTCATGTTATCACTTCAATGGCGTAAGATGAGTGACCATCAAGTGATAACTTAAGTTGGGTTAAATGATTGACCCTGAAATTATTTAAATGGGTACGATGAGTTGATCCTCAGTTGATCACTTTTGTAGGGTAAGGTGAGTGACTCTCAAATGATCGATTGAGTTGGGTAAAATGAGTGACACTTAATTGTTCAAACGAAATGGATAAGATGAGTGACCATCACTTGATCGATTGATTGTAAGATAAGTGACAACTAACTAATCAATTGAAAGTTGGTAAGATGAGTTATCAATTAGGATAGAATAAGTAACCCTTAAGTGATCTATCTGTTTTCAAAATCTCGTTTACTCTGAATTTCTCGAAGGAGTCAAGAACAATTATAACCTCAAAAGAACCTAAATAAATAAATAAGATAAAATGTGTCAACTGGTTAATTGTAGTGCAAAGACAATGTCAATTTGAGGAAGGATAGTGCAGTGAAATGTAATGCTTTAAAGATATCTTTGATACAATTATTACTTTGTTAGATTTTCATCCCTCCACAAAGGGATGTTGTTACCTGTTGTTAATAAATTGAAACGCAAAATAAAATATCAAGTTGACATTTTGATCCTTTCAATATTTGGCCTTTCCCAACCCGAATTGCAATGGGATGCCCATGCATGTACTTTACACTTTTACAGATCAAAGGTAAAGGAAGATATAGCATAGTTCGATTTCTTCCCTCTTGCCAAACCCAGTACTTGTTGAGCGAAAGTTAAAAATGAAACTCTGTTGGGAACTGATTCGTGAACAAAGAGAAGATAACAACTGCGACTCATCAAGTTTGAAAAGGCTCGTCAGGATAACTTTCACATCACAAGGCAAAGCGTAAATTGTGGTGATAAGGCTATCCTTCAGATAAAAGAATACCACTGTTACCAAGAGAGTCAATCAGATAGAGAATCGTGTGAAATGATATCTAGCCTTTTTCTTGCTAAATAATTGTGCATAACTACCTTAATACTTAATAACATATTCTATATGATCTAAATAAAAGCCCCTAGATTCGGTGCCATTTTTTTGGAATCTTCAAGATATAGATGTGGAAGAGGTTTTGAAACGTTCATGATAATTAAAACAGTATTAAAATAAGAGTATGTTCGAATAAAAATGCTAGGTTAATGTGAAGACTTCATGTGATAAGCTTACAAATTATCTACATTAACATGGAAGTTATAAAACAACATCATTGCATTGAAGGTGTAGTTTTATCATTGAACATGTATTTTCAAAGAAGCAAGAACCCAAAGTGTTCTCATATACATATCTCAACACATTAAACATTCTTACGTAAAAGAGTCCATATTATTCTACATAAACCGTCACAAAACCAGCTTGTAAGTATATACTTTCACAAACACAATAAGATTCAACTCCCAGTGTCGTTCACCTGTTTAAACAAATAAATCTCTGTTGTGTGGCTCGAACAATTTATAAGCCATGTTTGCTACAAACTGAGCAAACTTGTCAAGCCGTTGATCTTACCGCAAACATTATGACTTGCCTATTTAAATGATCGGGATCAAATGAAAGATAATTAATTTTGATTTTTAAGATTATTAAAGATTATACGAAGAAAATTACTATTGATTTCTGACCGTCAGAGTTAATCACATGCATATAACCTTACTAAAGTAAATTAGGGAAATAAAGTTTTAATACATGATATATTTTCTTTCAAGAAAATTACAGTACATTTAAAATTAAACATGTTCTGGCCATAGTTAAAAACGTTTGGGTTTAAAAACAAAACAGAATGATTGAAAGAATATAAAGACGGATGTATGCAAAACAATACGCAGTGCAATCGGCCTTTTAAATAAATCATTACTGGTGAATCCTAAATATTATAATGTAATATTAAATTGGTTCTACTAACAGCTGGGTCGCAATTTAGGCACAAGAGTTGGGAAACACACTAAAGCTGTTATACTACGTCATAAAAACGTGTCAAATCTGAGACTCATCCAGTATAAGTGGTCATTTAAACGACACCACTTGCAAATGGCAGGTATAAAGTTTGATTTTAAAAAGCTATATATTATGTCTTTCACTTTTATTATTGTAACTCTTTCAAAAGAAAACGTTATACCTACCCACGAAAATTCCTTTAGACAAATAAAGACTCCACCGATAATACGGTCCAGACAGAGAAAATAATATGTTATCGGCTATCGATGTTTATAATAATGAATCGTCTTAAAATGTATTTTATATTTGAAAATCATATATTTATCTTGTTCAAATAGGTCTTGCCAGACGAGCAGAATATTCACATACAAGACGACGTTATTAGGGATAATAGTTAATGCCAAACAAAGATACAATTAATAGTATTGACCAGTTTAAGATTCCTTTTGCCTGAATGAAATGTTTCAAAATGCATGTTTTCGTATGAAGTTTCTTTAATTATGATATGCCTCCTTGAGGTTTATAGAAATTAATCAGTGTAATACAATTTGATATTATACTGTTGTATGACTTGATTTCTACATACGGCAGAACGCATAATCAAAAACTTTAATGCATCTACAGTAACGTTTGACATATCATAAGATATGGATAGAGTACATTCAGGGATGGTGTATGGAATTGTAACGGTTTTGAAAAGAAATATTCTTAAGGATAAATGCATCAAGCTAATATTGATCAGTTTAAGATTCCTTTTCCTGAATGTAATGTTTCAGAATGCATGTTTTCGTATGAAGTTTCTTTAATTATGATATGCCTCCTTGAGGTTTATAGAAATTAATCAGTGTAATACAATTTGATATTATACTGTTGTATGACTTGATTTCTACATACGGCAGAACGCATAATCAAAAACTTTAATGCATCTACAGTAACGTTTGACATATCATAAGATATGGATAGAGTACATTCAGGGATGGTGTATGGAATTGGAACGGTTTTGAAAAGAAATATTCTTAAGGATAAATGCATCAAGAAGCGTTTGTTTATCCACAACAACTCAAACAACGGCCTCGAGTTCAAAATGAAAACATTTTCTGTTTAATTTTGATCAAATTATCAGTTTGCTTCAAGTGTGAAATGTAATATCCATTGTTGACACTATTTGAAAACGGCACAGTGTTATGTAAAAATACTAAATAACTTAACACGTTTTGAATATTATGCATCATAAAAAATGCATTTTAAATAACAATATCCATTAACAACCGATTCATTTTATTCGAATTCATATCTTCCCTAAAGCGCACTAAAATTATTGTTCTTTGAAAAACGGTCAAAACAGCGGCTTTGAGGTAAATCAAATGGCCAAAGTGTAAGAAATAAACTTAGTGGGTAGAATTGCAATAAACACATTACAATTTATTTTTGACCGCTATTGTTTCATTTCACCGTTAGAGATATTGGCTACCATGTAAAAACTGTATATACCGTCGCATTTCTTTTACAACACATGTATATCTTTTTTTACCCACAGACCGATAAATCACTAAAACTGAAAAAACGTTTCTTTAAACGATTGTACACCAGAACAATATCAAACTATGGGAATTTCATAATCTTTTAAAATATTATATTAAAAACCTTTACCTTGAAAATATATCAAACCGTCATCTTGTCAACCATCCACAACAGGACTTTTAATTGATTTGATTTATATTCATGAATGAAAGAACTAAATGTGAAAACGTCTTATTACTCAAGTGGCTGATTTAAAAAATATGTGTACTGCTTTGTTTTGTATGTAATTCATAGCACTCGTTTAAAAAAAAATCATCTGCCGTATTAATCCCCCGCTTTGCATCCACTGTGTAGTGCTCTTGTGTCACAGCAAGGTGCCAAACTGCTTGTTTATTGCCTAATTGCCATTTAAGCCTGTGTTCAAGGAACCAGGTATTTTCCGGTTGTGATTTGACAGATCAATATTCTCTGGCCTTGAATCCTATCAATGATACAGACCCAGAATGTGAAACATATTATGACCAATATATAATCGTGTGTAACACCCCGGATTCGATCGTTTGAGAGAGTCACTTAAAGTCTGTATTTTTCACCTATTGAAAAAAAATACCGTTGCACATAATGTAAAAAAATAATTATGTAGTAATTCAGAAAAGGATTATCTCAAGACGTTAGATCTTAAACTAGAGCTTTCCGCAAAGACTGACAGTGTAAAATTTTGGAAATCTATAAACATGCGAAAGAACTCTAATGCAAGTAGTGCTGTTGAAAGTATGATATTTAATGGGCAAACATACAGAGGTAGAGAAGATCTAGTTAAACAATGGGGCTTGTACTTTAAGGAGCTATACTCTCCGTCAGTCTCTGTAACTTTTGACCCTATCTTTGAAGAAATGGTAATGTCGACTATGAATGAAACTTTTGACAGAATTGAGCCTGATCAGAAGGCCATTGTTTCAGAAGAGGTTGTTGCGGGTGCAATTAAAAGTTTGGCGCGAGGTAAAGCTGGTGGACTTGACGAGTTGGTATATGAACATTTTATTTATGCCAATAACGCAGTTATTCCTGTGTTAACTAACCTTTTCACATGCATGTTAAGAAGAGACCATATTCCAGACAGTATGAAAAGAGGAACTATATCGACTCTTCATAAAGGAGGTAAAAAGAGTAAGAACAACCCAAATAATTATAGGGCGATAACACTGTCCTCAGTTATCTTGAAATTGTATGAAGTTGTATTACTTGATCGTTGTAGTGACCAAATACTAGACTCGCTTAGTCGGCAACAGGGTAGTTTTCAGAAAAACCTTGGTTGTATGATGACTTTATTTGTTTTGCGTGAGTGTTTATATTATGCCAAGGAGGACCAGTCTAATGTGTACATCTGTTATTTGGACGGCAAGCAGGCCTTTGACTATGTATGGCACCATGGGCTACTATATAAGCTTTTAAAGTGCAATATAGACAATACAACGTTGATAGCGTTTAGAGAAATGTACAAATCTGCCACTAGCTGTGTCAAATACAAAGGTTTAGTGTCAGATGAATTCCCTGTGCTACAAGGTACCCGACAAGGAGGGAAAAGTTCCCCGACCATGTATCTACTTTATATCGATGGACTTATTCGTGAACTAGAAGCGAGTGGTTTTGGACTTTGTATGTATGACTTTAATATATGTTCACCAACTGTCGCAGATGACATGGTTTTAATGTCCTTATCAAAATCTGGCATGGACAATATGCTTCAGATTTGTTCGAATTATTCAAGGAAATGGAGATATTTCTACAACGCAAATAAATGTGCTATTGTCGTATTTAATGATCGAATTCCAAAGGTTATATGTGATCGAAAATTTACGCTAGGAGCTGAAAGTATAGATAAATCAAAGTCTTATACGCATCTGGGAATACTGACTAATAATTGTTTAAGTTCAAAAGATTCGATGAAAAATGCGTGTATAACGTTCAGAGGTGTATATCTGAAGACAATCAATAGCGGTATCCATCCCAGATCAATATCACCAGTTACACTTAGGACAATATACGAATCTGTGGTCATACCGAAGGCGTTGTATGGATGCGAAACGTGGACACAATACTGTGAAGGTGATATGTTTGGCTTGGAGCGTGCTCATCGATTTTGCATAAAACACATACAGGGATTCCATCGCAACACAAATACAGAGATTGCTCTTAGTGCCCTTAATATTACTTCGGTAGAGACTATTGTTGATTACCGGAAGTTGCAGTATTTTGGACAACTATGTAGACTGCCATGTATGTATCACGCAAAACAGATATTTGTGTATAGACTTACGAAGTTTCAGTTTTATGACGGACAGATAGTGGGATTTATTCCAGATATATTTCGGTTGTTAAGGAAATATTCACTGGAACATATTCTTATTGAATACTTGGCGTCTGGAATTTTCCCATCAAAATTAAGTTGGAAAATAATTCTGAATACAAATGTGATAAAAATGGAGAAGACTAAAATAATGGATCATATTACATGGTGATGTGACAAGAGATATTCTGCGAATTGACGACTGCTCAAATTTATGGATTATATGCAGGAACACTCCAAAATTAATAAATGTATGTGCACAACTTTTAAGATATTTTGCTTCTGTACTCTCAAGACAATACCGACAGATTTGCAAAAAATGTTCACTTTATGTCGAAAACCTTAATGTGCATTTAATGTTCATATGTCATGAGAATGAGGCAAACCAAGTGAAACTGTGTGAGTCTGTGCTGGATTCGTGTACCATTGATGCCTTTACTGAACTAATAAGGTATCCAATTGAGGAACAGTGTGTTCGCATATTTAAACTAGCGACTGAGAACGATGGTGAAAAATTAAATAATGTCAGGGTGGCATATTTTCTGAAACAAGCATTAAATAGAAACGTGGCGAGTGTGTTATAGCTTAAATAAAAAAAAAATGACATTGTGTATTTAATGTCTACTGAGCATTAATTATTGCAGCTATTGTTCTGTTTCACTGCAGTATATACATAAGCTTGTTGATAAAATATGAATTCAGTTGCATGTACGTTATTTCTATGACATGCACACTCTAATTGTTTTTGTTGTTGCGTAAATGCTTTATTTATCATTGAAATATGTGTTGTAAATACGTTCTGCTCTTCATTATTGGAGGAAATAAAAGTATATCTATCTATTCTTATCAATCAATTTACGTTATTAATAAGTAAAGATTTTTAGAAGGTTAGTGAGCGAAGATAAAATACATGTCGTATAATCCACGTGTCTCCATCACTGAAACAAAACAGACTTTATGTATGTGTATTTTGCACGTGTCATTTGGCACAGGGCGCAGGCTAACATATTTGTTTACCAAAGACGTCCTAGACAATTGATCCATTCAAATGTACAACGTAATGGTTAAATATCAGATTTTTTTACTTCTTTCTTACGTTTAAAAAAATATGTCACAATTATCACAAGTTTTTTTTACCGTTTAACTAATATGCAGCACTAAACCTTTATCACTTAGTTAGATTGTTTATGAAAAAGCCCTGATCGATTCCCAATCAGGGAGAATGTTATTTGGTTGGTATCCTAAACAAGGATATAACACACGAATTTCTTCACAACATAACACCACGTGAATATAACATCGTATGAACGAGTTGGAGTGATATTATGATCAATACAATTTTTTATACAACCGATACAAGATAAAATCTATAAACTGTATTGAAATATCATGAAACCCAGTGACCTTCCTTTATAACAAACAGTGTTCTGACCTTGATCTCAGGGAGTCCCATGAAGAGCATCTCACCCATCCTGATAGCTACAATGCACTGAGATAGTACCAATACCATGCCATAATTGCGTGTGATATGCTATAAATTGTCACAGCTCCTATTTGTAACAATTCTTGTGGATGGCATAGGGAACAAGTCCCAAAAAGGGCGTCTCATCCATACGTTTAGCGAGCGTTTATTTCTGGTAGTATCAACATCACACCCGTTATGCCTTTCAAGTAGTGTTGTTATAAATGATAAGCATTTGTAAAAAATTGCTGGCCCATCAAGGCCGACTTCGTATGGTCGCCCGCTATTTTTGCGGATTAACGAATCTGACCCACAATCAAGCTAGTTCTCTGGTAAAATGTTGATGCTTGATTACACCATTTGTTTTGATATTGGTTGAAAGGTATTTCCTTGCCGATTACGAATATTACGATTGATTTATGGGGGGTCTTCAACAGACAGTTCCTCCTGGGTCTGCTTCCTATGTTAAAAAAATCCCTCCATTTATACTTTGGAATTGAAAGTGAGGCTTTCATTCATTAGTTAGCATCATTTGGAACTATTTCCAAACATTAAATTGAAAGTGAAAGTAGTTTTTTTTAAAAATGTCAAAAATATATAAGAAAATTATATATTATTAATTTATATTATGTAATATAAGATTTTCACATTTCATACTCAAACACCAATATTCTATGGCTAAGCACTGTCAACTGGCCAAATTTCAACCAGATAGCTGTATAAATTAAGAATTTATAACAATTTAAAATAGGCCACCCCTCCAAAAGCTTCCTCTATATCAAAGCAACATTTTTTCAGAAACAGACTTCAAAACTCCTATAGTTCAGCTTCAGGCTATATGCAACACATACTGAAAGTTTGGCAATGATATATCAAACACTAAATGAATGAGACAAGTATTAGCACCTGTGGTATTTTCATAAAAAGCAGAAACAGCCATTTCCCTCAAATGTTAAGCCGCAAACCTTTGAAGAGCCATTATTTCCTTATGCATTGGAATAATTTGACCAAGTAAAGTTTTCCTTGTAGCTTTTAATGGTGTCTATAGAACAGCACCACAAAACTGGCCTGCCTACTCTTTTAAGATTTTTTCTAAGCAAAATAAGGTTTTTCCACTTCATCGGCTTAGTGTTTTATATAAAAAATGACATAGAGCCCAACTGAAATGCCTCAACTTGTCAAAATTTTGCTTTTCTGGTCCACTTATATACAAAGGTAACAGAACTGTTCAGTTTAACACAAGAAATTTAGTGATAATGTGTTAATAGACAGTCTAAACAACACTATATGCCAAATTGTTGGCTTCCGGGACAAATGGCGCAACAAAGGAAATGGCAAAAAACACACCAAAACTTAAAGATTCGTGACAACTGCTAGTGTTTTCATGTATGAGGTGGCTACATGATGTAGAAAATGCAGAGATAGCATTATTATACCCATTTTTAAAAAAAAATTACTTTAAGGAATCTGTTTTGAAGGCTAGATTTGGCATTAAATTCAGAGTACAGCACTTCACTATTGTCTATAAGATGCTTATTTACACCTGATTTGCTATAAATCTCACTCATTGGAATCATTTACACACAAACAAGCACTACAGAGTTGACTAACATCTTCATTCTTCTGAAATATTGGATTCAGAGCTGCATCTCCTGGATTCAGATTGCAGGACTACCGCCTGGGGAAAAGGCCGCAGCTAACTGGAGCTTATTGGCACATCATGATCTGCAAGCAAGACACAAAAGCAATGTTTTACACAAATAAAACTATCTGCCACTACTGTTAAAGTTTGAAAAAGGCCTGTAAACACTCATTTGAGGCATACACAACCTTTAATATAGTCATAAATGTGATAAATATGCAGAAAAGTTCATGAATTCAAAGATTTTCAGGACAAATTTAATAGAATATATAGTCTTTTGGACATTTTGCAATCAGTTTTTAACAACTCAAAGGTAAACCTCATCTTATTGAGTACCCAGATGCATTTGGCAAGCATTCAAACCAGACATGCTTAGAATTTCTTCTTACTTGGAGATGGTATTCCTTTCTTGAAAATCCTTGCCGAGAGCCGGTATGGAAAACCACAGAGACCACAGTTTTACCAGCACTGGTTCTTGTCCTTGAAAATTCCTCTGTGGCTACAGCAACCAGGCTGGCTATTAAAATAAGCAATAAATTAGGGTTTTTAAAACATATATACTGTATTAAGGTTGTGTTTTTTAATGCATTAAGGGAAAAGGCTCTATTCTTTATGAAAGCTGCTCACTTTTTATTTATTTTGCCTTGAGAAATGTCAAGTTTTTCAATGAATAAATTGAATAAATGAATGAATTAATGAATATATATGAATGATTGATAGAATGAATTAATGAATTAATGAAAGGTGGCATTATTTCTTTAAAATTGGGATCTCATTGTGTTGCTGTGATTGTTAAAGTATATGTTTTCTTGTCCATAAGCTGAAAATCATATGCACACTAAATAAAACATCATTCTGCATCCTATGTGCAGTAAGTTTTGTTTAATTGCTTATAGAATTTGCAATTATTGTAATGTTTGCTTAAAAGAGCAAACAAAATGTGTGAATAGATGCACAATACAGACCAAAGACTGATACAAGTCAGCAGTTTCATTAGAAAATAATATTATTATCAAAGCCACATCAGAAATGATTGACAACATGAAAGAAATTCATTTAGGAATGGAACAAACAGTCTCAATGGGCTTTTATGACCAAACTGTCTCACTTTGTACTTCAGTTTGGATACCATTTTCTAATATATTATCTTGAAGTACTTACAAATTACAGCATGTTGGCAAACACCAAGTACAGCTTGGCCTCTGGTGGGCAGCTTGGTGGGGGGGGGGGGGTCTTCAACAGACAGTTCCTCCTGGGTCTGCTTCCTATGTTAAAAAAATCCCTCCATTTATACTTTGGAATTGAAAGTGAGGCTTTCATTCATTAGTTAGCATCATTTGGAACTATTTCCAAACATTAAATTGAAAGTGAAAGTAGTTTTTTTTAAAAATGTCAAAAATATATAAGAAAATTATATATTATTAATTTATATTATGTAATATAAGATTTTCACATTTCATACTCAAACACCAATATTCTATGGCTAAGCACTGTCAACTGGCCAAATTTCAACCAGATAGCTGTATAAATTAAGAATTTATAACAATTTAAAATAGGCCACCCCTCCAAAAGCTTCCTCTATATCAGGCGTGAGACCACAGTTATTTTTACTATATGTTTCATATAGACACTAACCTGGCTTTTGACTTTATACACACCCCAATTGAAAAACAAGGACATGGCATCTCTAGAACAATTCAAGACACAAAATATAATCACAAGAAAACACCATGTTGACCATTGACCCGACTGTCAAAATTGAGTTCAAATACATAACCCTTCCGCCAGGGAGTCAATCGGCTACAAACAACTAATTTTCAGACTTCCACAAGCTATGATTTTTCCAATATTTACATTGAAAACTATCAATTTCTGCAATAGAGTGTCAAATTCAGTCAAGTTCTCTGCAAAAAGAACATTTTTTGCTTCTTTTTCATTCAATTTTAATAAAATATTGATACTTGAACACAAGCACTCTTTGTTTCTGTATTCACATCCGGATCTTGGTCAACGGGGGGCAGATAACTGTGGTCTTGAGCCAGGTATTTCAACATTCTACACATCTTTTCACCTTTTGTCTAACGTCCCAGCATGCTTTTGTCGTCTCGTATGTCAGCGACAAATACACCTGGGCATTATGAATATATATGGGCCGCGTCGCGACAAAACCTGTCTTAATGACATTGATGACGTTTTATGGAAAACCGGATTTAAATGACGTCACGTATTTTATCCAGGAAGTGAGAAGTTAGATTTGTAAACACTGAAGAAAAAATAGATATTTGTACAGGTTCTTGACTTAGATGTGTTAAAATGGATGCAGAGTTGGAGGTAAGTTATCTTTTTATGTATTTCATTATTTTGTTCTGTCAAAGGAGGGCGTAAATTAGGTTTTACCATAAATATGCACTTAGGTATAACATGTAAATAAATGACGTTACATGCATACATCACCTTATATCGGCATCATAACATCCCATAAAACTGGTTAAGTTAACTTGTTCCCTGTCTTAAACTCAACCCGTCAATATATACGTTTATAATTGGACATCGTAACGTTTTATAAATGAAAATTACTATTATTTTATTCGTATTTTGATGCAATGACATTCAAAATGAAAATCTCTTTGTTTTACTGTATTTGAATTTATATTGTTTAGTATTTTGTACAGTACTGTAATATGCTATTCCAATAGATATGTTCACTAAACGAATAAATATGTTCAAAAAACGAAATATGTTTAAAATGAGATGGAAAAAGTGTCTAGTCATTATATCGATTTTATGACCAAGAGTTGATGTAATATATAACGTTAATTGAGTGGCAAACTGAAGAGATTGTGGCGCAGTGGAAAGATCATTGTGCTGCACCCGGGAGACTCAAGTTCAATTCCTGATATGAGCTATACTTTTTTTTTTGCTTTAATCACATTTCCACTAAATTGTGTTGGTATATATTGTTTTATCATTGATAAATTTGGAAAAAAATGGTTCAAATAATACAAAACTACCCGGTTCATATGACAGATATAATGAGGTTTTTCCTATAATATATTTTCAGGAGTAAGAGAGTGTGTACTCAAATCATTTTGGAAGAACGCCAGTTTCCAAACCATTTGCATCACAAGAGTTAGACGAGTCGTGTGAAGTTGATTATGAAGTCGACAACGATGATATTGACACAATTGGCGGGATATTGGAAGGACGTGTGAGAGATTATATTTTGCAGCAAGAAATCGTAGATGAAGATACAGACAGCGATGGCAATGGAGAGGCTGAATTAGATGAAAGCGATATTGAAGTGGCTGAAAATTGTGAGCTTACATATATAAAGAAAGTGTGTAAAGATGGATGTGGGTGTCAAAGGAAATGTTCACAACAGCTTAATGTAGGAAATGTGTATGAACACATACTTAACTTAAGAGAAATGGACACAAATGAAAAAGACATGTATATTATGGCCATCTTACAAGACGACCGCGCCACGGCAACAACTAAGAAAGGAAAAAAGAGGCAACGGATGCGTTATACATTTAAATTTAATGGGTCCATTGTTTGCAGGAGAACATTTCACCTCTGCTATGACATAGGAAGAAGTGCCTTACAAGGTCTAATGGCGCACATGGCAACAAATGGGATCGTTCCAAGGATCCATGGAAATACTGGAAGACGGCCCAAGCACGCCCTAACGTTTGACGATGTGCAGCGCGTGGTAAAGTTTCTCCTGAACTATGCAGAACGTGAGGGGTTACCAATGCCTGCAGCTCCAAGAGGGCGAGACAATATTCCACCAACTTATCTCCCTGCAAGCGAAACGAAACTGAAGACATTCAAGGAATATGAGAAACAGGCTGTATATTCGGTGGTTCCCATTCGATGTGTGAAGCTGACCGCCTTCAAGACAATTTGGTCGACATGTGTACCCCATATCAAAATCGCATCTCCGCGTGACGACGTCTGTGCTACATGCGAAAAAATCAGGAAACGCGTGATGGACGCTGTCGAGGAAGACGACAAAAAAGAAGCGGCGGATGCATACAGCGCTCATATAACGAAGGCACAACAGGTAAAGTACAAAGTTTTTTTGTATGCCAAAGAAGTTATTTTGTGATGATAATATGAATAACTGCCGCATCAATTCCCTGTTCTCGAGAGGCAATAAGAATGTGCCCGTGTAGTGGATCGAACCCATGACCTTTAAGGTGCGAGGTGCACAACTATCCACTAGACTCCCCCACCGTTATAGTTTTATTTATGTACATAAATCATGATGTGCATACTTACTTAAATCACAAATACGAGTCTGCTATTCTCACCTATTATTATACGACAATGTCAATTTCTGGTAAAAGTGAGTTATATTCAAGGTAAATAAAAGAGCCGATTATAACATTTTTTCAGGAACGGGAGTTGTACAATGACTGTATACGTCGCAGTACGGAGACGCGTCACACCGCTGAATGTGAGCGGTACCACCATTTCACGTTTGACTTTGCCCAAAGTGGTAGCCTGCCGCATTACTAAAGACAAATGGGGCCCTTATTCTTCTTGTCCCTTCGGAAGATTAGTATATTTGGATTCCGAATAGATGGCGACCCACACCAGCTGAATTTCCTCATCGACGAGAACGAGACCATGGGGAAAGACGGTTCGAAATCACACGGACCAGATGCCGTCATTTCAATGATAGACTGGACCCTTCAAAACTACGGCGGCCAATCAACGTCTTGCTCCATCCACGCCGATAATTGTCCAGGTAAATTTAAACACAAAACAAATCTTTCACAAAGCATATACAATTTATTACTAGCATACCAATTTATTTTAGTTCAATTATGTAAATATAAGCGGTAATTTGCATTGCTCGATAGACATTTAACACGTTCCGTAATTCGATAAGCAGGATGTTTATATCAGCTAGATAGTTTTCTGATATTTAGAAAACTAAAAAATATGTTTTTCTTTGAATGAAAGCGAAGAGTACAAACAGGCGACGTTTCTCTTTAACAAAGATCAAGATCATGTTTTCATTGTTATAACAATAAGTAATAATATCAGTAAGTAACGGTCCAGACTCAAGATCCTTTCATTTCAATCTTAAGTAAAAGTTGTTGATAGGAATATAATATGCTGCTTTCTTTCAATGCTCACTTCGATGAATCTATATTAATATTATGTTATTAATTAGGTGATTTCATATTGGCCTAGTTATTTCTCCGAGGTTAGCTGTATTTGTCTGAGCCCGAAAGGGCGAAGGCAAATACAGCTGACCGAGGACAAATAACTGGGCCAATATGAAATCACCTAATTAATAAGTATTTT
Organism: Mya arenaria; assembly: GCF_026914265.1. NCBI lineage: Eukaryota > Metazoa > Mollusca > Bivalvia > Myida > Myidae > Mya > Mya arenaria. Next base: position 14,304,173 of record NC_069130.1, on the reverse strand, counting down.
ATTAATTTACTATTACCATTTTGGTTAAAAACATTCTTATAACTTACCTTTAAGTTCACAGTTAAGACGTATTTATCCCTTTTTCATTCATGGTGTCTGCTTTTATAGATTTGACTTTGCTGATTTTGACATGCATCCTTAGAATAACATTGCACATACTCATTAATAAAGCACTATACATTGTAAGGAAGCATGTCTTTTCGTCTTAAATTCGTAAATCATTTGCCAAAACGTCAAATGTTTCACCTTCGTCGTCCATTTTACCGGTGTACAAAATCGTAATAGTCGTAAAATCCACAAACGGGTTAAATACAACTGTAATATCAAACCGTACAACGGTGGTTCAATCATTCAATAGGTTCAAGTATTCCAAATAGGTTTATAAGAAGCACAGCTTTTCAAAACTGTCGGAAAACGAAAAACAAAATGGCTACCTTTAAAAATAATTTCCGGCATATTTCTCATATAAGGCGAGTTTCGACAGCAAATGAAAATGGCCCATTTCTCAAATCCTATATTAGGCGAGATTTGTAGGCAATCAAAACGGAGGAAACTCATATTAGACGAGTTCTGTTGATATTGGCCGAGTTCTGGCATATATTGTCTTCAATTGTCTGGTATTGGTACCGCAATTGTCTCTGTATCTCGCCAAATACGTAATAGTTGATTAATAGTAGGTTATATTAAGTCTTAAAGGGACTAGACATCAGATGGCCCCAAATCGGCAAATACATTATTTCCTCGAAATAATCCTAGAAATTTCAATAAAATCTACATTGGGACCGATAATACATCGGTTTACATGTTTGAAATAAAATCTAAAACATTGAAATGTTTATTTGAGTAAATTTTAAAACTACAAATTTAAACAACGTCAAAATGTGAAGGTAACGTAGGGAAATGAAAACTAACGTAGGTCGCGTTTGTGTTATGTTTAGTAGTATTGTTGTTGTGGATGTAGTTGTTGTTGTTTCGTTAACTTGATAAGGTTGAATAAGGAACAATTCAACGTGCTTTAAACAATTTTTTAAAAAAAACCTTAATAATTCAATTTCTTCGTAAAGGGTGATAATGATTACAGCTCTCTTGTTTATACCATATTTTACAAATAGTGACGTCATAACTTTATATTATATACATCATTATAATATTATTTTACGATGTTTCCATTTAATTTTCATCTGTTGTTGGAGGTGGGTAGGGTTAAAATAAGCCAATGATTTCTTTCGGCATGCATGATATGCTTATAACCAACGAGAGACAAGCTTTTCTGATTCTCACTAACTGAACCGAGAATTTAAATATCCACTATACGATGATACTGGCGTTTTGAAAAAAACAATCCCCGTTCATTTAATGAATTAATTGCGGGATAAATGTCAGTATCGGTGTATAAACACAGTTGGGGTGATCAAAGTGCATACCCTTTGACTATACAACAGAACGGCCCAACCGTAACCGGAAACAGATTATCAAATGAAGTCACAATAACGCTGGAAATGATCATCCACTTGAAATAGCTATTAAACGTAAATTGAAACACTAATGGCAACAATACGTTTAACATATCATAAATTTACACTTTCTAAAATGTTGATTTATTTTTTACGGGACCAATTCGTTATCCGAACATATCCAATGATGTTGCTTTCATCGGATAATAACCGCAATAGCCGAAAGGCAGTTCATTTAAGGAGTGGAAGTTGAGGTATAAACATTACCATTTGTACCGCATAATGCTTTCAGCACAGCACTTAGTGCGGATTTTCTATTCTGATAAAATATTTTCTATACAAACACTAAATTCCAAGGTCGATATGATACAATATGAAATCAAGAACAACCTTATATGACAACGAGAATTAGAATAGATATTATCGGCTTATACTATGACAATTATAGGTTAAACATTGTACGCACGTTAACAGTAGCAGTATCCAATATTAGGTATCATATTGTATAAATACCACGAGATGCAATGTACACGTTCTTTAAACCAAATATGAGAACAGACAGAAATTTAACACTTTAAAACATTAGGATATCATATTTTCTAAGAAAATGTATTACATTGTTTTTTGTCATAAAACGACAGTGTAGATCGAGTTTAACTCAATTTTTAACGCCTTACTCATCGTATTGTGAAATTATGAGTCTTATAAAGCGTCAATTTTCCCGTTATTTAATAGTTTTCATTTGCTTTCTGTAACATTTTAAGACTATATTTTGTCTAAAGTTCCATCGGAATTGCATTTTTTTTACTTTCCACCTTCGGTATTGTTTGCTTACGCCATGGCACGTAGTAATTGAGGTTCAATTTCGATGTCAAACAGTTCGTTTTAAAGATTATTTATTTTCATTTTGTATTGAAATTTCTTGGAAAAAATAATATTGAACGGCGCTGTATTGAAATGCCATGATTTATGTTATATACACCTTGCAATTAAGAAATATGAAGTGCTGCGTTATTGTGCCTCATTCATGTGGTTTAAGGGGTACCATATTATTATTATTATATTATTATACCAGATTTGTTGAGCGCCCTTTTCATAAAAAATACGTTCAAGGGTGCTTTACAATTAAACATGTGACATATCGCAGATATGTGAAAATCACCAAAAGTGACATATTTTAACATATTAAACCAATTCAAGTGAAACTCATATGTTGTAAAAACATACACACATAAAGTGTCTTAAAATGCTATATGCAATAAAATAAGCATAAAAAAGTAAAATGAGAATAAAAAATCAACAACATGAAACCAAATATATATAGTTACTGTATAATATATATAGAGTTACTGTAGTTCTGTATCGTAAAAATAAGTAGGGATAAAAACAGTCACAGTTGTTATCTATACGTTGTAAGAAGTTTTGAAAAGTTGTGTTTTGAGAGCTCTTTTGAATTAATTAAGTGATGATTCTTTTCTGAGAGTGTCCGGGAGAGAATTCCATAGTTTTGCGGCAGCAACTTTGAAACTCCTATCACCATAAGAGACCAGTCGACATTTTTGTGGCACAAGGGTGGTTGCTGCACTTGCTGAACTCAGGTTTCTAGTTGGCACGTAAACCTCTACTAAGTCGCTAATGTAAACCGGTGACTGACCATGCAAGGTCTTGAAAGTTTGAATGATAATTTTATATTTAATTCTATCTTGTATTTGAAGCCAGTGAAGGTCTTTAAGTATTGGCGTTATGTGTTCAAAACGGCTTGTTTTCGTAATGATACGTGCAGCTGTGTTTTGAACAATTTGCAGTTTGTTCGTTGTTGATTTCGGCACGCCATATAAGAGAGCATTGCAATAATCTAGCCGTGATGTCACAAGCGAGTTTATGAGAGTCTTGGTGGACTTTTTCAACACGGTCAAATTTACCGGAAATGCCTGTGCGGTGTCCAAGTACGAAATGTAATGCACAACTGGTTTCAAAACAAACTTGATTCTGCTATAAGGAAATTAAAATAGTTCGAAATTTTACCAATTCGTTATCTATTTATAATCATTGTTATTATTAGCAAATGTCAATTTTCGGAATTGGTTGAAACTACAAGCAGACGTATTTATATTGAACCATGTTATGTAGTTCTGAGTTTCCCTAACAAGCCAACCACCTGCTTACCATCTTTTCACTGATCACTGGATCGGAGTGGGGTTAATGATATATTCTAAATACTGTATTCCACGGTCTCCTGTCGATCATTGTCAAAGCGCTTCCTGACCTTATCACTAGAGTGAATGTTACCACATACAGCCTGCAACTTCAGCAATGACTGACAAACAACCTTTTTTGGATTTTAGTAGAAATGCAAATATTCTGAATATGTGTATACAGCTATCCAAAATAGCAAACCTAAATAAACATGCGATAAATTCAAACACCTTCACCAGAAATCTCTATTCTTCAAAGCTCAAAATATACTATTTCTTTATTTCCAAATTTAAACACAGTATAACACTTTTAAACACCATTTTCCTTGACCTGCCAACCGTCTGCATTACTATAAACACAAACTACACTCTTTAATTCTCTGCGTAAAACAAAATGTTCTACTAAACTCTGAAATATAATTTAAAACACTGGCATGTATAAAACGTCTAAATATGTTCCAAAAAGTATATTTAACATTGAATATTAACCGTTTTGCTTTTTCTCTTTTACACCTGGGCCTGAAGGGACACAGGAGAACCATGAACACACAGAAACTATTGACTGCAACACAAAAATAGTGTTAAAAGAATAAATTCAAAGGACTATGAATGATCAGATTTTTAATTTCAATGTTATATGTGATTAAATACTCACCAACACTTTTTTGGTAATTTAGAACCCGGAATGGTTAGTGCTGAATGCTGTGGTGTGCCCCTGTCATCACACCATAATCATATTAAAATTAAAAAAGATAAATAAATGTTAACAAAGATGAAAATATGTTTATGTCATTACTAAACTTACTTACTACTTATATGGCACTACATACTGTTTATTCGAAGTCCCGCTGTAGTCAGATAATTCTTAATGATCACTATCACTAAAGATGATAAATTAAACGATGTTCATAAGGAAACACTTAAACAAATGTCATATGCAGATTATGTTTTAATTACACTACATTCCGTATACGTATGCTCTGGATAGTGTCAACATCAGCACTTAACACTTTGTCTTACACCCGAAAAGTGCTTGTAAATTGTATATATAATAAATGCATATCCTTCCGAAAATTTAAAGCGGATGTTTATATCAATTATTTGCTTCCGTTCTGTTCCGGAAGAGATTCAACATGTGCATTAGACGCATCACAACATTTGCCACAGTTTTAATATCCTGATTCTCGGACTAAATTACGATACTATTCAATATGTAACACTTGATCTGATGATAATCTATCAATTTCGGACGACAAATTCAGTAAAATCATATTACGGAATTGGTTACCTCCTTCCAAAGACAATGAAATTTTTTGCTTTGTATTGATATACTTGATATGCGTCTATAACCTTACAATATTAATACTGCAAAGGGAAATAAAGGTTGATCCGATATAGCCTTTACTTTCTCAATTTATATTAACCACTAGTTGTTGAAACATTTATCACCTATCGAAATGTACCAATATATGTACATGTATATGTTATTCACAATCAGTGGACGAATTCGATGCATGATGGACTCAAAATTTAGACGCTTTCGAGGCTCGGCGTCTTCCTGCTTTGTGCAATGGGAAATGTAAATATTCGTTTTTCATTTCCAACTCAATTCATAGCACTTCAACTTTACTTACTTTTATTGAATGTATCTCAAAAGATTAAGATCTTAAATGAACGATTTATTGTTAAATTCCTGTTCCGTTTTAAGCGTTTTGTAGATTGGCGTCCTTATTTTCAACTAGGAGCACTTTAGATATTGACATATTTTTAATTTTACCCTGCTATCAACCATTCTGATGAACCGATAAAGGCATGCTGAATAAACTCATTGATATCCTCTACAGGAGTGCATGTGTGTACAGTAATGTCAAAATACACTGATGACGAAGGGAGAATCGCCTACCACAACAAAGATATGAAGAATGCTCTCAGGAGCGTCGAAATACTATGGTCATATCAAAATTAACATAAACGGCCACTGCATAGTTAGGAAGAGTGCCGTAAGATAGACATGGTAGTGCTATAAAAATGCAAACGAGAGAATACCCGGTGACTGCAGGGACATGAACTTTGACGAGGGGAACAATAACGTAAATAGCAGTGGAATCAACTACGAAAATTGAAGCACCGAGGAACACTTTATTTTAAACGGCGAAAACCAGATGAAACAGCAACATGATCGTTGCGCTTATCTTTTTTTTCCCATATAAAGTGGTGTATTATCGGCCTCCTACTAGCTCGAATTGACAATTCTAGGTGTGTTTTTTTTTAAGAAAATATGCATTTGCCGAGATTTGGACCATCTGGTGTATAGCTCATTGAAGATAAAATGTTGCAAAAATAGTCTCATTTTTATTTCATATTTATATTTGAAATCCTGTTTAATAAGCGTGTCGTCAAATATCGCCAAGGACTTTCGTCACAATTCCCTCCAAAGTAAATCGTTCGACTTAATGTCGGTTGTTAACGTGCTTACAAAGAAATATTAGTCGGATACATACAAAAACCAAATTTAAAATGTTTCAAAATACATTGTATTTTTCTACTTTTAAGTTTGATATTGAGCAAGCATAGTACTGTTCATATATCCTTTGCAAGAAGTGTAGCTGTAATTTGGAGATGAGCAAATTTTACGAAAAAAGATTATATAAGAGTGAGTTCCAATTACAAAGCATTTAATTTAGCTATAATATTGTATTGTGTACTTAAGCCGTAATCGGGTTATCTCTCTCAACAAGATATGTTCTGAAAGTATGTGTTAATTAAATAGATACATCATTGAGCTTGTGAAAACTGTAGTACTTTTACGAATAACATTGAACATTTGGTATGATATTCGTAATCGGCAAGGAAGTACCTTTCAAATCACACCATAAATGTATGTGGTCAACGGTCATCCAAACATTTAACATTAAGTTAAACGTCGGAGTCTTAAACGCAGTGGGAACGGTGGCTGACCATACGAATCAAAGCCGGACATGACGAGCCATGTGAGCTGACCAAATGCATATCAGATTTTGAGATATGGCAGACTGCACTGCCTCTTTAATATAAAATTATTTTTATTGCTACACCTACTTCGTAAAGTCGGTGTTGATGACAGGTGGTTCGTTTACGTCCACGCCGCCAATAGAGGAGTGCGCCGAGGCTTATGGTATACACATTACTAATACACTTTAAATGATCATTTCACCATTCGTTTTTATCATAATAACATCATGTTATTTAGTTACATAAGACATCGAATTCTAAAATTATTAATCTTAATCAAGTCGGAGTGTTTGTGTGTTGGGACTAATTTTCAAAGTTTGTAATAAACGTACAGTTTTAGGTTAAGCTTCATCTATCAACTTCGGCGTAACAAAAGTAAATTGAAAACTATTTTTCAATTCTGTTTTGTATTTGTTTGACGGTACTGATTTTCAAAGATTGTAATAAACGTACACAAACGTACATTCTTTATGAGATATTTTGGGGTAAAAGGGAATTGACCAAATTTTACTAAAAAAGATTTTATCAGATGTTTTCTCAAAAAGCATTCACACTTTTTTTGGAAATCAACAATTTCTTGTGGGATCTTTATAATATATTTTCAAATAAGAAAGAAAGTCAATAAAATAATGAAAAACAGGCAATTGGATTTATTTCCTAATTATAGAAAGCAAATAAATGTCTAAAATAGCTTCAATCACCACCAAGCCCCAAGACATTGTTAATTCGGTTAGTACTGACAATTTTGGAACAAAAACATATTCATTCTGCGTTTAGACATTTCTATACACAAAATGAGTTGTTGAACAACTGACCATCAGATCATGTACGATAAGTAAATAGTTTGGTTGTCGTTCGTCCATCAGTCTTGGTCCATCAGCCTGTTCCAAAGTCTGAAACAAATATTTCCTGATGCTAGATCTGTCCATTCGTTTTCAAACCGTGACCTCGACCGTTCACTCGGATGTCTGAACTATATCTATGCTTGTATGTAACTACTCGAGGTTATCCTTATAAAATAGCCTTTATTTAAGGAATTAATTTTATTGCCGGATTGATTTCTTTATCGTCGGAGTTTGAATGCAGTTGGGCTGGTTCAAGTGTGTGGAGTCCAAAGGACTCCAGCCGTATTTTAACCAGTCCAACAGCGTTATATACCCGATAATGACATCAATCCCGCAATTCATTACTTATATTTACACTAAAAGTTAATTATTCATTCAATGGTTGTTATAAATACGTTATTACATTTAAGAAAACCTTACAGTAATGTTTTTTTGCCCATTCTGTAAAAAAAGTCCCGGCCGTAACCGGAAACAGTTTATCAAATTACGACACAATTTCGCGGCAAAAATGAACACTTTAAGTCACTTTGAAACGTTAAATTGAAACAATAATGATAACAATACCTTAAACATATAATAAAACACTTGCTTGCATAAGAATTATTGTTTTTCGGGCCATACTGACATTATAAAACAATAACAAGATAAAAACAATCAATTTACATGTTTATTGTTATGCAGTGATTCGCGAACCGAACATATTGTTAGATGTTACGTTCATTGGGAAATGTTTGCAATTGCTGAAGGGTAATTCATTTAATGAATCGAAGTAGAGGTGTTAATATAATATACTGATTGGTCGCTAATTACAGTCAAGCATTAATCACAAATGAACATATACCCATGAAACAGTTGAGGTTGCTACCAGATTGCACAGCATTGTCTCGAGAATCGTGTGAAAACATAGTTTTTATTGAATTTAAAAACACAAAATGGCGCTATGTTTCACAATAAGATGAACATCTTTACAACATCTTACCATATCCTTTAAGAAATACGACATTATTCTAATGATGTTTTCTCTTTGCCGCGTTGTTGACGTGAGTTATGTTGTTGCTGCTACTACTGGATTAATTGGATTTAAGATTGATGTAGCTAATCGGATATAACTACATGAATCTTTTCATTAACTGTATTTTGGTGTCGTAATTAAATAGTTAATAACTTAATTTTTTAATTATTATTTTTATAATTGAAATGCGAATAAACAGGTACTATAACAATGCAATACATGTTAATTATTGTATATACAGACATGATATCATCCACGTTATGTTTGTTCTACATTTAACCCTTTCCCTGATAGATGATTGACCAAATAAGCAACCAACCGCACCCGTATCAGTGAAATGCTTATAAGTGCCTAATAGGGAGCTTGCCCCTTTCAGTACCCTTTCTTCATAGGGGATATTGTAAAAGACAGTGGGAAGTTGATACGTGCTCCGTTAAAGCATATTTACTGTGACAAGCACATTTTTTCATTTTGATTTGGTTGTATGACTTATAAATATACCATCAAGATTGCATATTTGGCTATCTATTGATGAATATTTTTATCTAAGGAATTGACAAGAATTTATAGGGACTTGATCATAAATTCCTTCCAATACATTTGTCCAAGCTTGATAGGCCAACTGTCATCTGCTTAACCCTTTGGGTATTGTTCAATGACTCTGACCTCAGGCTTAGAAAGATTAGATGCCTGTTTCAAGAATGAATCATTTGTTGAAAAACTTTTAGTACTAACAGATTATTTTTATTGCACCACATTCGTTTATTTTGTGTTTTAGGGATATATATTTCACACTATGTAGATGTTTTTTTTATTGCAGGTAATTTTTATTTAGGTCATTGAAACTGATATGAGTAACAATGCGTATCTATTGTGCTATGGATAGAGGAGTAGATTTGAGAATGTATGAGGCTATCAGTAATGACGTTAATATGAGTATCTATCGCGCTATGGATAGAGGAGTAGATTTGAGAATGTATGAGGCTATCAGTAATGACGTTAATATGAGTATCTATCGCGCTATGGATAGACGAGTGGACTTTAGAATGTATAAGGCTATCAGTAATGGCGTAAATATGAGTATCTATCAGGCTGTGGATACAGAAGTAGAATTAAGTATCTATCAAGTAAAGAAAACAGCAAAATAATATATTGAAACGCGAAGCATATATGTACAAGCAAACACTTTCGAAACATTCTATAGAATAGTTTTGTGAAACGTTAGAACGCTTGCATATTTTGTGTCATGCGTATGCGATACTGTACAAACATTCTGATATGCATTTACACATTGTTCCACACTAGTTACTTGAAACACTCAAATGTCATTGAGGCCTCTTTCCCCGTGGCCATGTTCTTCGTCTTCACCAGCAACTCAGTATCCCCGAACACGAACGTGTCTTCTATATCCTGTTCTTCAAACGGAATGTCAATGCTGTTTTCCAGTCTTATAGTCCCAATTAGTTCACATCCAGGGTCTGTCACGTACTGGGGGTTCTCCTGTATCGTCCTGTAGACGGGTGTGAGGGAAACTTTACTGTAAGGAGTACCCATCTTGGTCACCTGAACGTCCACTCCCACCTTATCGTTCACCCGCCTGTACACCTTGAAACAATTAGGCACCCACCACTCTCCATTCTTCCAAACCTTCTTTTCACCTGAGTGTTTCTTTTCATCAAACTCGACCAACACTTTTGTTCCATACGTGTATTTCATAATCCTTGAGCTGACAATGGCTGGGTTGTGTCCAAACCTCACTGCGCCTTTTAACACGGCGAGGCCCGCGTCTTCAGGAACGATCATCCTCACGGCGGGTATTTCATTCCTCATTCTTTCCTGAACGTACGGGCTTTCACCGAAGCCACCAACTAGAACGATAGTTTGCACGCGTTCCATTTTTGCTTCTGCTAGAAGTGACCTTATATGCTGGATCAGCATGTCGATTGGACTTTTGAACCATGATTGTATTACTGTCCCGTCGATTTTCAGCTTGTCCCGAGTCAGTGTTATGGAATTTTCCAATGCTGCAATTCTGTCTTCAATCGATTGTTTGGAATGTTCTTTAGCAAGGTCACGCAATGAAGCAGACAAACGAACAATAATATGCTTTGTTTTAACGGATTCAAAGGATCGTTTTTTGTGTTCAAATTCATGAGTGATATCAAAATAATCACTCATATCCGTATTTTGCAGTTCAAGGAGAGCCCTTTCCCCAAGCAAACAACCCAACATTTTCATGTAATTTTCATCAACAAAGATGCCTCCCCAAGGACCGCCGCTGGCTTTGTGGATTTCCTTCAAGTTTCCGTCTGGGTTTTTTTCGTGTACGGAGATATCTGCTGTTCCCCCTGGAAAAATTGTTAAGATATTATTTTTTTCTAAAATGCTTACCTATAGTATCCATGTATAATATGCGCACTTATTTTTGTAGCCAATTATCCTATGGTTAATAAAAGACGGACGGTTATAAGTAGGTATGGCTTTTAAATTTTAATATAGAGCAACTTTCTAACCTCCAAGATCGACAACCATGTACTGAGCTCCTGGAATCGATACAGCGCCTTTCACGTCCATACCCAACGTCTCACACCAGATCGAGGCACACTCCGGCTCCAAGGCAAGCTTAAGGCGGTTTGGGTCGATTCCAGCCTTTGAAAAAGTCGATTCAGCAGCTAAGTATAGACCTAGGTACATACGAGCTACTGTATCCTCTACCGGAGGTTTTGAATTCATTGATGAGCTTGAAGCACTGGATGTATTATTTCAGTAACGAGGTCAATGGTTGTTTTAACTGCTTTGAAACGTGACGTTATGGATATCGTTCCATTAGAAGCATACTTTTATGTGAATATCGTTAGTTCTGATTATCATGGTGAGATTCCTATGAGAGCTTATAAAATATAACGATTTCCATAATGTTGATGTTTATGTAATTGATCACAAAGCCTCAATTTAAGTTGTTTTCAAAGTTAGTAAGCATGTCTATGTTTTTACTTTGGACCACTTAATCTATATTCAATGGCCCATTTTACATTTTAAAAATACTTACATGTATATAAAGAAGAAGGTCTAAGCTATCAGTCAGTTATTCGAACCAAGTCTTTGATGTACATATAAAAAAACAAATTAATTCATAATGCAAGGCAACAAAAAAAAACATTGACATACTGCAACTGCTGCATCCCTCATGAACCTCTTGGCATTGTCTTCCCAGATAGCCGGGACGGTCAACACATACGATATGTCCGTCTCTTTCATTCATATCTTTTGCTTGTTAACCGCATCTAGTAAGTGCTCTCTCAGGAATTGTATAGACATGACAAACAGCGGGAAAGCCTTCATCTGTATTCCGCAAATGTCCTCCACCGTAACTTCTTTCGTCAAGTGCTAGAGGTGACATTAATTTTACTTTTATAAACGTTTTACGTCTTCATCATCTAGCTGAAGTTGGCTCCAGGCTCCAAGTATGTAACTTATTTAATTAGTTCCTTATTGATCAATGCTAGAAATCATGACAGGTTGACTACTTGATATTTCCAAAGCGGTTACCCTTATATGTAATGATACCGATATCTTGATATATATCATGCCGCCGCGTGATTCCCGTTGATTGTCTGTCATGCATTAAACTACGTGTCTCTAAATAATATTATTGTAGAAAGACCAAGCTGATATTGATAGTAGGGTGATTTTCAGTAAAAACGTATCTTACTTGTATTAAGGATGAGACGGTATTAAAAGTTATAAACAACATGTTTTGCAAAGTCTGTATTATTTGAAACTGCCGGCATAAATTGCCAGCCGTGGTTTGGGTTGAAAACTCCAAGACCGCGTCCAAAATGTCCGCCATAAATTTTCAGTAAAAGGTTTCTTTCTGAAAATGGTATAATAATTCAATAGATTTGAATGAACACTTACATGGATATTACTTGTCGGATATTGGCATACTACATTCACCATTTCAAGGTCAATGTTAAGGTCACATCTAAAAGTTTATTATGATTATTTTGGATAGAAAAGTGGTGCAAGCTTTGTTAAAAATATGTGTCTTCAATTAAAGACATACTGTTAGGTTCATTTGTCGGACTTAAAACACATGAAACAAAGGGGTGTCTGAAAATTACTATTGTCGTGATGATTGTATGTTGTACAATTTAAAGTATATCTAAGTGTGTGTCATGTCACTATTTCATAATTTGCTCCATGTCGGCAATCATTACTGACATCTTTGGTGTAATGCTCAAGGTCTGTTCAAATTAATTATACATTTCAAGTAAGGTGTTTATTTTGGTTTAGAATGCGTTATTCCATTGGGCCTAAAATTGAAGAAACTTGCTGTCAGAATTGTACAATAAGTTGTGAATGCTTAATTCTTCAAATTATATGAATATGACTGTCATGTATTTGTTTCATAGTGTGCTTTGTGTTGACATACATTTTTTCTTATAAAAATGATTGTTACATAGTAAATACTACTTCCCTCCATATTTAGCTACCCTTCAGTAAAATCGTTTGAACACATCGAGGCGTCAAACTAGCCTGTCCCAAGGCTTTCGACAAAAGATGCTGTTTCTGAGAGCTTAAATATTTAGCGTGTAACCACTACATTTTGAATAATGTATTGAAATGACTATATTGTAACAAAATGACACACCAAACTGAACATTTTAAAATCAAGGTCGCAAAAAAATCAGTCGAATAAGAAAAATTTATGCTGACTGTTTTATATTCTACAGACTTTGCCAAACAGTTTGGTATATTTCATTTGTTGTTCTACTCTTTGTACCACCTACCCCCCTAAAACCACTGAAAGTCACCCTGCAATATCAATTTAGTATATGAGGTCAATATTTGTATAATCAATAACATAAATAATACAACGAAACCTACAGAGACAAGGACGAAAGTAAAACAAATAGTTAGGGGAAAAAGGAAATAATAATAGCATACAATGCTAGTACAGGATAACATTATTAATAAAATACCTCATTACTATGCAGAACCATTTTGAATCTCCGAAAAAGCCTCCAGCCGTGATGCTCATCGTCTTCCGCTAGGTCTGCGTACTTATCTTCAGCTTCGAATCCAAACGAATCAAACTGTTCTTTGGGTTTGATAAGAACGGAGGTAGGAGTCTTTCATGACACCAGTTTGGAAGATCCACCGCCTGCATACCAATTCTGGTTTGTCTGAATCTTTTTAGGATCGTCTCGGAAAGAGAATGCATAGCCGCTGTATGTCGTACCAAAGTCGAAAGCAGCAACTAGAAGAGTGTTGTTTTGAGCATTGCTGGCCATGGTTGCTTTGCTCTAAACGAAGACAGAGCTGTGGAAATGAGAGTTGTCTAGTGGTAATGTTTCCCGCCGTCACTTAAGAGGTCTTGGTTTCCTATTTGTCCTCAACAAAGACAGCAGGCTCTCGTTCAATCAAGAAACCTAGGTTTAAATTCGTTCTACAGAGAGATATTAAACAGTAGTACCACTATGTTAAAAATCTCGGCTAGGGATGAATTCGAACCTATGATTATTGATGAACTTTCTGCCATACCTCAATACCGCATAACTCTCAAAAAATTGATGAGTAAAGTCGGTGGAATGAGCTCTTTTACGTTAAAATAAACAGTTTTAATATGATTCAAAAATATTTGTTGACATTAGTGGATACGGGCCCAGGTTTTTGTCTCATTCATTGTTGTCTTTTAAACAAGACACGTTCCAACGCTTTACTCCATGAGAAACAGCAGATGTATCAGTACACGAGCGAAAACCAGACAGCAACTTGAAAGAAATTCACAAGGTCAGCGGCGGTCCATGGGGAGGCATATTTGTGGATGAAAACAATATTTAAATGTTGGATCGATTGTATGGGGAAGTAGCTCTCATTGACATGTTAAACAAAAATGACCGTTTATTCTGATATTTATACTCAGTAATTTGAGCACAAGAAACGATCCTTTGATACCGAGAACCCAAAGCATGTTGTTGTTCGTTTGTCGTTTTCATTGTGTGTGTCACAGGGTGAGAAAAATATGAAATGTGCTACCGGACCGCTTACACCCCTCCTCACCATATGCGTAGGTATCGGTACCGTGATATACTTCACAGCAAACTGGAAATTCGTCCTCGAATTTATAAAACACCAGTGCTAAGGAATATACATAATTAACACTGAGAGCGAGTTATGCTGCCAAATAGTGCCACCAAGACCCCGCGTTGAACGCCAAATGTCACATGGTGAGAAAAATGTGCAGCCAGACCGGGGCACGAACCCGGGACCCCTTGCTATCAGGGCGAGAGCTCTACCGACTGAGCTACCGGACCGCTTACACACCTCCTCACCACATGCGTAGGCATCGGTACCGTGACACTTGACCTTGTTGATAAACATTCCAAACAAACTCTAAAGGAAATAATTACAGCTTTAGCTATTCAGGACAATGCCATAACATGCAAGGGTAATAACAAGCTAAGGATTAATGTGACAGTTAGCCAATCTTTGTCTGAAAGACCAATAAATCTGCTGGTGAAAACCGTTATTCTGGTCGGCGATTTCGGCGAAAGCCCTTACGTTCAGAAAAAAAGAAAAACATATGAAAAACACGTATTAAAAACAATGCGTATAAAAAGATTGGTGCAAAAACATCCAAAGGAGAAGACGTTTTGATAGAATGATAAGTGGTCCAATAAGTATGTGCAATTGAACGAGGGGGTGAGAGTGGACAAAGCTGCTATTGTATGCCCTATGTATCACTTGGATCGTTTTATTTAATGCCATGAATGCGGAAACAGATCTTCAAACCTTCTGTATGTACATTTTATCGCCACATTCATTCGAGGTAATCACAATTCATGACCACTTCGAAAAGCTGCGAGTAAACGAGGTTTTGTAAAAACTAAAAAGACATATCACTTGAGGGTCACTCATGCTACCACAAAAAAGTGATCACCTGAGGGTCAACCATCTTATCCAACTCAAGTTAACAATTGAGAATCACACTCATTATACCCACATTGAAGTGATCAAATGGAGGTCAAACATCTCTACCAATTTAGAGGGTCAAATATTTTACCTCACTGAAGTGACCTATTGAAGGTCACTCATCATAACAATCTGAAGTGATCAATTGAATGCAAACATTTTACCCAACTCAAGTGATCAATTGATGATCTTACTCAACTCGAGTGGTCACTGCAGGGTCGCTCAAAGTGATGACTAGATGGTCGTTCATCTTTTCTTACTCAAGTGATCACTATAATGGTCGTTCATCTTATCTAACTCAAGTAATCACTAGATGGTCGCTCATCTTACCTACTCATGTGATCACTAGATGGTCGGCCATCTTACCAACTCAAGTGATCATTATATGGTCGCCTATCTTACCTACTCAAGTGATCACTAGATGGTCGCCTAACTTACCTACTCACGTGATAAATAGATGGTAGCCCATCTTACCTACTCAAGTGATCACTAGATGGTCGCCAATATTACCTACTCAAGTGATCACTAGAAGGTCGATAGATGGTCGCCCATCTTACCTACTCATGTGACCACTAGATGGTCGCCCATCTTACCTACTCAAGTGACCACTAGATGGTCGACCATCTTACCTACTCAAGTGACCACTAGATGGTCGTCCATCTTACCTACTCAAGTGACCACTTGATGGTCGCCCATCTTACCTACTCAAGTGATCACTAGATGGTCGCCTATCTAACCTACTCAAGTGATCATTAGTTGGTCGCCCATCTTACCTTCTCATGTGATCACTAGATGGTAGCCCATCTTACCTTCTCAAGTGATCACTAGATGGTCGCCAATAATACAAACTCATGTGATCACTTGAAGGTCGATAGAAGGTCGCCCATATTACCTACTCAAGTGACCACTAAATGGTCGCCCATCTTACCTACTCAAATGACCACTAGATGGTCGTCCATCTTACCTACTCAAGTGACCACTATATTGTCGCCCATCTTACCTACTCAAGTGAAAACTAGACACTAGATGGTCGCCCATCTTACCTACTCAAGTGATCAGTAGATGGTTGCCCATTTTACCTACTCAAGTGATTACTAGATGGTCACCCATCTTACCTACTCAAGTGACCACTAGATGGTCGCCCATCTTACCTACTTAAGTGATCACTAGATGGTCGCCCATCTTACCTACTCAAGTGATCACTAGATGGTCACACATCTTACCTACTCAAGTGATCACTAGATGGTCGCCCCTCTTACCTACTCTAGTGATCACTAGATGGTAGCAAATCTTACCTTCTCAAGTGATCACTAGATGCTCGTCCATCTTACCTTCTCAAGTGATCACTAGATGGTCGCCCATCTTACTTTATCAATGATCACTTGATGGTCGCCCATCTTACCTACTCAAGTGATCACTAGATAATCGTCCATCTTACCTACTCAAGTGAGCACTAGATGGACGCCCATCTTACCTACTCAAGTGATCACTAGATGGTTGCCTATCTTATCTACTCAAGTGATCACTAGAAGGTCGATAGATGGTCGCCCATCTTACCAACTCAAGTGATCATTATATTAACAATGTAAACATCTATATATCATTTTGTTGTTGATTTATTATTTGCTGATACTGATTAATGTTAACGATATCATAACAGATGCAAACGATAATGATATCATTTTGACTAGCGGATCTTTAAAGGTAATTAATTTATTGTATTCCTCGATTTTGTTAAAGAATTGTTCAGTACATTGATAACTAGTATTTTTATGCAAGTTTTAAACAACTAGGAATAAAATTGACGATATTTTTTTTCACGATCAATAGATAGAAATAAACATTAATTATTCAGGATCTAGTTCAGTTTTAAAAGGCTATTAATATTAAGTTTCACGTACATAAGAATAAGTAATTGTTTATTTGGAGGTGTTTTCTTAGGTAGTGTAAATGTTAGAAATCAAAGCACACTACTTAGCGTTGTTTTCCTGTATTGCGTCAGAATCTGGAGGAATAAGTTTGCATGTCTCTTTTCATCAAGGTTTTGTCATTTTAACAAATCTAATATTTTACATATCGTTTTCATCTTTGGATATGGGATTATACTTGAGTTTTAATTAAATATAAAACAATATGCTATATTGATGGACGATAAATTAGTTCCTCATTCCTTATTCCTTTTTCGAATAAGGAATAGAGAACTAGTTCCTTATTCCTAATTCAAAATAAATAATTGAAGATACGCATGAAATCACTTCTTTGTTATGCGTTTCGTATTTTCATAACAACTTTGGGAATAAAATAATGCACGAACATAGAAAATAAATCGAATAAAGAATAAGGAACTAGTTCCCTATTCTTTATTCAAACGCGAATAAGGAATAAAAACATTTTAACTAATACATTCTTTTCAAATAACTTCGAAGAAGTGGTTTACATAAAAAGTTTACAGAAATGCATTGTCTATGCAAGAGAGTTTTAGTGCTTTTAAAACGTACCAGACAATCCAAATTCCGAATAAGTAACATAATTTACGAAAAATACTCAATATTTCAAAGTGCTTATCAAACAAATATAAAATAATTTGAATAAATGCATTGACTTATTCAAAGGGATGGAGTGTTTCAATTACTTTATAACGCACAATAAGTCGAATAAGGAATAAGGAACTAGTTTACTATTCCTTATTCAAAGTCGAATGGGGAACATAAATGGTGAATTTTCAATTTCTAAAGTAAAACATTTTTTGATCGAATAACTATGCAGAAGTAGTCTACAAAAAATAATTCAAAGAAACGCATTGTCTATTTAAAAGAATGTTAGTACTTAATGTGCTTTAATAACGTACCAAACTCCGAATAAGTAACAGAAATCTTGAAAACGTCAAAAAACGTCGTTTTATCATTTTTCTTGAAAGAAAAAATAATTTCAAAGTGCTTAATTTGTTGATTTTTTCACCAAATATTCATTGAACATTAATCTCATCAAATAATTTGAATAAATGCGTTGACTTATTCAAACGGAATAAGAGTTTCAATTACTTTATAACACACAATATGTCGAATAAGGAATAAGGAACTAGTTCACTATTCCTTATTCAAACTCGAATAAGGAACAGAGACGGTGAATTTTCAACTTTTTAAGAAATACCTTTTTTTATCAAACAACTGAGCAGAAGTGGTCTGCATAAAAAAATTAAAGAAAGCATTGTCTATTCCAGATAGTGTTAGTACTCAAAGTGCTTTAAAAACGTACTCTGAATAAGGAACAGAACTCTTGAAAACGTCAAAAATTTAACTTACCAGTTTTATCACTTTTCGACAAAATAACTGTGCAGGAGTGGTCTATATTCTATACTCAAACGATAATAAACGGACTTCTCATATAATGGCTCTTACCAACAGACATTGTCAACGTATTGTTTTACAATATTCTATTACGTTTTTGATATCACGGTCCAGCTTAGAGAAAATGTACTGATGTAGGAGAACTTCTCAAACTTGTAGAAAGCGTGCGAGAATCGCTTGACTCGCGTGTTGATAATCTTGACAGATTCCACGATAGAGGTCAGATAATTGCAGCTTCTAGTCTCTGTAAAATATTTTACTTAGGCTATGTTTGTGTGAGCGCCATGGAGACTCCGCAGGATATGTCAATAATATGTGATACCGTGACAAATGATGACGTCATAACACCCACCGAGGAATCCGTTCAGCTTAAGGTCACTGATGAACGCAGCACCGGAAGTGACGTGAATGTTTGTCCTATTAAGGGCGCTGAATGTCATTCAACACGTGCTTCTGCTGCGGAGACTTTTAAAAGAATGCCCGTGATAGTAACAAACACCGGTGGTGGACACTTCACCAAGGTGACAAAACGTTCGTCAAAGCGTTTCTTTGTAGGAGGGTACCACAACTCTATTACAGTGCAAAATATGTTTTTTTATGTGAATAGCCGGGGTCCAACGGTTACAAACGTTCGGATTTTTCCATTGCGTAAATCTCCAAACCGAGTTATATCCGTGTAAATGGTGTTTCGGACGACGCATGTTCTGTGTTAAGGGATTTGGCCGGACTATGTGATATGCAAACCCTAGCTCCGGACCAGTACCAGGGCGGACCGGCTGGCGCTGACCGTCTGCGTCCTGAACATCTTGGCCGCAACGGGACTTATCGTGCTCAACCTGGCGAGGGGGGACTACAGCTGGGACACATGTTGGCGTGATGGCCAGACGGCAATGGCGTAATGTACCCTGTCCGCACCGAGGCCAGAGACCACCGTCATGAAAGCGGGGCCCTCTACCTCGCTGAACGAGGCCACACGAGTAAGAGACGCCGAAACCACACAGATAACCAGAGAAGGTATCGATAACGATACATCGCGCCTAGGTTCGAATCGCATGGTAGTGGACGGACCGGAAGTGGCTAAAGCCGGTGGGGTAAAGACGCGCCCAGAGACATACTTTCCAGTGCTTCATACCTTGCTGACACTTTGTTAAGCATAAAATTGATATCTGTGGAATTTCTGCACATTGGCTCAGGCCACAGAACATGCACTTATTTGATAATCTGACATCAGATTATTGCTACCATGCTGTGTGTAAAAATGCTTTGTATGATATAACAGTAGAATAGTTGTAAAGAGTGGGGTAGCCATTTTATGGCATAAAAAGTATAATGACCTTATAGTGCCTCTGAACATCGATAGTGACCGCATTATTGGCATACACTTTCAAATATCACCTAACCAATACATGTTATATTTTCAGGTATATTTACCTTGTTGTAATCACTCGATTTCAATGTATATGGAGCATATTGATAAGTCGTTCGATCTATGGTATCAATACTCCAACATTTTAATGCCAACGGATCACGTAAATACACGTGATTACTTGTTAAGATGTTTCTTGAACGATTGTTATATGTTACCTGTTAACTGTTTACCACTTTGTGCAGGCTCGCCATATTCATATGTGTCATACAATGGCAAATACCATACATTGATTGACTTCATTTCCGTACCAAGTGAGTTGTGCGATTGTGTAGAAAGTGTAACATTAATCACAGTTGTCTTAATGTTTCTAGACAAACAAACTGTGTTCAAGTTCAAACTTTAACGGGGAAGTGTAACGTGACCCAAAGTTGATAACGGACGGATGGACTAACTACTTCCGAGATTTATATACGCCGTCGGCGACCCTGGACACCGATGTCTCCAGGGAGCAAATAGTGAATTCTTAAGTTCAGGACACTCTGAGCTCACTGCAGTCCAATCCCAGTGCTGTAGAAACACCGGATACAGTACGTGACGCTAAAGCCTCTCTCATGAGCGGTTAAGCGGCCGGCGCGGACAATATGAACATTAAAGTAACGTTAAAGCTTATATACCTATTATTGCTAACGTGTTAACCTGGATGTTTCGGACTGGATACATTCCTTACTCGCTAAAGAGGGGAGTTATTATTATATTATTATAACCCTGACAATTATCGAGCAATTACGCTTTCATAAGCTATTTTTAAACCATTTGAGCATATTCGTTTAGAGCGATCTAAGGAGTGTATAACGAAACATAATGACAGGCAAGAAGGAGGATTCCAAGAAGGTCTTGGATGTACAATGACTTCCTTCATTGTTCTGGAAAGAGTTCTTGTTGCACGCTTACATGGGTCTTAGGTCTATGTAGCGTTTTTCGACTGCAGGAATGCCTTCAACACTGTTTGGCACTCAGGAATCATATACAAACTGAAAAAGGAGTGTTGTCTAGAACCAACTTCGTAACTATGTTATTCAGCGTATTAACCGATATGACAAGCTGCGTACGTCATCACGGAAATACATCAGAGTGGTTCTCAGTACGGCAGGGAACCAGACAGGGGGGCAAGTCGTCGCCAATTATATAGCTCCTATAAATCAATGAGATTATAAACTTACTAGAAACTAGTGGACAAAGCTTGTGTATGTATGTCGTGAAACTTGGAACACCCAACGTGGCAGACGACATGGTACTCATTTTCTTTTTCGTTAATGGACTTAATAAAATGCTTGACCTTTCCGAAAACTATCCAAGACGCTGTAGATATACTTACAATGCTAACAAATGCTCGCTTATTATTTAACGAAAACCCGAACTTGCGCAACGCACGAACATTCAAACTCGGAAGTAAATGATTTATCAATGACACAAAAAACTCTACTCATCTGTGAATTAAATGTGACGCATATCGCAGTACGAGCCCATCGATGACGCGTGTGTAAAATTCCTGGTACGTTTATAAGCAATCGCAACAGTGTTGTTCACTCAGCTACATTAAATCCGTTGACGAATATTTGGATATATTCTGCTGTTATCCCATGTTTGTATGGATGCGAGGTGTGATCAAATAATATATTTTACCCTCGGAGCTACTAATGTTGGAAAGAGCGCACAGGTTTTGTGTGAAGTTTTTGCAGTCTCTACCTAGAAGAAGCAGTACAGACTGGTCACTTTGTCCAATAGGGATTGCTCCTATTGAAACTTTTATTGATGTGAGGAAGCTGCATATTTTGGACAATTGTGTCGGTTAGTTAAAAGATATCTGTTTAAACAAGTATTTAAAAGTAGGCTATACAGATTCATTGGCTATGATAACCAGTCCAGGGGAACTATTAGAACATTTTATAGGCTATTGTCACAATATGGGCTGCTGGGTATTATGTTCAACTATTTACAGACTGTGATATTTCCAACAACGTGTACACAGAAGGCGATTTTGGATGGATACATTAAAGCTCCAGCATTTGAATGTCAATTTCAGCAACTTAGTCAATCCTCTTGCCGGCCTTTTGTCCTAAGTTTTCTAAGGGAGAAAATAGGGTCAACTCTGTGGGAAGTTTCCAGAAGGCAACCACAATTATTTTTCTTATGTCGCATGCTGATGTGCTTGATGTGCACCTTACTGTCCAAAAACTTTAAACAGCGATGTTGTAAATGCGATTCACTGACTGAAAGACTTATTTTGCATAGATGTGAGATTATATAATGTCAAAATACAACACTAGAACATTTATTGGATTGCGGATTGAAAGCCCGGTCAATCAATGCGTACACTTTTTATTACTTGCAGCATATTAACCAGGTGATGTTTATTTTGAAAAAAATATATGCACCATGTGGAAGTAAATATTGTTAAGTCGAAATTAGAAAGCCATTATGTTGCGTTTTTCAACACTACAGTTTGCATACCTAGTTACTTCGTTTTAGGGCTAGGTTTGCAATAATGTGTGGATAACATTTCTTTTTGTGATGTTATTCATAATTATATTCATGAAAAACATGTTAAATGTTTCATTTATAAGATAAGTGTGATGCAATGTTGGATTCAAGAATTTCGCCTTCGGACAAGCCTTCGCCTAATAATTTGCATCTGAACTATTATCCGTGTGTCACTGCTTGTGTGTGTATATATGTTCGAAACTTGTTATGTCGACATTGTCTGGACTTAGAAAAATTAGTCATCGATTTATGTGCTTTGTTTACATCCGCAATTGAACGGTCTTGTTACATATTACCGTCGTGAAAACAGCAAACGTATTATTGAAAAATAAAGTAAAAAAAATAAATATTTGTGTCAAATGTATTTTATTTAGAACCCTGACTCCCTTTGGTCGATCCATATATCCCCCCCGGATTTTATACCGGGTCCTTCTCTGAAATGTTCGACCAGAGCAGTGGAACAATCATTTGACATATTGAAGTTATTCTTTCTGTGCCCATTTGGAATGGTTATCAAAACAAAATCTTCATGTATTATACAAGACCAATAAACATGAGCTTGCGCAGTAAATGTCTCTTTGATCAAAATATAAACAAGCAATTTTAATTATTCACACTAACCAATTATCCTCCAATTATGAACAGTTATTTTGACACGCTTGGTAATTTAGTGACATGCCGCAAACCGTCACGAATATTTTCGCAACTACAACTCGATCTACAGTTCGACATAAGGAACAACGAAAATGTGTGACATTCGGCCACAGGGACTGAAACAGGAGGTCGACATAGCGAAAAAATCGAGATAGAAAATTAACACAAGCAGATTTATTTTATATATAATAGGAAGGAATAAATTTGGGACCGGGGAAAATAGTCGACACAACCGGAAAGTCGAGATATCCGATGTCGACATAGCGAGTTTGGATTGTATATAAGTTTCAAAGTATCGTAATTTGTATTTCAACTGTAATGTCCTTTGCTCTACATGTATTGGAGGAAAATAAATGTCTATCAAATAATATAAGTATATAACATGTTTTCATCAAAATTACCGTTAGAAGTAAGATAAAGAAATAAAAAGTAAGAATGCTGTGCAATGCGTTTTTAAAAGGTGATTCATAATCGCCTCTCATAGTCATCACTCAGATGTCTTTTGCATGAGCCGTCAATTGCTAAATGCTAAAAAGTTTCACATCTTAAAAGTGCATAATTTCAGGATAACGGTCATAAGTTATCACAGTTTGTGTTTGCTTAAGTTTTATTCGTATGAAAATGAACTTTAGTATCCAATTAACTGACTGAATTAATGAATACATCGCATATTGTAAAAGCGCGTACTGAAAAACGAATGCGCCGACTTGGTGCTTTGTATCGACGTTTGTCTTTTTGTTTTAAATGTAAAATTCCTGCTAATTGGTCTTTGCAATTAACCTCGGTCATGACCTTTAAAATCGTGAATGAACAGAGTGAGACTTTCTATACACTATCGTACACCAGTGCGACGATGCTATCAGAGGGACTACTTTCTTACTTCAGGCCGTAATGGCGTCACTTAGCGTCACCTGGCATTACCTGGGGCAGCCGTTTCGGTTATCGATGGAAACTAGATTACTTGAGGTTCACTCCTCTTCTGAAGAGATCACTTAATGTTCACTCTTCTTACCCTATTGAATAGATCACTTGAGGTTCAATCTTCTAACCCTACTGAAGTGATTACTTGAGGGTTACTCCTCTTACCCTACTTAAGTGATCATTTGAGGGTCACTCCGCTTACCCTACTGAAGTGATCACTTGAGGGTCACTCCTTTTACCCAACTCAAGTGATCATTTGAGGGTCACTCCTCTTACCATACTGAAGTAATCACTTGAGGGTCACTCCCCTTACCCTACTGAAGTGATCACTTGAGGTTCTTTCTTTTTACCCGACTCAAGTGATTCTTTGAGGGTCACTCATTTTAACCAAAACAAGTGCTCAATTGAGGGACACTCCTCTTACCATACTGAAGTAATCACTTTAGAGTCACTCTTTTTTCCCGAATTTCTTTTTCAATTGAGGGTCACTCGTCTTACCCTACCGAAGTGATCACTTGAGGTCACTCATTTTAACCAAATCAACTGCTCAATTAAGAGTTACTCCTCTTACCATACTAAGGTAATCACTTTAGAATCACTAATTTTACCCGAATTTCTTTCTCAATTGAGGATCACTCGTCTTACCCTACCGAAGTGATCATTTGAGGGTCACTTATTTTACCCCAATTAAGTGCTCACTTGAGGGTCACTCCTCTTAGCATAAAGAAGTGATTACTTAAGGGTCACTCATTTTACCCAAATCAAGTTCTCCATTGAGTGTCACTCCTCTAACCCTACTGAAGTGATCACTTGAGGGTCACTTATGTTACCTACATTAAGTGGCCATTTGAGTATCACTACTCGTCGTACACCACTTAAGTATTCCCTTGAGGATCAATCACCTAACCCGACTAAATTGATCACTTGAGAGTTGCTCACCTTACTCTAATCAAGTGTTCAGTTAAAGCATTTATGCTAAAACTGCAGACACAAGCTCAGTAGCAAAAAGTAAACATAAACCCGATTTAATGGTACTGGGTAAACGCCAAAGACATAGAACATAAAAACAAAAAATCACAAACTCGAAACATGGAAAAACAGCACAAAACGGCACATTGCATACATACTATATATATACAAATCTAGGTATGTTTATCAAGGATTGTGAAGTTCCGCCTTGGAACGGTCAGTAAAATTTAAATTTACTGATGGTTTAAACAAGTTTAAGTGCTTAATCCTCACTCTTATCCCAACAATCCTAATTAAAGAAAAAAACACAAAAGGTAATTCTTATCAAAGTATGCATTAACCTGAGGAAATTTAACAATAAAACATATAATAATAAACTTACCATAACCCAGTCAAGTGATCACTTGAGGGTTACTTATCTTACCCCACTGAAGTGATCAATAAAATGTTCATCAACTTACCCCACTCAAGTGATAACTTGAGGGTTACTCATTTCCCACTGAAGTGATCAATGAATTGTTATTAACCTTACCCAACTCAAGTGATCACTTGAGGGCTACTCATCTTACACCACCGAAGTGATCAAATGATTGTTATTCACCTTACCCCACTCTAGTGATCACTTGATGGTTACTCCTCGTACCCTAACTGAAGGCCACTTATCTTACCACTTATCAATCCAGCAACTGAGGGTCACTCATCGAACTCCATTTAATCGAACAATTGAGAGTCGATCATTTTACCCCCACTTAATCGATCATTTGAAGGTCACTAACTTTATCCCTCTGAAGTGATCTCCTGAGGGTCACCCAAACTACTCCTTTGAAGTCATCAATCGAGGGTCACACATCGTACCATATTGAAGTGATCATCTAAGGATTATTTCAATCTCCCCACCCATTTGATTAATTGTGGGTCACGTATTAGTTCCCCACTCAAGTTGTGATCACTATAGGGTAACACATCTTACCCCACTAAAGTGAACAATTTAATGCCATTTATCTTACCAAACTTAAGGGCTTAATTGAGGGTCACTCAGCTTACATCCCTCAAATGATCAAGTGAGTGTCACTCATCTTTACTTATTCAAGTGATCTATTGAGGGTCAATGACTTTACCACACTGAATTGATCACTTGAGGGTCACTCACCTTAACCCACTCCAGTGATCACCCGAGGGCCACTTCTCTTACTTACCAAAAGTGATCACTTTGGGTTAAACATGTTAACACTCAAGTGATCACCTGAGGGTCACTCCTCATACCCTAACTGAAGGAAGTGATCATTTTAGGGTCAAACAATCTCAACAAGCCTCAATGAAGTGATCATTTGAGTGTCGCTCATTCTTTCCCACCTTATCGATCAATAAAAGGTCTCTTATGTGCACCCAATGAACTGATCACCTTAGGATAACTCATTTTATCCCACTGAAGCGAGTAATGGATTGTTATTCATCTTACCCCACTCAAGTGATCACTTGAGGGTTACTCATTTCCCACTGAAGTGATCAATGAATTGTTATTAACCTTACCCAACTCAAGTAATCACTTGAGGGTTACTCATCTTACCCCACTGAATTGATCAAATGATTGTTATTCACCTTACCCCACTCAAGAAATCACTTGATGGTTACTCCTCGTACCCTAACTGAAGTGCTCCCTTTACAGTCAAACATCTTTCCACACTGAAGTGATTACCTGAGAGTCATTCATCTAGCCTCAATGAAGTGATCAATTGAGGGTTACTCCTCCCAACGCCTTTAATCGATCAATTGAGGATAACTCATCTTCACCCATTGAAATGATCACCTGAGGGACACCACTCTTACCCCACCACTGACGTAATCAATTAATTGTCTTTTTCACTGCACCACTCAAGTGATTAATTGAGCGTCACTCATCTTACTCCAATCAAATAATCGATTGTGGGTCACTCACCTTACATCACTTAAGTGATCAATTGAGGTTCACTTATCTAACCTTACTGAAGTGAACACCTGAGAGTCACTCAACTTATCCTACTCCACTGGAGTGATGACTTGAGGAACACACACCTCATCCTGCTTAAGTGATCAATGGAGGGTCACTGATCCTACCCGACTTAAGAGATCTCAAGAGTGCCAAACACCTTACCACATTGAAGGTATCACTTGAGGGTAATTTATCCTACCCCACTAAGGTGATCACCCGAAAGTCACTTTTCCTATCCCACTAAAGTGGTCGCGTGAGGGCCAAACATCTCACCGCACTCAAGTGATCACCTGAAGGTCACTTACCTTATGACAATTAACTGATCACCTGAGGGTCAAATATATTACCCTACTCAATCTATCACTTGAGGGTCACACATCTAACCCCATTGAAGTGATCAACTGAGAGTTATATATTTTAACCCACACGAACGATCACTTTAAGCTACATTTTTAGCACATGAACTCTCTTATAGGCCGTCTATAAGTATCATGCTTAATATTTAAGAATTGTTATTTCACGACTTAACGGACATGACGCCACTGTTTGGTTCCGCGCCTGCTTAAAACACGTAGTAAACAAATCAGTCCACCATATTATGTAAAACATTAAGAATTTCTCGCTCGCACCGCCCTTCTTAATCAAAGCATCATCTGTATAAAAACAGATAACTCCTTTAGAAAGCGAAGTAACGCTTTCGCTATATACTTGTAATGTTTATACTCATTTCTTAAAGTTTAATTGTGACAAATCCGAATAGCTCGTGTCTGTTTCCTCATCATTAGTGGGTAATTGAAATAATCTCGCATGCGCACTGGTTTGAATAGAGGCATTTTGCGCCCTACACTGAGAAAGCATTTATTTTTTACTTTATATTCATTCCCGGCATGCGGCTTAATTAGTTAGAACATCAAACATCAACACAAACCATTACTTTTGTTCAAAAGTCTTCCAATATTTTAAGCCCCAAAATGAATAAACACATGCAAACACTTTTTTTGAAATTTCCAAGTACCTCTTTACTATATTAATACATTCAATTGTTCAACAAATTCATAAAATGAAATACAGGAAGATTTTTAAAGCAGGAAATATATTAATTATTTATAATAGACGGCAGCCCAGATATCGAGTGGAAAGTGAAAGGATCGTTACATGTAAGTATTTCGTATACGTTTTTATACCTTTATTCTGATAACATTGATTGGAAGAGACCACAAAAATAATAGTTGTACATAAAATGACAATTGACGTAATAGTAAAATGTTTAAATTGTTTCATACTAAACATGTGTTATTCAGTTAATGGTCAGCACTTAGCAAACAAGGAAGTAGTTTAATTTTCATTTTGTTTACAACCTTGTCTTTTCCATAGAAACATGCCAATATAACATTGTACAATCAAACAAACAAAACGAAAACCAGTAGTTTTGACCTTAACAATTACATTAAATAGTGCGAGGAATGCATACAGTAGAAAATATTAAGCATGTGACAGTAATCATTTCAGTGGTTCAATATGTTTATAAATATCCAATGCATATAAACAGCTTATTTGAATTGTTTCATGCCCTATGTTTGAGGAAACAAGTCATTCTATGGATGTGGTGAATAGAACGATTCCCTTTAATTACAATATTACAGAAGACGGGACGAGTATACCTGTGACACTGTGTGTTTTTCTGGCTAGGTATTTGTAACGCCTTGTGTCTCTTAGGGACTTCGATACAGTTTTGGTTAGTTGGCTTGTCCCCTTAATTTTCATTTTGAGCATTTTAAATTAAAATGAACCTGGCTAAATGTTCATCATTCTTAAGCAATAGGTTTGTTTTTTTAAGAACGGGAGACATATTCATTTTTGTAATATCGTCAACAGATAAATATACTAGTAGAACTTATTTCTGAATGATTCATAA
Organism: Mya arenaria; assembly: GCF_026914265.1. Classification (NCBI taxonomy): domain Eukaryota; kingdom Metazoa; phylum Mollusca; class Bivalvia; order Myida; family Myidae; genus Mya; species Mya arenaria. Next base: position 14,275,013 of record NC_069130.1, on the reverse strand, counting down.
TTTTCAACATAAAAACATATGAATATTACTTAAGTTATCACAACCACCAAATGTACTTTTTATATGTAGGATATTACAGGTGTTTAATCCATATCTGAAGAACATTGGCAGCTACAAATTGATCGTTTAAGATGTTTGCTTAGCTTTGCTGTGACTTTGAAGAACACAATCCTTGGTTTTCAGTGGGGCTTCCCCTGTGGATTCCTGGCCTTTTAAGACTCGCCAAAAACTTTAAGTTATTCTTTTTTGCTTTGCGGATCAAGTATTTTTCATCATGCTCTATTGTTTTATCGATCTAGGTACCTTTTTGTCTTGGTGAATAGTTCTTTCTTTTATGTTTTTTGCTTTCTTCGTATTTCACTCTTAATTTCAGAGTTTATCTAAGGGTATGTGTGTCGCGATGTAGACGTTTTCTTTGGAACGCTACAGTTCATAGAGTAATTAACAGTATTCTTAAAAATACTGGACGTTAATATTATCTCATTGGAATTATTTATGTCACGTCTTATGCCTGGAATGTACTTTTTTCCACAGTAAGACGTCTCTTCGAAGAGGCTTAGGTCGCCTCGCTGTAATGTTTGTGTCATATAGGACAATGTCGTGGTCACTGGTTCCAATGGATGGCACAGGATTGCATCTTTGCATGCAACTGAGCTGATATGTAAGAATTGTGAGATTCACCTGACAAATCATAATCAATAGCTTGTCCTAAGTTTTTCATTACAGACTACGACACAGGACATGACTTTCTTTATTTTTCGTTGTGACACGTGGATTGTACAATTGAAACAAAACAGTTTTAATGTATTGACACGTGGATTTCACAACTAAAAAATAGTCTTTAATTTGTGAAACGTGGATTGGAATACTTCGATGCGTTTCGTTGAACAACTTAGAAAGTAGTTATTAATTAAGTGACATGAGGACTGTACAAGTAGTTTTAATCTTAGTGGCGCGTGGATTTGACATATAAGACCATTATTATTGTATTTAATAAATACTTGATAGGACAGAACTGTCCACCAGAGATAAATACAAACCTGGGTCACATATACACTCCTTGTTATAAATGTTGAAGATTCACAATCTTGCTTTTATAATACGGCAAACATACAGAACAGACCCAGTAGCCCTTACATGTACCGATTAGGATGTACCCTATTCAAGGCCTCACAAGACGCTTAATGGAAACAGCATTACCATTGTATGCATTTTTGCCTCAAAGCTGCATTCTGATTGGATTAAACTTCATATATCACCGTCCATTTTTCAAGACGAACCATCTTGGTATGCACATTACGCTAATTACTATTTATACGAACTACTTTTCGTCGAGTCACTGAAAATAACTGTTTCAATGAATGAGATCATTTTTATCGGTAAAGACATGTCGAAAGCCATATTGTATCAATGTCTGATTTTCGTGTAATTAAACAAAAAAATACAGATAACATTTTTGTGTTCAGTATTTCTGCATTGATATGAGACATATCTTCTTAAATGCCTGCTTGGTAACTTTCGGAAAATGGAAAACAAAATCAGATACACAGGACTAACAGGAATTCTTAAATCTGCCTCTCCATCGAGAATCTGATATTATATTTTTTTATTTAGTTAGAAACTAAACTTCATGGTATTATAAAACATGCATTACATATGAACAATCCTCTTTGGTCGTAATTAACGTCCATGATATGATAGGGAACATATTAAAGTCCACTCTTGCCGCAATAAACATCTATGACATAACATTTACCGCAACAAACGTCCTTCTTTGCCAAAGTGTTCAAGATTAGTTATAATCTCAAACTATTGTGGTGAATTAATAAATGTACATGTAATTGCATAAAGGGGCCATGAAGATATATTTAATATTTCTATGCATGCAATAAAACGATATTTAATATGAGATATAAAAGTGTGTATGATATGACAAAAGTTTTGGATTTATCAAATTTTTTACTACTCTTTGACAGTTGCTTGACTGACTCACGATATTTCTTAAGGCTATTATTATTGTCAAACACTTTTTACAACTGTTATCTATAGGACGTTTTCTAGGGCCAATATGGACTTTCTAGAGGCCAATATAATGCAAATGTCGTATCTCGCCATAAGTATTAACTTGATCATCAATACAGGTCAATTAAAGATCTAAAACAATTTTCAGTTCACCTACTACGCTGATCCAAAACAATTACACATATCTATAACAATCATGTGGACAATGGTCTTTAAAAATTAAAAACATATCCAAGCCATTTCATCAATAGCAATTTTAAAAATGGTTCAAAAATCAAAACATGTTTAATTAGTATATGCTGCAGTATTAAAACAAACAAAACAAATTACTCTTGCTTTTTATACAATAATTTAACTAATATTTTGACCATGTTTTCACCTCGACTCATGTTCAAGCGAATAACAAAAATGAAGCATGCACGTTTATTTTCCGTGTTAGGGTAAAAAATAAACTTGGAACCCATTCGAATATTGATATATTTTTAACTGTCACGTCATTTTTGTGACTTCTAAGTTGACAGTCAATATGTACATCGCATGATTACGTTTGTAAACAGATATTGTTAGTTTAAGCTTTTTTATTTAGCAACTAATCAGGATTAGTATTCAATATCCAACTTATGGTCATACTTTATTTAATGTATTATATTTATATATTTTAATTCATATCCTGCAATTCAACTAGCTACGTTAATATTAGATGCCATTAAGATCAATATTGAAAACCAGCCAAATTGAAGTCGGGTTAAATGTCATCGTGTAAATCATAAGTCATTCTTTAATTGAAAAATCAGTATATTCCCATGACCTGAAACATTGCGTCTGTGCATTTTATTGTTTTTAACAAATGTTCAATTAACATTTAATCAATTGTTAGACTAAAATAACTCGTACACTAATAGATAATGTCTTACATCGTAAACATGATGGTTCTATGTAAACGAATACCAGGTTGCTCATTGTTTCAAAATAATATAACAGATATATAACAAAGACATATAACCCAAAATGAATCGAAGCAGCAAGGGGATATATTGTACTATCTGCAACACGCGCCAATTAAGACCTATTGTACACATTTATTATGATTTTCTGGATGCTATGATCTGAACACAAATGCTTTCTTGATATTTTTCACATGTTTTTGTTATAAATATCGGACTGGCCTCACGAACGATTGGCGTATTTCCTCATAAGAATTGCACGTTTACATCTGAACAGACACTACGTCTTAATTTGGTCAAAACGTATTAAACTAAACAGGAAATATTATGTAATATATAACTTTGAATATCTCGCTCGCTTCGCCCTTCTTAATCATAACAATATTTCTATGGAACGGCGCAACTCCTTTATAAAAAGGCGAGAAAACGCTTCTATGCTATATTTGTTTCGTTTATACTCATCTTTGAAAATTCGATTGTGGCGAGCCCTGGTGGCTCGGGTAAGTTTCCTCAGAATTAATCAGTACTGATGTTCAATGTGAGATATTTGTCAAGATATCCCTTTTGGGGATCGAAAATTTTATTATAGTTATAAACCAGTCGTTAGTGTCTACACTTATGCCTCCCCCAATTGAATCACCGTTAGGATTAACATTTTACCATTAAGAATGCCTTTGACAAAAACAATATCCAAACTTCCATTTAATTGGTTTTATTTAATGAGGTATTGATAAGTTCGGGCATGCTTACTTGCTATGATAGAGACATCTGGCATAATAAACGGAATCAGCGCTGTAAAACAGATATTGATTTACACCTGGTTAACATGAACACTGCTTGTTCGCAATCTTGGTGAATAATATAATTTCAAGCAAAGCTGCCAAAAGTATACCGATAAAGGAGCATGCTTTATACAGCCTAACATACACTTAATGAGAAATAACTACTCTTCGATTTGAATTTTCTGATGCAGGAAGGTCTTCTTGAAGAGTGCAACTGTTCACTGGTGATTACTTTGAAGATCATACAGTCGTCAAGAAATAGCGTCGTATTTGGGGATTGTAACACCTCAGGGTGGTCATAAATGAAGGCTAAAAGTAGCAATGGTCAAAGAACTGTACTTTTCGGTACGCAAGATAAAACATTGACTGTCTCTGATTTTTCACTGTCTAGAACGACTTGCTGGGTTCGGTTGGAGAGGAATGAGTGTTCAAGGAGTTGACATTGCCCTTTACCCCACAATAGTCTAGTTTGTGTAGAAGGCTTTAATGAGGAACCTTGTCGAAGGTATTTGCAAACTCCAGGAGTATTCCACCAACTTGCTGTTCATAAACAGTGTTGGGTACTATCTCATGCAGGGTAGTGATTAGCTGGGTCTCACATGAGCGCCTCTTCCGAGAACCATGCTGATTGTCTCTAAGGACGTGGTGCGTGTAAAATGTGTTGCATGACGTTACTGTGGACTTTGTGTTCTAGCATCTTGCATGTAACGGACGTCAGCGAGAAAGGTCAGTAGTTTGCCGGTTGAATACGGTCACCGTTCTTGAATTGAGGTACTACAGACACTTCTCTGCAGTATTGAGGTACTTGGTCTAGGTTTGGTGAAAGATGGAAGCGCTGAGCTAAGGCTGGAGCTATTTTATATGCAACAGCTTTCAAAAACAAATATTGGAACTGATCTTGTCCTGCAGCTTTGTGAGTTTAAAGGTCCATTCTAAGTTTGTGGACCCTTTTCTAGGAAACAAATATGTCGATCATTGATGTGCTGTTTCCATATTCTTTTTGGTGAAAACAGCTACAAATTGATCGTTCGTGATGTTTGCTCTAGCTTTACTGTTACTTTGAAGAAAACCGTCCTTGTTTCTCAGTGGAGTTACCCCTGTGAAATCTAGGCCTTAATGTTTAATATCTGCCCCCCCCTCCTTCCCTCAAATATTGTTTGCTTTGCGTATGAAGTATTTTACTTCATGCTGTAATTTTTCGATCGATCTAGGTCCCTTTTTTGTCTTAGTGAATCTTTCTTTCTTGAATGGTCTTTGCTTTCTCTGTATTTCTCTCTTAGTTTTACAGTTCATCCAAGGGTTTGTGTGTCGAGATGTAGACGTTTTCTATGGTACTTCTCGGATTAAAGAGTCATTAACGGCATTCTTGAAAGTAAGCTAGAGACCCTGAATGGAAATACTGTAAGTTAATATTATTTCATTGGAGTCATTCAGGTCAAGTCTTATGCCTTTAATGTCTTCTTTCTTCCACAGTAAGACCTCTATTCGATGGGGCTTTGGTCGTCTCGCTGTTATGTTTGTGCAAGTATTGTCAATAACCTGTCCTAAGTTTTGCACTTTTTGTTGTGCATAAATTACGTTGCCCTTACAGACTACGGAAAAAAACTTGACTTTCCTTGGTTCCACCTGGATTGTACAATTGAAACAAACAGTTGATTTTTTTAATAAAGTGGCATTTGACAACTAAAAACAGTAATCTCTAATTTAGTGACACTCGGATTTGACGACTTAAAACAGTAGTTTTTAATTTAGTGACACGTGGATTGGACAACTTTGTCGCGTTACGTTGGACAACTTAGGGAGTAGTTTTTGATTAAGTGACATGTGGACTGGACAACATAGTAAAAGTTTTTATTTAGGTGACATGTTGACTAGACACCATAGGAAGTAGTTTATAGTTAAATGGCATGTGGATTGTGCAATTTAAACCAGTATTTTTCTATTTTGTTAAGCGAATTTTGTTATAAGAAGTGTTTAAATTGACTTATTAGACCCGTTTATATTCATTTCTGAATATAAACAAATTTATCTACCAAAACCGAGTTTGCTCCTAAAAGCAGTTGATATATTGTTTGATTGCTTGCTTGCTCGCTTGCAAGTGATTGATTTATTGATTAATTATTTGATTAATTGATTGATTGATTGATTGGTTGATTGGTTGGTTGATTGATCGATCGTTCGATGGATCAACCATCCAACCTTCTAAACTAATTAATTAATTAATTAATTAAGCTAGCTCTCTCTTGCATATGACATAAATTTTTCCCCTTTATTATTCAACTTAGCAATCATGGTTAAGGTATTGCATGTACGCACATGAAAGTTAATAATTCAGCAACAACTTTATGTATTGCATTGAAACTTTAAACAATCAAGTATGATAACCATATCTTGCATATTATACAAATTAGAAATTCTGGATAAGGTTTTGCATTTAATCTTATTTAACAGTGATCCATGCATGTTTCACTAAAACTTGCAATTTTCATATTTAAAGCGGAGGAATAGTCGAGCGCGCTGTGACAGCCCTTGTTGAAATAATGCGCCTATATCTATAATAAATATTCGATTTTTTTAAACATTTTAACGCCTTTATTCACTCTTTCAAATATTTCCTTTCTCGCAGGCATACACATAAACAGGCAATGAATCAATTTCTGATAAGTCAGATCTGTACGTCGGGTATACGAAGTAACTGACCGCACCAATTGTAATTATCTTAATAATCAATTACTAGAACATGTACGTGAAAATCTTGCATTGAACGTTTAGTAGAATTGACCGCTACATGAAATGAGCGCTCATTAAATAATACATCCTAACCCTCAATGGGATTTTGGCATCAATTTTTTTTTACATTTTTTCTTATATAAAACAAACAATTCCTCAGTCTATTGGAAAACATGGTTACAAGTAAATCAAACCATAGTTCCCTAGTTCAATTAAATTCATAAGGAGTGAAAACAGTTAATTTGAAATGATAATCGTTTTGAAGTTTTCAAATTATTTTTTCAAGTGCAAAGAGTTTCAGTGTCTAAAGAACAAAAGTATTTAAGTCATATCGTTAAAACAGCTTTATGCTGATTTTAATAAGAGTCCACTCCCCCGGGTGAATATACAGTTTTAAGAAGCTTTGAGAACGTGCCACTAGTGTAGCTCAAACCCACAAACCCGTGGTTGGGAAGCAGAAACTACAAAATCACTCTCAACCTTACATGTCTGTCTTATTTTCGAGCAGCGTGTTGTTTTATCAACCATGGCAAGCAATGCTCAAAGCCAGACACTGTTGGTTGCGGCTTTCGACTTCGGAACCACATACAGCGGCTATGCGTTCTCATTCCGAGACGACCCCAACAAGATTCAGACAAACCAGAACTGGTACGCCGGGGGCGGGGCCTCAAGATTGGTGTCACTGAAAACACCTACATCTGTCCTTCTGAACCCAAAGGGAGAGTTTGACAAGTTTGGTTTCGAGGCTGAAGACAAATACGCAACCCTAGCTGAAGATGATGAGCACCACGGCTGGAGGCTTTTTCGGAGGTTTAAGATGGTTCTGCATAATAATGAGGTAAGTCATTAATAAAAGATATTCAACTTGATGAAAGTATTTAGAGTAGCCAAACACAAAAAAAAACAGCGAAGAAAACAAGTAGTCATGTAGCCATATAAAATTATCCGAGAAGCCAAGTAGGCAAACACAAATAAGCCGGATAGCCAAGTAGCCAAACACAAATTAGCCAAGTCGCCAAACACAAATTAGCCAAGTCGCCAAACACAAATTAGGCAAGTCGCCAAACACAAATTAGCCAAATTAGCCAAGCAACCAAACTTAATAAAAAACGATGCTTTTGTTCAGAGGAACAAGGTTCAAAGTCTTACATATGCATTAAACGAGAAATACATTCATAAGATCTTGCAGCAGCAAACACAGACTACTTTGAATTAAAAAAATATCTTTATCAATACATGTATCTGGGTTACGGCCTTGCATTGGGGTGGAATAAAACCATATAATAAGTACTCAACGTCCCATATATCCCGATATTTATCAATAAGAGCAAATTTGAAACGGGAGCGTAACTAAAACCACCACCAACTTAAAAGCAATAATGTGCTTAAAAAACACCCATACAACTTAACTCCAGCACTTGACGAAAGACGTTACGGTAGAGGACTTTAGTGGAAAACAGATGACGGCTTTCCCGCTGTTTGTCATGTCGATCAAATACCTGAGAGAACATCTACTAAAGGCGGTTACTACGCAAAAGATAGGACTCGAGGAGACTGACATATTGTACGTGCTGACCGTTCCGGCTATCTGGGATGACAATGCCAAGAGATTCATGAGGGACGCGGCTATAGAAGTAAGACGTTTTTGTTGCATTGTTTACAGCATTGAGAGTTAATTGTCATTGGAATGATATTTTCCGACGATGTATATCATTGACTGAGGTCCATTTACTCCCATGAGCTTACTTAAATGTCGTTATAGTTACATATGGCCCAATGTAGTAATTGATATATTTTTCAAATTTAACCGAACACCCCTATGTGATAATTGATATTTCTCATATCAAACCAAACGCATTCTTAAAATAACATTTTTCATAAAGGCTATATTAGTACAGACCTGTTTGATAGTATTTAAGTTAAAACGTTCATGTCACTAGGAAATAATATGTTCATGAGGAGGGCTTCCATCCATGTAATATAAATATAAAGTCATAATCTAAATATAGAACATCAAAGCAATGACATAAAATAAACTACCTACAATAGCTCTGCCGAAAGAAAATCCTTTGTGTTTTATAGTATATTATGTATGTTTTCCTTATGGGGCCATCACACCATGACGTTTTGGTCAACGTTCTCTGAACATTTCAATCGTTCAATTTTTGAGCGTTCTAGAATGAGGATGACACATCTGGCGTGTAATTAACGTGTGCATAACGCATTACTAGCGTATGTCTAACGCACGAGAAGTGTGAAACAGCGACCAAGTAAGATACCCCTGAAAACCATTAGCGTGTGCTAACGTGCCACTGGCGCGCGACGAACGATTTGTCAACGTTAGACGAGCGTGTTGAGCGTGTGAATAACGACAGAATAACGTCTTGCTGGCGTGTTAATTTAATGTCGAGCGGGTACAAAACGCTGGACAATTCAGTGAATTCAGTTGTTCTTGTGAGTTTGAACGGTCAGCATCATGCCGCCAAGACGAAAAAAGGGTGGGATGGGGGTTTCTGCAACTAGCGCTGCAAGTAAGAAGAATGCAAAGCCTCTTTCACTTGCAATGTCTTCGGACGAAGAAGGACACCAGGAGGTAGAGCACATCCGAGAAATTACGCACCATGTGACACCCCCTGAAGACCCTAAACACCCCCAATGAGGGGGGTCCGACCATAGCAAAGAGAGGGAAGAAGCAGAGAAAGGATTGCAGAATCCTGGACCGGGCGGTTGAAGAAAATCTGGTAGAGTTTTTGCACAAAAACGAACTGCTGCGGAAATCACCGAAGACAGATTACAGAAACAAGGCGAAGGGGCAACGGATACTCGAGGCCAAGGCCACAGAACTGCAGATCAGCGTGGACCACTTGTTCACTTGGTTCAAGTCCCGCAGGGACATGTTCACAAGGCAAGTATTTACGATTAAATTTTGGAAAATGCTTCAAGTAATTGCCCTGACTTTAATATCAATGGAATTTATATACTTACCATATACCTACCATATACTTATATGTTTACCATATTCTTACCGTATGCTTATAATATCTACCAGGTTGGACAAGAAGAAGAGTGGGGATGGCCAGCAACAATTGACGGAGAGGGAGACATGGATAAAAGACTAATTTTGATTTCATCAAACATATCAGGTGGCATGTGCATGAAGTTCGTGAAGGAACTGACATCTTCCTGGCGAAGCTCAACCATGTGTTAGTCGAACAGAACAAACTCTTGACGCCTTTATATCCATGATTTAGTCCAGCACTGTCGTCTTCGTCGGGGTCTCTGCGGGCGAGGTCCCTCGATGTGTTCAGCTATGTTTAAGTTCAGTACATCTACTTCATGCTGGGCTATAGTAAGCATATATAGCCTCCTTAGTCTTTCTGGATCTTCCATATAGTAGGTGCTCTCTACGGTAGCCCAAAATCAAATGAACCTTGCTTACAAAGCATCAGTTTATATACCCATATGCATGGACGTTCGGGAAACGCTCGAATGACGCTAAATGGACGCAAAAAGGACGTTCGTCTGACTTAAGTCACACGCTGCGTGCGCTTGAGGAAAGTTCAGCGATCGTTGACAGGTCGCCAGTGAGTCGTTCACTGCAAAGCAAACGATAAGTAACAACAAAATAACGCTAGAGTAACGACTAACTAACGATAGCCGAACGCGTGAAACGCTCGGCGAACGTTAGTAAAACGTTCCATGAACGTTCTTGAACGTTCTTCAGCGCTTAAAATTAAACGTTGAAGAACGCTGGTCTCAGTGAGAACTTTTGTGCATGTTCAAAACTTTTTTCCGGACCAGCGTTCTCCGCCGATTCCCGGCGATAACCGACGTTCAAAAGCGTTCACACAACGCTCTTCTGGCGCTATCCCAGTGACCATGGGCGACTACCAACGTTTCCTCAAACGTCATAGAACGCTGACCAGAACGTGATGGTGTGACGGCCCCATTAGATTAAACCTGGACAAGCTTATAAGTTCTTTGAGTATAAACGTTCATTATTTAAAACAAATACATGGACAACTATCTTTATTTAGTTTGTGTATCGACGTATTTACATTGAATTTGAATTCATTTATAAAGGGGACTGTCACACACTATTGAATTCGTAAAAAGTCTAATTTTATTTTAATATGCTTTTGCGTAACTTTGTTTTATAGGCTGGAGTAGACCCAAACCGCCTTAAGCTGGCCTTGGAGCCTGAATGTGCCTCGATCTGGTGCGAGACGTTGGATATGGACGTCAAAGGCGCTGTAGCGATACAAGGGTCACAGTACATGGTAGTCGATCTTGGAGGTTAGGGATCAAAACAACAAGTTATTACAATAAGTGTTCAATCTGTCACTTTCACTTTTCTGGGTTATTGTTACAATTTACTTATTTGTTCAATTACAGTTGAGTCAAGATTGCTTTTTTATTTAGTTTCGACAGGTAACGTATACCTTAAATACATGAAACAAAAACAATTAATCATTGTTTTAAAATGCAGGAGGCACCGCAGATATATCTGTCCATGAAAGAAAACCAGATGGAACTCTGAAGGAAATCTACAAAGCCAGTGGGGGCCCGTGGGGAGGCATCTATGTGGATGAAAATTACATGAAAATGTTGAATAAACTTTTTGGGGAAAAAGCTCTCACTGACCTCCGAAAGACTGAAATGAATGATTATTTCGACGTCACTCGAGAATTTGAACATAAGAAACGGTCATTTGACACTGACATAACAAAGCAGATACTTGTTCGTATTTCTGCCTCGCTGAGAGATCTTGCAGAAATGAATTGTTCCAAATCTTTAGAGGAACGAATTTCGTCCTTAAAAGTGCGGGAAAATGCCATCACCACGAGAGGCAAAGACAAGCTGAAGATTGATACAACAGTTGTCCAATCATGGTTTAAAAGACCAATCGATCGGCTGATCCAGCACCTGAAGTCTCTTTTAGCTGAACCAAAGATAAAAAGCGTGCAAACCGTTATTCTGGTGGGCGGTTTCGGTGAAAGTCCGTACGTTCAGGAGAGAATGAGGAATGAAATACCTGACGTGAGACTTATCGTCCCTGCTGACGCGGGCCTCGTCGTGTTAAAAGGCGCCGTTAGGTTTGGACACAACCCCGCTATTGTCTCCTCAAGGGTCATGAAATACACGTATGGGACAAGGGTGTATGACACGTTTGATGAACAGAAGCACCCAGAGGAGAAGAAGGTTTGGATAAATGGAAAGTGGTGGTTGGATAAATGTTTCAAGGTGTACGTGCGAGTAAACGAGGAGGTGAGAGTGGACCAACAGGTGACCAGGAAGAATATTCCTGCTAGTGAAATAACCCACACACCCGTCTACAGAACGACACAGGAGAACCCCGAGTACGTAACAGACTCCGGATGTGAACTGTTAGGGACAGTTGAGCTCGAAAACAGCACCGATATTCCATATGAACAGCAGAGATTAGTAACTACGTTTATGTTCGGGGATACAGAACTTCTCGTCAAAATGAAGAACACGATCACTGGAAAACAAGCATACATGACCTTTGAGTGCTCTAAGTGAAACGTTTTGGTGACTTGTATTACCTTCTCGCAAACTCTAGAGTGATTTCGTATGTTTTGCAAACTATATGAATATCTTTAAGTCTGTGTATGCACATATAATTTTTTGTTTCTATCTCCATACCAAAATGCCTTTCTATACAGGATTAGAAATGAAAAGAAATATTTTAATCATAAATTTTAAACTGAAAGTTAATATGCAGGAAACTCGAATGATTTTAAAAATACTTTAAAAGTGACAGTTGAAGTGTTTGAACAGATAAATGTTCTATATCAGAGGTAACAACTATACCAGTAACATTGACACTCTGTACTTGTACAGATTATGCGCCTTTTTCCAGCCAGTTCATACATCAATGAAACCCATAAAATAATATTCAATTCTTAACACACAACGTCACATTTCAACAGAACGCATGTGCCCTGAATAAATCATATGTTTTGGTCTATGTCATGGAATGGTCAGCGAAAAATTGGGTTAACTAAACTAGTTTTGATACACTCATCAATTACAGTAAATTTAATCCTTTTCGGAACCAAAATCATGGTATTTAACATCAATCAGTGTAAAATGTTTACACAACGCGAATTTAGAATTATTTTTTTTCTGTCTACTTCAATCTTGTCACTGGTTTTCATATTTCAAATAAATTATGTGCCCCCACCACCCAAGAAAACAATGAAAAAAACTTATTTGATATATGAAGAAGGAAAACATACTCTACGATAAATAATTTCAGTAATACACCTCTTTTATGGCCATGAAACGCCATTTAAATAATTTTGGCCGTGGAAAACCCGTATTACATAATATTGGCCTAAAGAAAAGTCAGCTTTCGCTGAAATTAATGTCCATTATATAAGATTGTCCGTAAACAACCGTCTACTTTGGCCGTAATGAACGTTCATTACATGAAATAGTCCGTAATAAAGTCCACTTTTGCCACAATAAACGTCTTTTACATAATATTGGCCCTAATGAACGTCCATTGCATGTCAGGCACAGTATTAATATCAACTGTTGTTACAATAAACGTTTATTACATAGTATTGGCCGTAAAACGTCCTTTATTGCCATGATAAACGTACATTTCGTAATAGCGACAAAAGTCAATTGCATAATAGTGGCCTCAACAAATTCCACATTGAAAAAACAACAACATTCTTTTACCAAAAAAAAACACAAAAAAACAACAACATCCAATGCATAGAATGGCAGTATTAAAAGTCTATTTCATAATGTTTACCCCAAGAAAGTCCACTTTGGCAATAATTAACATCCGTCTCAGACATGTACAATTTTGCCAATAGAAACCTCAATACTATAATTGTAATAGAGGGCGTAAGAAACGTTCAGTTTTGCCATGTGAACTTTCCGTTAGATAATAGTACCAAAACAAACGTCCTTTATGACCATAAGAAACGGCCATGACTATAAGTATCTTCCATGGCCGAGAGTGTAAGATAGGTTCATTCCGACCCGAGCGTAGGGTGTTTTGCGGAAACGAGGTTTACCTGCGCGAGGGTCGGGATGAACCTATCTTATACGAGCGGCTATGGTAGATGTTTTTTCTCCCACTTCATTTAAACAAAATTAAGTAAAAACGTATTTTCTGCCGAAACTCTTTTTTGCTTAGTGAAAATAATTGCGTATTGATATGCGATAGCACGTGGTTGTCATGGGTATACGCGCAGTGATCCAGTGAATGTTAATAGTCAAACCGGTCTTTTTAAAAAGTTCTAAGGAGACTGAAGCATTATTTCTTGAATGGTGTCTGAAAACTGTTTAATGGTGACATTTGAAGCGAGAAATATTTAATTAGCGTTCCAAATATTACCATAAGACAAGATTTCTTGATGCTACTGACGACAATCTTCAACAAGGGAGGTAATTACAATGTGGTAAAAGGAGTTCCATACGGGCATTTTATCTTCGCCCGTGGGCAAGATTAATAATATCTGTCATGTGTTCCCGTTCCGGATAGAAAAATCCGACCCGAGGGCACCTGCGTTGCCAGGTAACGAGGCTTGCCGAGTTATCGGCTACGCAGCGTGCCCGAGGGTCGGATTTTTCTATCCGGAACGGACACACATGATATATATTTTTTCTAGCATACCTTTAATTAGATTTTTTGTGAAGAAAATACATTAGAAAGCGCTTTTTTGTACATTTCACCAAAAAGCGCGTGCGATGATGTTTACTGACGTCATGACGTGCAGTAATTTGTATTTACCGCATACATCAATAAGTTCCTTCGATATCACGTCTTTTAAGGGTTATTTTGTTTTGTTTTTATGAATATTTTTGTAAAGTTAATGTTAATCGAACTCATCTATTACAATCTCATAACTATGGTTACATTTAGTGTTTAATAAAAAAAAAATGATAGTATTACGTCACAGCGCGTGACTCATCTGGCATGGGGGGATGCCAGATGGAGTTTTCCAGCACGGCTGAATTCACCGGAAATCTAGCATGGTTAAATTATTGGATCTACTTATCTGAGGTGGGAGAAATAACAGTTCTAAGAATGTTCACTTGTGAGAAAATTCAATTGCATATAATTAATTTCAGAAGTCCTCTTTGGCAATCGGAGAACCTCGGTCATTTTCCATCGAAAACATCCTTGCATGTATGCTGAATTAGCAGAAGTAGTTCGTTAACTTAAAAATAATATATATTAATTGATTGTAGTGTTTTAACATGTAATTTGTATTTTAAATACTAAGTTCAAATTGATCAACTGTGAAGCTGTTATTGCATAACTAAGATTCCAAAAAATCAAAGTCCTTAGGTTTTACTGTTAAATTGAAATCACCACCCGATCTACTCGCAGCGTAGTTAAATGTAAAGAAGTCTGATTTTGTAAACCGTCCATAAACATCCGAGGTTACTTATGATGGAAAATGGCATTCGGAACACCTAGGCCATTTTCAATCGAAAACACCATCGGTTTACAATGTCAGAATTCTTTACATTTATCTCCTCTCATAATTGTGGATCTAACTATATTTTGTAAGTTCAAATGTAATGGGAATTCAGATTTCGATTTCTACATGTATATAAGCATATATATATATTCTGTTTTAAAATGTTCAAGAATCTATATAATCAAATAAAACAGTAACATCATATGGGTATTGTTTTCTTTCATAGAGTCGACTGGTTTCGCTTGTAGCTCATCAGGGGTTATAATTAATGTGTCATTGCTACCCAACATCACACGCGTACACATTTTTGCGTACGCAACGTCAATTGTGACGTCATAAGCTTGTGCTTAAAAATGGCTTAAAATGTCAATGAAATAACGCTCTTTTGATAACATAGTTTTTGAAAAATCATTATTGTGAAATTTATAAAAAGAGATCATTGAATATTTTGGGTGGGTTTTGCAACAATTATCTAAATGTTCACTGAATGGAATTTGCCTTGTTGATGGGTCTATTATTTGTTGGTTATGAACTGTACGTCTTTTTTTAAGTTAATCTCCCGTTTGTCCTATAAACAATTCTTAGCATATATGTATCACGCTTTTGAACTGGTTCGAGCCACACAACAGACGTATTATAGTTTGCACAGGTGGAAGACACTCCACGTTAAATCTTACTATTTTCTTTAAATCATGTATTTACAAGCTGGTTTTGTAAGGCTTAATGTAGAATAATATGGACACTTTTTCGTAAGATCGTATGCTAAATGTGTTGAGATATGTAAATGAGAACACTTTGGGTGCTTGCTTCTTTGAAAATACATGCAAATACATGTACAATAATAAAATTACAATTTGAATGCAATGAAGTCCAGGTTAATGTAGATAATTTGTAAGCTTAAAATATCAAATAAAGTCTTCACATTAACCTAGCATTTGTTATTCGAACATATCTTATTTTAACACTGTTTTATTAAACATTATCGTTTCAAAGCCTCTTCCACAACTAAATCTTGATTATTCCAAAATAACGGCACCGAATTTGGCATCTAGAAGCTTTTATTTAGATAATATAGAATATGTTATTAACGGAATTATGTACACTTTATGTAAATGTTTGATAAGAAAAAGTTTAAATGACTCGATATCATTTCACACGATTCTCTATCTGTTTGGCTCTCTTGGTAACAGGTAATCTCTTTTATCTGAAGGAAAGCCTTATCACTGCAATTAACGGTTTGCCCTGTAATGTGAAAGTTATCCTGTCGAACCTTTCAAACTTGAAGATTCGCAGCTCTAATCTTATGCAATTTGTTCAGGGATCCGTTCCCAACAGTGTTTCATTTTCACCTTTCACTCAACAAGTACTGGTTTTGTCAAGAGGGAAGAAATCGAACTAAACATGTTTCGTCCTTTACCATTGATCTGTAAAAGTGTAAAATACATGCATGGGTATTCCACTGCAATACAGGTTGGGGAAGGCCAAACATTGAAATAATCAACATGTCAACTTGATATTTTATTTTGAGTAAAGATATATTTCAACAGTAAACAACATCCCTTTTTGGAGAGAAAACACTTACGAAGTAATTATTTATCAAAGCTATCTTGAAAAGCATTGCATTTTTCTGCACTATCCTTCCTCAAATTGACATTGTCTTTGCATTTGAATTACCCAGTTGACAATTTCAACTATGTCCGATTCGGAAAATTGATTTTTATATCGTTCAAGGCTCGAGCTGAATACATAGAGTTTTTTTGCAATTGTATTCATACATTTTTTGAAAATATAGCATCGAGGAGCCACAAGACTGATTTAATTGATTGATTGATTGATTGAATGATTGATTGATTGATTGATTTAGTGAATAATTGATTAATTTATTTTATTGTTGCTACTATCTTTTGAGGTTATATTTGTTCTTGACTCCTTCGAGAAATTCAGAGTAAGCGAGGATTTGAAAAGAGATAGATAACTTAAGGGTCACTCATCCTACCCTTATTGATCACATGAGGGTCACTCATCTTACCTCCAATCAATTGGTCAGTTAATTGTCACTTATCTTACAATCAATCGATCAATTGATGGTTACTCATCTTATCATCTTATCCTTTTCGTTTTAACAATTGAGTGTCACTCGTTTGACCCAACTCAATCGATCATTTGAGTGTCACTCACCTTACCCCACCGAAGTGGTCAACTGAGGATCAACTCACCTTACCTATTTAAATAATTACTTGAGAATCACATATTGTACACCTCTCAAATGAACATTTTATCCCACTTAAGTAATCACTCGATGGTACTCATGTTACGCCAAAGTGATCACCTGTGGGTCACTCCTTTTTAACCATGAAGTAATAAAGTGAAAGTCAATCCCCCAATGATGTGATGATCTGAGGTTTATTCATCTTACCCCACTAAGTGATCACTTGAGGGTCACACATCTAATCCCACTTTAGCGATCACTTGATGGGTTTTCCTCTTATACAACTCAAGTGATCAATTGAGGGTCATTCATTGTAACAAACTAAAGTTATCACTTAAGGGTCAATCGCGTTAACCCACTGAAATGATCTGGTAAGGGCCACTGTATTGAACAACAATACATGATTTTCATCTTATATTGCGGTATTAATTAGCGGCGGTTCCGTTAAGCAAAGAATAAAAAATAAATGATCTTACACTATGTTTAATCGAGTGTCTTAATTACGTATCTGGTCACAACTACTTTTGGGACTTTGTAATATTGCCCAAACATTAATAAATTGATCAATATATACATTTTTAAGAAAAATCAAATTTGATCGTACTAATATATTGATATAAAATATCGCAGAACTTTATATGTTATAGCGTTGATAAAATTATTTATCTTTAAAGATTCTTGAGACCAGGCGATGTGATCAGATCGGTCGATAGCGCAATAGACCGATTGTCCATTTCAGCACGTAATCTACCTCCTGTTCTGTGAACAATCATTGCAATTTAATTGACATTCAACAGTCTGAAAGATATTTTTTTGAATCAGTATAATAAAAATGACGGGGACTTTATCCATGCGTCATCAACCCGATCTGTATTCATGAGTTGCCGTCTCATCTAACGTAACGCGCAAAGGTTGTTCAATCAACGTTTCACAAAATTAAAGAATTCTCGTTTAATAGGCCTTATCCACATGCCATTAAATTAAAGTATACTTATTATCGATGGACACACAGTATAAGAAACGGGACCAGCACACACTTCGCATCAGGTGTGCGCGAGACCCGGTTCTGTTGTTATGGTTAATAAACATTTTGACAACTGAAATTCACCAATATTTATTTTACAACGTATACAACTGGTAGTTAATAGATACATTAAATGAATTTTTAAGATGGCAGAAAATTGCACGGCTTGGTTGTTTATGGACATTGTCCGATCACCAACCTTGCATAAATATACTATTATTAGAGTATAACAGTGTTAAAAATGATCCATCATACGATAAAAGGGTTTTATTGAATTATCCTCCGCCATTAATGACAATTATAGTCCTAAGATAGTTCTAGTAGATGAGAACTCTTACGGAACACCGTTATAGTAGTGGTCAGACTATCTTATAGAACAAGTTAGCGTTCAATATTATGTCATCAGCGAAAATGGGTCATGTTGAAGAAAAAGCGAACTTTAATGTTTTGTGCTAAGAATTGATCCACTTAAGCAGGCAATTAATGATGTAAGTTTGGGAACACTCATATTTTGTAATGTGATGGTTCATCAGAAGTCCTATAGCAAACAATCAGTGCACAATGACAAATTCTATATCAGTGTTCGCTTGATAACAGTTCCAACATTGAGGTCTATCTGGCAAGTTGACTGTGAAAGGAAAATGATGGTCAACACACGGATCAATACATTCTATGGTTGGTGATAAGATTAATTTCCCGTATAATCACAACCTGTGGATTTCAAATGTATAGTATTGGTTAATACAACACAAGCCAACTAGCTACGTCTTTACTGGCCAATGATGCAACCCCGACAGTTATTGAAAGCAATATTTTAATATGTTTAACGTATAATTAAATCTGTTATTATATCATAATGTGTACTTCCTTCATAAAGGATGTTATCTTTGTTCTCATTTTAACATTATCCGTGTCTGTGGTGTTGGTTTGTTTTACTTACCTCTTTTCGGATTTTAAACTAGATCATTATCAAATGCTCATACCTGTAGTTTTCATTGTACTATTAAACGAGAAACATTTCACACTCTAAAATCATATTAAGGGCCTTCCACAACATACAGTGGGGGATGAAAGCCAATTATCAAAATGGTTCAAAATTTAATATCCATTTTGTTATGAAATAAAATCCTTTGCAACATAAACATACATTGTTTTCAACATGATTTTGTGTAAATAGGAAGGAGCAAATTTAACAAAGAAACATCTCATCAGAGATTTGTTTAAATCGCGGTTTTATTCAAACGGAACAATAGTTTAATAACATGATTATTTGTTTTGTTTCAATGGCTCAGACTTTCTAATTAGCATTTTGGAAAGGAGTTTTGATTATGATAAGGTTTGGCTAAATAGAAAGTGGAGGGTGCCTAAATGTTGCGAGATGTACATGCGGGTGACATATTTTGAATTTCACTTACTGCCTGGTAACTTAAAAGGAATTTTTCTTTTAATATGGAAGCAATCTCAACAAAGCCACTATACATGTTGACTTAAAATGTGTGAAATAATAAGTAACCTAAAAATATTCATAATTTTGCAAATGTTTTTTAAACTTATTATGTTATCTTCCTTCGAAAAACTTCTTTCTTATCTCTCGAAACACCTAAGGTGGTTGTATGGCTAGTGACAAGTGTTCTACCTGCTAAATATTGCACCTTAAAACACTTATATCTTGACTTTTTGAAAATATTATTTTTTGGTTCTTCATAACCACTTTTACACTATGGCAATTCCTTACTGACCTCGAATAACTATAAGTTAATGACTATATTATACTCAATGAACAATCTTTGGGGTTGAGATTGATTCTTTAAATGTTTTGTCTGTTGGTTGCCCTTTCGTTAACATGCGTTCTAACTTCTAACACATTTTGATCAAGAAAAGGGATTTACAATGATAAAACTGACTAGCAAATGTTATTTTTATTTACTCTTGCATCGATATATGTTCACAGATATCGTAATCTTGATTGTGAATTATCTGCTCGCCTGGCAAGACTTATCTTAACTAGATAGCATGAGCCGTAATGTGCGATTTGGGGCATTTTGACATACATGTTCTTTTTGTGTTATTTGAAATCTTAATTAAATGGCTTTACAGGAAGCCAGGCTAAAAATGACGGATGATATTTCTAAAATTGCATAAGATACGTGTTTGCAAGGAAGATCATGTATTGCACATTTGAATTCTAAGTTCGGCGTCGAACACATGATGTCAATAAAATATTGAAATGACACGCGTCATGAACGAATCAGTAATCAAACAAGCTTAACATTTTAGTTTTTATCCAAACATTGTATTTTGATTCATGGTAAAAATATTACGGTTGGATGATTCATTTTTTTTAAACAATTAGATAATTTAAAAATAAAAAGCAGTCGAAATAAGTCGGGACAAGATCTGCCATGAATCGTTAAAACATCAGCCGACTTATATTACAATTTTAATACAAACAAGAGCAATAAGAACACATTGAAAAATTATTAAATTATTTTTGGAATTTTACATTTCTTACGAGTATTCCTTTTGTTATAATGAGGTTTGTAGGTCCGATATTGCGCGATACGGCTCCAATATATGATTTGTAGAAATATTTTTACGATAAAGGAAGTAAATACCTCGCTAAATAATAATCTTTTAAAATCGATGTCCAGTCACATGATTTCTGATGTAATGTGCCATATTGTCGACGGAGATAAAACATTTTGTCTAAAGGATTTTTCGATGGTACGTATTACATTTTCTTTCGAAATAGTTATGTCTTTTATCATTAATCATAACTGTTTTATACATAGCATGTTAATAAAAATAGCTACGTGTCATCTGCAATTGAAGATTCAGTTGTATATGTGACCGCTTATATTCGATGAATCCCGCAATCGATACTTTTTCGTGACTTTGGCCGATTTAAATTGCCAAATTTGTTGCATATGCCTTTAAACAATTTCTTTCAAACATAACTTTTATGTGAAAGTAAAGTGTTTTATGTTTATATTGTATGTAAAAGATGAGTTTACTTGAAATAATTGGCATTCTGCTTAAATGAACATAACTCTGCACGGTAAACCTTTCCCTTGAGACTTCTGTCAAGAATGCTGATTTGCATAGAATTGACTATCCGAAATCGCTTGTAATTTTCGTCTTTAAATATCTTAATTTAGTTGATTAAGATAGTATGTGTTGCAAAGGGAAGTGTGCAAACTTGAATAAAAAAACTTTAAAAGGCTCTATATCTGATCATACACATGTCTGATTTATTTTGCTATCTCGGTAACAAAAATATTCTTGTATCTATAGTATAACCTTATACGGGCTCTAAACCGAGCGAAGCTCGGCAGAGCCCTATTACGGTCACACATAGCACTACTTTCGTTCAAAAGTTGCACATACTATCAGCCTTAAAAAAAGACGTAAAGGTGATGGAACCAGTATTTTTTCTGTTCATAAACTATATTGAGCGCATGCATGCCGGACACCAGCCTCATCAGAGCGTGACGATACGGACGAATGGAATTTAAACTATGAGATGCGGCAAAATAGCGCCCTACTAGTTATTAAAATAATTCAAAATATGCTTATAAGCAATTACTATGAATACTTTTGGTAAACTCAAAACACAAATAAAACATATTTTCCATAGATTGTCTGAGATATATACTTTGTTTTCACTTGTTTATTAAAGATATTCATACGCATTGTTTACCATTCTATACGATGGTCACACTTGACAGTTAGTAGTTGTCATTTTAGGCTTTACAATTTCAATGACAGTTGTTGATCGGATAGAAATTGCGAAGAATTAATGCCTGTTGGATTACCGATTTAATTACGACCATGGATTATACCGGTACACATAGCAGAGCTTGTCACGTCAGCCAGGTACAGTATGATTATTTTGTAAAAATGTAAAACCACTTTTCAGTAAATCATACAATGAAGATATCAATTTCATAAACTTATGACATGCGGTTGACCAGTTCAGAAATCGCTATGGCTGAGCGAGATATTGTCACTGAAAAGATGAATGGGGTGTACCGTCTGTGAACCTCAACAATGGATGAGTGAGATGTTTTGACTGAGATCAAAGGATGGGAACACCTTTCAATTACCAACACGCTGGTTGAGAGATTGAAACTAAAAAGATATACAGGAATTGAGTGACAGGTGAACTCTTGTGCCATGCAACACCACTTTTTTGTAAATTAAGAAGTTGGGCGGGGAGGGTGCGGGAGGGGTATCCCCTCCTGCCATTAAGTGAAACCATGGCGGAGCGCAAGATTATGACTGAAAAGATCAATGGACGGTTGCGGTCTGACACCATGTGAATGATAAAGATTGTATGTAACATTAAAATATTTAATATGTAACAATATACGACCAAAAGTGGATTATTTGTTTATTATATGTATCATAGAGTACACAGTGGCAAACACATTTTTTATAATTCTCAGACCAAGAGATCACCCAAGGGAACAAATTGCCCCAATCAGATAGCTCAACTGGCCACAACTGCAGCCCAAATACCAGGTAACTGAAATGTAGCACCACTTTTTTGTGACAGATGTTATTAAATTAAGAAGTTGGAAGGGGAGGGTGCGGGAGGGGTTTCCCCTCCTGCCCAAAAAACCCATGGCGGAGCGCAAGATTATGACTGAAAAGATAAATGGACGGTTGCGGTCCAACACCATGGCTTTGTGAGCTATTGTGACTGTAAAGATGAATGGTTTTGCTCTGATCCACAGATTGTGTGAAAAATTGCAAATAAATAGTGCCGAGTGAGCCCTCGTGTCAAGCAAAACTATGGGAGATTAGAGATTGTGACTGAAATATGTTGAGAGGAAGGCTGACACCATAAGAGTGCAAGATTGTGATTGAAAGACAAATCGGCAAATGCGGGTTGATGGTTTTGCTGTGGGCCACAGATCGTGTGAAATATTGTAACTAAATAGTCAGTCCAGGGTGTGGAGAAGGCGAACATCCTGCCAAACAACCTCCATGACTGAGTGAGAGTTGCCATACCCTTACAATGAAACAACATGGCTTTGTGAGAGAATCATCAATGTTATTAAAAAAACACTTACTTTACAGGTGCACCTGTATGTTATCAAGCTGTGCAATTCTTTATTCATACGTTCTGTTCTATATATATTTTAAAACTTTAAAATGGAGGCGCACCTCTTACATAAATACAACTGCACCTCTATATTTAAGATGGAGGTGCACATTTTTAATATACAACTGCACCTCTATATTTAGACCGTCATGACTTTTCTTAGAACTACACCTTAAAAAATTAGGTGCAACTCAATTTTTTCAATTTATATCGCCGTTTAGTAATTTTTCACCCAAATGGTAAGTCAAACTGTACTGGCTTGTTCACACTCAATTTCATGGTCAAGTTTGTTATAAAATTGCCATTGTGTCAAAATTTCTGCTTGTTTATAAGTAAAAAAGTCTAAATGAGATGCCTGAAGAAGTTTGTGTTGTTGACAGTAAATACTGTAAACACTCTCTGCGATTCACTCAAATCTGCATGCGATAATGCACCAGTCAATTGTACCCCCCCCCCCCCCAGGTCTGGGGAATAGTGGGATCTTTGACATTTGGTCAAGCCAACCCTGGCTAAAATCCCCGCCCTGTGGGGACGAACAGATGGTAAGATCCCTGCCAAATGCCCCTGCACCCCAGGGACCCTAGGTAAGGCCCATTACCTGTTATATTTAAAGCGAAGACAAAACCACCGCATTCACCCGGCACTGAGGGCCACCTGAAAGGTAAACACAAGGCCCATTTTCCCGTCTATCCCCTGTATACCCCCGGACCTGGGGGGGGGCGTGGTTACAATTGACTGGTGCATAAGACCCCAGCTTCTCGATAAATCTTAAGCGTAACGGACTTAAAAAGCTTGAACCCGTTATAAAATATTTCCATTAATTGGAGCAAAGAAACATGACATACAAAATAAAAAAAGTCATGTACATACAGTGTACTAATGCTCAATAGCAATATGTTTGGTCATAAAGAAGTTGTGTTACTATAGTTTAGATTTCAGTGTAAATCACTTGTAAATAGGATATGTAAGATAGCACAAATTACATACTTTTTTTGTATTTCAGAATGCATCCATGCCACCTGGTTTTTGACATTACTGCTGTGGACAGATTTTCAGCAATGCAGGTATTGCCATGTTATGTATTACTGAAGCAATAAGTTTGGAAATAAACCAGACTTTTGTCTGTTTCCCTGAAATAAATTGCCAGTACTTATGTTTCTTGCTCTTTGATATTAACATTCGCTTGTTATGACATCATTATCAGTGTTTATTTCAATAACTCATTGATGAACTGTTTCTTTCCGAATTGAATTTCTTTCATGACGTTTTTGTTGCGGCTTTGAGATATTATCATTTTCTAATAAAACTGCTGACCTTCATTGGTCTTTGGACTGTATTGTGCATCTATTCGCACATTTTGTTTGCTCTTTTAAGCAAACTTTGCATTAATTGCAAACAAGTATCACAACTTACTACACATGATGCAGAATTATGTTTCATTTAGTGTGCATATGATTTTTAGCATATGAACATGAAAAACATCTACTTAAACAATCACAGCAACACAATGAGATCCCTATCTAAAGAAATATTGCTACGTTTCATTCGACATTCATACTGTCAATCATTCATGAATATATTCATTTACTTGAAGTTAATACATTGAACAAATTTGCATCTCAACTCTGATGGCAAAAGCAATAAAAAGTGAGCAGGGGGATTGAGATAAGTACCTTTTCCCTTTATGCATTAAAGAAAAAAACCTAAATACACTCAAAATGCCTTAAAGGGTACACCAGATTGGCACCAAAAATATTATTTTCTGTAGCTAATCCGGTACAATTGTTTCATAAAATTTGCTCAAAATGTTCAATCTGTGAGAGTGCAGCTTTAATAAATTAAAACACTAATTTATCTTTTATTTAATATAGCCATCCTGGTTGCTGAAGCCACAGAGGTATTTTCAAGGACAAGAACCAACACTGATCAAAACATGGTCTAGTGATGGAATTCCATACCCGTTCTTGGCAAGGATTTTTTGGAAAGGAATATTGTCTGCAAGTAAGATTTCTAAGAAAGTCTGGTTTAAAGGCTTTCAAAATGCATCTGGGTACTAGATTAGTAAAGATTAACCTTTGATTTGTTAAAAACGTTATTGCAAATCGTCCAAAAGACTATATATTTAATATTTTTTGTTATATTTTTTTTTTGGAATTAATGAACTTGTCTGCACATTTATCGCATTAATGCACCAGTCAGTTGTAACCTTGGACCCTCCAGGTCCAGTGGTAAACTGGGGATAGCCGGGGAAAAGTGCTGTGTTTTTACCATTCAGGTGTCACTGCAGTGCCGGGTGAATGCGGTGGTTTTGTCTTGGTGCAAAATATAGCAGTGCGGGGGGCATTTGGTGGGTATTTTAACATCATTTCTTCCCTGCAGGGCGGGGATTTTACCCTGGGTTGGCTGGACTGAAAGTCAAAGTCCCCGCTATTCCCCGGGCTTGAGTGGTGTTTACAATTGACTGGAGCATAATTCCTACATAAAAGGTTATGTATGTCTCAAATGAGTGTTTACAGGCATTTTTCATACTTTTACAGCAGAAGAAGATAGTCTTATTCTGTGTCAAACATTGATTTTGTGTCTTGCTTGCAGAATATGATGTGCCAATAAGCGCCAGTTTGCTGCGGCTTTTCGCCCATGGCAGTGGTCCTGCAATCTAGATCCAGGAGTTGCAGCTCTGAATCTAATATTTCAGAATGAAGATGTAAGTTAACTTTGTAGTACTTGTTTGTGTGTAAATGATTCCAAAGAGTGAGATTTATACTAATCAGGTGTAAATAAGCAACTTATGGACACTGGTTAAGAGCTGTAATCTTAATTTTAAGGCAAATCTAGCCTTCAAAACAGATACTTTAAGCAATTTTTTTTTAAAATGGCATAATTATGCTATCACTGCATTTTCTACATCTTGTAGCCATCTCATACATGAAAACACTAGCAGTTGTCATGAATCTTTCAGTTTTGGTGTTTTTTTTACCATTTTCTTTGCTGCGCCATTTGTCCCTGGAAGCATTTCAGTTTGGCTCTATGTCATTTTTTATATAAACGCTAAGCTGATAAAGTGGAAAAATCTTATTTTGCTTTGAAAAAATCTTAATAGAATAGGCAGGCCATTTATATGGTGCTGTCTCTTATATATATATATATATAAACTTTACTTGGTCAGATTAATCCAATGCATGAGGAAATAATGGCTCTTTAAAAGTTTGCGGCTTACCGATTGATGGAAATGGCTATTTCTGCTTTTTATGAAAACACCACTGGTGCTTATACTCATTTTAAAAGTGTTTTATATGTCATTGCCAATCTTTCAGTATGTGTTGCATACAGCCTGAAATTGAACTATAGGAGTTTTGAAGTCTGTTTTTGCAAAAATATTATATGAAAATACGGTTTTGAAGAGATACATTGTAAGCTTGGATAGTGTCTATATGAAACATATAGGTAGAATAACTGTGGTCTTAGGCCATATTTACATATTTTTTTAACAACGGTGACTTCATTTGTGATAGTCTCTTCATCTGCGTCAATGTAAACAAATTGACCCTTGTTTATTATATTCTGAGTTTAAAATAGGTGTTAATCTGTTTCAGAACGGAATTCATCACTATAGTACCGTATTCACCAGTAAGGTTTTATCCAGGATACCAGAGTGGCATCAGGATTTGATCACTTCAGTACTGTATTCACCAGTAACATTTCATCCAGGATACCAGAGTTGGCATATGGGACGATCACTTCAGTATCCTATACCAGAGTGCATTATGTATCTTGGATCAATGACTTCAGTACTGTAATCATCATCAACAATTGAAATAAGAGACAAGAATTGCATATGTATCAAATGCAGAGAAATCTGTCAATTTTCTTGGAGAGTATTCCCCTATCAATAGATCAATACATCATAGTTTATTACAGTCATCTTGTCAGTAGGCTGCTAAACTCTTGCTGGGGGGGGGGGAGGAGACAATTTACTATGCTTAAAATACAGTGACATTTTTTTTAAAATTAAAACAAAGCCTAATATGTTCTGAACAATAAAGTGTATTGGCAAAGTATATACTTTTTGTAGTTTTAAACTGAATGAGCTTATGAATGAGCTAATGTAAGCATAATTATAAAATAAATTTACAATTTATAAATTTACACACTTTATACAGCCTAACGTTCAATTAATGAGAAATAATTACAACTTAGCGCATGTGTGCTTAAAAACTGTATTCTGATTGGAGTAAACCACATATGTAATTGATCTTGATAATGTTTTGGTTAACGCAGCGAAACAGTGGGCTCATTTGGAGTTAATCTAGATTTGATACACTCACAAACTTCAGTCGTTTTGGCGCTAGAATCAAGGTTCACATTATATCTTAATCACCAGCGTAACATTTGTACAGAGTGCGAAAGTATATTTGTTTTTCCTTCATTATTTTATTTCTATCCTGTCATTATTTATTTTAGTTTTCAAATAAATTATGTGCGACATTGGCCGTGGGAAACGTTCACCAATTGTAACGGTCTCAATGCAACATATCACAGAAAACAAAACAATTCAACAGCGGTGCTTTTATTGAATACTTAAAATTGACTTAAACTTGAGCCAGGAAGTAAAAAGAAATTTTAGTTTGCAAGGATAATTTAATTCTTATGATATTCAAGTAAACAAATAAATTATGTAAAACACATTTGAGTATAACTTATTTTGTTCAGCGATTTATTAAGTTCTATTGTGCACTGGAAATATCTGGTGGGGGGGTTATCATATTGGCTATATAATTCATCAATAATATATACGACGAAGTTCGCGTGTCCAGTATATAAAAAAACCAAATAATATTTTGTTGGTTTTGGTGAAAGAGTTGGGAATGAGTTTGAAAAATGACTGACGCATGCAATATTAGAGTCTGGAGGCCGTTTCTGGAAACCCTATGATCGCATTTAAGCTTATGAGACAGTTAAACATTGCAGTTCTACTGATTAAGGTTATCCTAAGAAAGACTTCACTTCTTGATATATTGCAGGAACAAGTTACTGGTGAATTTTTGTTTAGCCAAGAGCAAGAGATAAAAACGACCTCTTGGATAAGAGAAGAAACCTTTACCACTAGGCCCTTCTCATCTTCACCTGTTTTTTAGAGCAGTGCCTAGTTGTATAAACCATGGCAAGCATTGCACAACGCAAGACCCTGATGGTTGCGGCTTTCGACATTGGGTACTACTTACAGCGGTTATGCTTTCTCATTTCGAGACGACCCGACAAGATTCAGACAAATCAATACTGGTACGCAGGAGGTGGATCCGCCCGACTGGTGTCATTAAAGACGCCTACATCTGTCCTCCTAAATCCAGAGGGAGAGTTTGACAAGTTTGGTTTCGAGGCCGAGGACAAATACGCAACCCTAGCTGAAGATGATGAGCACCACGGCTGGAGGCTCTTTCGGAGGTTTAAGATGGTTCTGCATAATAATGAGGTAGGCTATAAATAAACCAAACATATTAACCTGATGTATATATATATATATATATATATTTCTTTCATGCTTTACGATGAAATATGGGGTTTTAACAGTGAAATAACAACAGTGAAAATCAATATGATATTTTCACTGCAAAATAAGGAGTGAAAATATCAACTTTCAGAACTATTTTTAAATTCCTTTGCTGTTACATGTACTTGCCTTAATCAAAACAGAACACTGGACTTCAGTAAACTATGTCAAAAAATGTTAAAAAAAATAAAGAAATGTTTTATAAATTTAAATAAATATATAATTGGAAATTAACAACTTACCGTTTATTACCGGTTATCCCGTTCATCATACATTTTACTGATCTTTGAAGCTGAATGTTCGAACATTTGCTTTCATACCAAACAAATTACAGACAAAAACAACTGTTCGAACATAAATAAAATTTTATATGATCATTCAAATGTATTTTGAACTGTTTAACGTTGTAGTACGTAAAATGAGTTTCCTGGAGAATTCACACAACAATTTACAGATAGATCCGATATTTTTTGTTCCCACCCACACCTCAAAATGTGTCAACAAACAAGCGTGGCATTTACTCTTTATCTGGAAAACAATCATTTTAAAGCGAAACAGACTGGTCTCTGACAGTAAGATGACTGAATATTAACTTACTATAAAAACACGCGTACATGCAGTCTTAAACTAAGAAGAATGGTTAAAATTCAATGAGTACCCATATTTGTTTTGCTAACACATTTGACCTTCCAAATTTTCATTCTTTAAATAGCGGCGTAGTAATTTGGTTATGTATTCATGCCCATCTTAAAATAAAAAGTGTTTTCATTATTTTTTGGAACATATGTCCACTAATAATACTTCATTGTTTACTGTTCATAAAGCTTTGCAATAAAAAACGAGCGAATATTAAGCTATAAGAATGAATAGCAGAGAACTATTTCTCAGAAAACCGAAAGTAGAAAAGTTGACAGCTATAATTATGCATGAGGGGCGCCCACGGGTAGCGGCGTAAAACCCACCCTTTTCAAAAAAGGGGGTAATTCAGAAATAAATAAAAAAAAACACAAATAAAACTCAAAAAATAAGCATAAAAGAAACAGAAAATTTGTTTATTTCAGTGTAAGATCGTATTTAATTTCACTCGTGATCATAAAAAAACTACATTTTCACTCGTGGCTTCGCCACTCGTGAAAAATATGTTTTTCATTGACACTCGTGAAATAAAATACGATCTTACACTGAAATAAACAAATGTTCTCTCTATAGATAATATATACATAATTATTGATAGCACATTGGTTAGTCCACAAACATGTGTAGCAATGCACTATGTTTTGACAGTAAATATGACAACTAACTCCACATACTGTTAAATCTTATTCACGCCAGTAACACAACGCATCAATGAAATTAACAATTAGGTCACACCAAATTAATGTTTTGTTCCTCGGATTTTTGCAAATCATGACGTTGTGTAGAGGCGTAACGATCAATGCCTAAAATACACTCATCGATAGACGCACGACGAAACAGGCACGAATTGCATAAAAGTAATTAAGAATAGGGATAAACACCTTGGAACGGTTAAGGGAAAACAAGGGTTTACCCTAGGGATACTTGTGTATGAATACTCAACCTCACATTCATTCTAACTCATCAATAGGCGCGATATCATTCATGCAATCCTAAGCTGAGCCAGCATCAATCACGAATACAAAAAGGCAAAAAGTTATAACTATTGTATTGCTTTTGTAAAAAAAAAGTAATGTAATCTTTAGCATTTGACGAAAGACGTTACGGTAGAGGACTTTTGCGGAAAAAAGATGGCGGCTTTCCCGTTGTTTGTCATGTCGATCAAATACCTGAGAGATCACTTACTAAAGACAGTTTCGACGCAAAAGAAAGGAATCGAGGAGTCTGACATATTGTTCGTGTTAACCGTCCCGGCTATCTGGGATGACAATGCCAAGAGATTCATGAGGGATGCAGCAGTTGCAGTATGGCATTATTTTAAGTTGGGTTTCGTTATACCCTAAGCATATTTGTATATAAACCCCCTTAGTCTTTCTGTTGTTTAATTCAGGGTATGGTTAGACTTTACTTATATAAAAGGGGGTATTATGAATACATAAGGAAGGTGCTTGAATCTATATTTAGTTTTCGAAACATTAAACCTAAAGTATGCTTTCAAAACTCAAAACCATGCTTTTCTTTGGCGTTGACGAGTTAAACTTTACAATATCACTATTTAACCTTAATTTTTATATATATGCACTTTTGCAAAGGCTGAAATCGACCCTGTCCACCTTAAGCTGGCCTTAGAGCCGGAGTGTGCCTCGATCTGGTGTGAAACATTAGATACTGACGTCAAGGGAGCTGTAGCCACTGCTGGTTCACAGTATATGGTGGTCGATCTTGGAGGTTAGAATTATGTTTTGCTCTGTAGAATCAAATGCACTATTAATGAAACATTACACACACCACTGAGGGTCATATGACATTATAAGGACATGCCAGTCAGCCATCGAAATTATATTACCATTCAATATTTTAAAAACGATTTTGATATATTTTATTATTCAAAGCCAATACCGTTTACCTGCGACAATTTCTCGCCGTTGTGAAAATCGCAAGCCGCACTCACCAATTTCATGAAGTCATTGGTCATTATAATATGACGTCAGCGGTTCATATTATATTTCTGGCGAGGTGCGGACGGGCCGAAACTATCATATGGACAGCTAATGCCATTAAACTTCTTTTCTCTCAAAATACAGTGATATACGGACCGATCGACTTTATATCAAATAAGAAGGAACACATAAACATAACAGTATAACATTGTACGTAAAACCCGCTTTAAATACTTTACGTCTTTGCGTTAACACACTAAGAACAAATGGCCAAAGGTAATATGTGTGATACAATGTAAATTTATAGAGTATTGGCTAACATCTCATAAGTCGTCGTCCATATTTAACAATTACCTCATTTTGAGTTTCAAGGCTCAGGACAGCTACCCTTAAAGATAGTAAAGTAAAATTGCTACAAGTATAGTAAAACCGATGAAATGTGCTCTATAAGATAAAAATAGCCAATTGTACTTTTAAAATTTCAAATTTTGTATCAAGTAAAAAACATAAATTCTCAATTATCAGTTAATACTCATACTCAAAACGTTAATAGAAATATTATTTTCTGCGTTTGAGTGAAACGAATTAGAAGAAAATTATTATCCCTTGTAATGGAATAACCGCCAGGTGGCGTTTTACATGCACGAGTGATTCATAGGCACGAGTATTTCGTGCGTATATGAATGTAAAGGCATTCAGCGCTGGGAAGCCGATACGCTCACATTGATACAATTGATTGTAAATTTTTACAAGCAAATGTTTAAGGTTAAAGTTTTCAGTTATTATGCAATTTCATCATATGAATGATCTTTTTGTTCTCACTTGTATACATAGCGTTGTAATTGACAATTGTATATTTTGATATAGTACGTGACATGAATCATATAAATGATATGCATTTTATACATAATTGTTAGGGAGCTTATGGGTGATGAGGCCCGACATCTAGTGGTACGAGACAAATCCTGTAAATCGGGATGACAAACGGGCAGAGGTTTCTGAGTTTTCCCCAGAAGGAGGGTTTTATCTCAGTTTTTCCTCGGCCAGTCGACCACGTCTGTAAGCTCCATTTTTGTCAGGCATGATGTTAATAAGACATACTTTGCTCATGTTGCAAGTGGAAGCTGTATGTGTTAATCGGTTTCCCAAATCGCTTCACTGAGACTTCTAAAATAATACCACTGAAAAGTATTGATTTTGTTGTTTTCTATGGGGTAGGAGGTTATAGAATGGTATTAAGGCAATTGATCTTATTTATCGTGATTTTGTTGAATAAACACGTTTGAACTATTTACTGCAGGAGGAACAGCAGATATATCCGTGCATGAGAGAAAATCAGACGGAACACTGGAAATACACAAAGCCAGCGGTGGTCCATGGGGAGGTATCTTTG
This sequence comes from Mya arenaria, assembly GCF_026914265.1. NCBI lineage: Eukaryota > Metazoa > Mollusca > Bivalvia > Myida > Myidae > Mya > Mya arenaria. The sequence continues at coordinate 14,242,201 of NC_069130.1, read as the reverse complement.
TTGATGAAAATTATATGAAAATGTTGGGTCAGTTGTACGGGGAAAAGGCTCTGAATGACCTGCGAACGACAGAAATGAGTGATTATTTTGATATCGTTCGTGATTTCGAGCACAAAAAACGATCCTTTGATGTCGAAAGCGCAAGTCATGTTGTTATTCGTTTGTCTGTCTCATTGCGTGATCTTGCTGATAAATATTCCAAACAATCCCTTGAAGAAAGAATTGCGGCTTTGGACATTCAGAAAAGTTCAATTAAGCCAATAAGCAAGGACAAGCTGAAAATCGTTGGCACAGTTATCCAATCATGGTTCAAAGGGCCAATCGATCTGTTGATGTAGCATATCAAGTCACTGTTAGCAGAAGCAAAGATGGAACGCGTGCAAACCATTATTTTGGTAGGCGGTTTCGGTGAAAGCCCGTATGTTCAGGAGAGAATGAAGAATGAAATAGCTGGCGTGAGACTGTTCGTCCCTCCAGACGCGGGGCTTGCCGTGTTGAAAGGCGCATTGAGGTTTGGACACAACCCTACCATTATCTCCTCAAGGATGATGAAACACACGTATGGAATATCAATGTATAACACATTCAATGAAAAGAAGCACACATATGAGAAGAAGGTTTTGAAGAATGGGCAGTGGAAGGTGCCAAAATTGTTTCGAAGTGTTCGTGCGGGTACACGAGGAGGTGGGAGTGGATCAACAAGTGACCATGCAGTGTTTTCCACTTAGTGAAACTTCTTGCACACCCGTCTACAGGACGACACAGGAGAACCCCGATTATACAACAGACCCTAGATGTGAACTTCTCGGGACTATTAGGCTTGTAAACAGCATCGACATTCCATTTGAAATACAGGAATCAGAAGTCACGTTTTTGTTCGGAGATACTGAGTTGCTGGTAAAGAAAAAGAACACTTTCACGGGGAAAGAGGCATTCATGACATTTGAGTGTTTCAAATAAATAGTTTGCTGGACCATGAGTGTGAAAATGCACATCAGCACTAACATGCGTATGTCACAAATTATGTAAGCGTTTTAGACATTTCACAAAACTACTATATTTGAATATTTCAAAGTTTTTGCTTGAACATATTTTTTTTCTGTATTACGTTTGATATAAATTGATCTGTTTTGTAAATGTCTTAAGTTATTCATCTATTAAGTGCGACACCAAAATACTTATAATAAAAAGATGCATGTAGTTATATCTGATTAGCTATATCAATCTAACATCCATTAAATCGAGTAGTAACAGCAAAAATATTAAGGCAATAATCATGAATCTTTTTTTTTGCTTAAAAACGCAGTGTTTGGAAGGCTTATTCTAGAACATTATCGTAAAGCAATCCAACCATTTCATGGTTTAAATTTAAGAAATAGTTTTGGAAATGAAAATATTTTGAAATTCATTAATCTACAATGAAATCGATATTTTTTTGGAAGTGTATACGTTTGGAGATAATTTTGATAGCAATTCATATATTGCAAAATAAGAAAAAAATGTCGTGCTTTCCATAGTGAAGTTATTATAGTATTTTTTTTTAAATCAAATTAAAAAATAAATGCTTTTCTTAATGTTTTCTTATTGTTGGTTTATTTTCAAAACCGAAATTGCAAACGGAAAACCTATATGCGGCTATAACATCTTGAATATTTGTTGGGAGAGCAAATCTTGAATGCTATAATTTTAATGTGTGTGTATAATATTTGAATGTTTAAAGAGGTCTATATTCTTATAGACCGCAAAGGTGTAGCTCAAGCCTTCACTTGTAGGTATGGTCCGCTTTGCATGGTTTTCAAGAAACATTATGTGCACATATAAAAGTGATGCTTCTGAGTGCTGGCAAGTTGTTCTACATCGGTATGAAAATATTCTTATGGACACAGTTGCAAATCGTAACGGGTAACTTTTTAGACATGGCCTTGTAGACTTTGCAAACTGTATGAGCCCCATTAAAATGGATAACGCTTATAGTATCTTTACTTAATTGCATTCATACCTGACTTTACAGCTGCATTCTCTGAGAAGCTACTTGCAGAAATCGTGAGACACACAGAACAGATCAACATATGTATTATACATTACCTGTCAATCTGGTTGCAACTTAAACTGTTCCATGGATAGATCAGTATATGTAGCAAGGTGCATATTTCAGTATTTTATCAGTTTGTGTGTTTGGTATGGTTCTATATAGTATATTGTTTTGTGTTGTTTGTGTATCGTCGAGTTTAGTGTTGTGCTACGTTGTAATTGTCCTCTTTGCGTTACTGTCCGTCAATTTCCGTCTATGTCCATCAATGTCCGTCTATGTCCGAGTGCGTCAGAGCGTGAATATTGGTAATGCGAGTTTGTCTAGATTTATAAGAGTGATTGATTGGTTCATAATACCTTTTTCCCCTTTTTCTCGATTCATTACACACGCCCTTATTTACATATACACATATATCATTCCGTTCTGAATCGTCATTGACGCAAGTCAAGATTGCAATTGTAACAATTGTTACTATTTATTTAATATTCGCTCTTATCTTAAAGATAGTAAAGTAAAATTGCTACAAGTATAGACGTGTGTTTAATTGTTGAATAGCCTTTATCAAACAATTCGAGGTTATCGGTGTATTTAATTCATTGAACATAACATCGAATTCATTCCTCTCATATTTATCTATCTATGAAATCAACAACATCCTCATCTATCGATACAAAAAGGATCATTGGGGTTATTTAGTAATATTTACTGTTTTAAAATACCGTCCAAACGTGTCTAATGATATATTGGTGGATTAAAAATTAGCACAACCTTTTAACATTATCCAATATAACTTTGCATTTTTTGCAACTTATCATAAGAAAGCATACGTTTATGAATGCACATTTTATATTGAGATCTTGCATTTATCATATTTAATATATTTTCTTCAAGTCAAGTTTATCAATACAAAGCATACATTTTTAGAATCTTTGGAAGGAGGTAACCAAATTCCGTAATATGATTTTAAGAGCAGTGATAATTGGTGTCCTAAAATGATAATTTATCGTTATATAAGGTGTTATATAATGCATAAAATTGTCAAGTAGTCCGAGAATCAGATGGTCGAAACCATGACAAAAGTGGAGATGCGTTTTACATTTGTTAACAATATAAATTAAACGTTATACATACGTATTTGCAAAAGATAAGATGTTGCAATTGGTTTAATTGCAAAACATATGATTAAATTATTCACTTACCTCAACCGTAGCTGATTTAGCATAAAGGCGGTACACGGAAAGGCCAACACCACGTGAAGATAAACAACGTCTGTAATACACATTACTGTTGTAAACAATGTGACCGTCCATAAAGGATTAAAAGCTAAAAGCCTTAAGTTCAACATAATTACCTTCGAGACACCAGCTAACAGTCTTCCTGCAATCAATCATCCTGTCTTCTCCCCGCACAGTTCATTAAACTTCCTTGAATAGTCCAACACGCTCTAGGATGTACTTATCATGAAAATTGGTTTCATAAGCATTATTTTAATGCATTATGTTTTAGCAGCTTCGTTTCACAACTGTTGTTTTATGAACATTTTTAGAACACTAGGTATTTATGCATGTGGACATAATTGAACATCGGAATATACAACGTTTGTCAAGCGACATTTGAATTGCGAATGTCTTTAAATGAATGGCTATGTGATATGTTGTTAAAAACAGTAATTTTATGAAGCAAACACTATCTACGAACATATAAGTACGAGAGTTCGAAATTCAATATTTAAGTTTATAAGTACAAAGTATTGAAATTGAAGCGACACATAACAAAACTTGAGCTAAAATGTTATTTAAATAACAAAATATAAAGTGTGCATAATTTGACACTATACACCTTCTTCCGTGACACAAGCACGTCATTCAATTGTGTAGCATATGACTGAGATAGAACCTCGTGTTAGTTTGGAAGAGTAAATATGATTATAAACAGATAACGAACAGGCCCAAATTTGTCGAATTATCTAGAGTTTCTTATAAAGGGATCAAACTAAGCACACTATGTTTGTTTTGAAACAATTAATGCATTATTCTCCGTTCTTGCTGAACGTACAGGCGTTTCCGGTAAATTTATCCGTGCTGAAAAAGTCGATGTGGCAACCCATATACCAGATGAATGAGGCACAATAACGCGCCAGTTCTTATTTCTTTTACTGCATAATGTATATATATAATAAATCATGACATTTCAATACAGCGCCGTTCAATACAACAATTCAACAAAACAATTCATTATATGAAAATAAAAACGAACTGTTTGACATCAAAATTGAACCTTAACTACCACACGCCATGACGTCAGTAAACAATGCCAAAGGTGAAATTTACAAAATGCAATTCCGATGACAATTTCAAACAAAATCAGAAAAAAAAATCAAATTGTAAAACTGTTATGTAAAGCAAATGAAAACTCTTAAACAACGAGAAAGTTGACGGTTTATAAGACTCATAAGTTCAAAATACGATGATTAAGATGTAAAGATTTTGATTTATAAATTGAGGTAAACACGATCTACACCGCCGTTATTCTACAACAAACAATGTAATACATTTCTGTTTTTATGGAAAATATGATATCTCAATGTTTTTGCAAGGTGTTCAATTTCTGTCTTTTATATAATATCGGTTTAAAGGACGTGTACATTTTATCTTGTGGTATTTATGCAATATGATACCTAATATTTGATACTGCTACTGTTAATGTGCTTACAATGTTTAACCTGTTTAATCAAATTTGTCATGCGATTCTATCTATTCTACTTTTCGCTGTCATATAAAAATAAACTTGCCTTTATATTGTATTCTTTTGACTTAAGAATTTTGTATTTGTATATTTAAAGTTTTATAAAAATAGAAGTTCCGCACTTAGTGCTGTGCTGAAAGCATTATGCGGTACAAATGATAATGTTTACACCTAAACTTCCACTCCTGAAATGAACTGCCTTTCGGCAATTGCGGTTATCATACGATGAACGCAACATCTTCGAATATGTTCGGGTCCCGTAAAAAATAAATCAACAGTTTAGAAAGTGTAAATTTTTGATATGTTAAATGTATTTTTGCCATTAGAGTTTCAATGTTACGTTTAAAAGTGATTTCAAGTGGTTGATTTTTTCCTGCGTTATTGTGACGTCATTTGATAAACTGTTTCCGGTTACGGTCGGGTCGTTCCAAGTATGGTCAAAGTATGCACTTTGATCACCCCAGCTGCGTTCATACCCCGATAATGACATCAATTCCGCAATAATTCGTAAAATGAACGGGGATTACTTTTTTCAAAGGCCAGTATCATCGTATGGTGGATCTTCAAGTCTCGATTTAGTAGGTGGGAATCAGAAAAGCTTATACCTCGTTGGTAATAAAACTATCATTTAAGCCGATAAAAGTCATTGACCAATTTTTTTACCCACCTTTAACAACAAATGAACAATTAAAACGGAAATATCGTAAAAAAAGATATTATAATAATCAATATAAGATAATATTATGACGTCACTATTTGTAAAATATGGTATAAACAAAATAGCTGAAATCATTATTTTCCTTTACGAAAAAACTGGTTTAATAAGCTTTTTTTGTTAAAAGCACGTAAAATTGTTCCTTTTTCAACCAAATCAGATTAACGAAACAACAACAACCACATCAACAACAACAACACTACTAAACACCATACCAACTGGACCTACGGTAGATTTGTTTTCCATACGTTACCTTTTGACTTTTGTTTTAATTTTTAACTTTAAAATGAACGAAAAATAAACCTAGACACTTTTTCAATGTTTTAGATTATATTTTAATCAAGTAAAATGATGTATTATCGGCCTCACATTAAATCTTATTGAAACTTCTAGGCTTGTATTAAGGAAATATGCCGATTTTAGGACAATCTGTTGTCTTGTCCCTTTAAGACTTAGTATAACCTAATAATATAGATTCATCGTAGTGAGCGGCAAAAGAAAGCAGCATATTATATTCCTATCAACAATTTTTACTTCTGATTGAGATGAAAGAATTTTGAATCTGGACCATTGCTTATTATTATTATTACTAATAATTTTTCAAAGACAATCTGATCTTGATCTTTGTTAAAGAGAAACGTCGCCTGTTTGTACTCATCGCCTTCATTCAAAGAAAAACATAATTTTTAGTTTTCTAAAAATCAGAAAACTATCTAGCTGATCGTTTTACAGAACGGGTTGGATGTCTATATAGCAATGCAAATTACCGCTTATATTTACATAATCATCATCCCGGTTGTATTCGTCAATGACATACGAGACGACAATAGCTTGCTTGAACGTTAGACAAAGGGTGAGAAGATGTGTAGCATGTTGGAATACCTGTTAATATTATGCGAAACTGCGGGATAAAGTAAGATTATAGTTTATTTTATGTTCTTTCTATGAAAATGCAAAATATTGTAAACAAATATCAGTTATGTTTTTTTGCAGAAATGTAGTACAGCTTAGAATAGTTCAGATACTACTACATTTGTTTTTCGAAAACTAAACCAGAGAACAGGAAAAGCTTTAAGGTTATTTAAACAATGTTTAAAGTTGGTAAGGCGTTCATGGAACTGCAAAATCACGTACGAGGGCTTATACTAAATGAACGCACGAAATATACAAATTAATATATGTGGATCGTATCATCCAAAGATTTGCAATGATGCTAATGCTATGGGATTGTTATAGTTAGAATTGTACAGGAACATTGTACGATTCTTTCAAGGTATTTGATTTTCGAGTCTTATTGTTTTGAAGGTTCACTTATTGACAATGAACTATTTGGTTACTGTGTTAAAATGTTCATACGTGAGTAATAAATACAACTCCAGGCATCTTATATTGGTGCCTTACCTTGCTGCAGCATATCCCTAGTTAAAGTTGGCATTCGAAATCAATGTTTCATTTCAACATCGCAAAAATTCCAAAATACCATAAAGGCATGGGATCTGCATACAGTCATTTCAATAAACAAATATGCAAAATCTAAAAGTAAATAGAGGACGGAAATAGATCTAAATCAAAGGCAGATCAAGGCTTTGGTGTAAGATCGATCAAAATTTCGTGGCTCAAATAGTGTCAAGTGTCAAGTGTCAAGTGTTTACATGCGACCGTAAGTGGTATTGATCCTCCTCCAGAACATTTTTGTTATGAGGGTCTGTAAAGTTTGCATTATGGTGTATTTATTACTTTCCGGATGTTAACATTAAATATTTGACAGTTTAAGAGGGTTAGAAAAACATAGATAACCTTGTCACCATATTCAATTTACATTTACAACATTTGAACTTTACTTGAGTTAATATGTTCTTAACATGAATATACATTAACAGTTACGTTTACTGCAAATTGAGAACTAGAAAACTTTTTTTTGTTAATATTGTATTATTCAATTCAATTGTGCACATACAGCTTTTGTGTACGTTGAATGACATATGCTATTGACATAATGTGCATCATTTGCTGAAGACATAAATAATGTATTGATCTCAAATTACGCCACATAGGCAGCCGACATTAAATAATAATTTTTAGGCATATGATCAACTTTAATGTGAGGAAGTTTATACCCATTATTTCATAGTGAAGATCGTAGAAAGTGTATAAAAACTTCATGCTGATTTAATATTTCAATTGAAGTTACCAGTTGAAAATAGAAGATTAGCTTAGATAGGTTTTTCTTAGTAAGTTGTATATTATGGTATAAATGTTGCTCCTTTGAAATCCGGGATCCACCTCTGCAACGTGTCTGTGATAGGAAGAAGGACGTGTATGGTAAAGGCGGTGTATAACCTCCTGCCAAGCAACACTGTGTGCATGAGGGAGAATATAACTAAAAAGATTAATGGGGATTTTGATTGAGTTTTTTCCCCTCGTTCTAGCCAAAACCATGTATTGGTGAGAGAATTTGACTACAAATATGCTTTTGGAGATTGTAACTTAATAAATATGGACGGGAATAGTGCGGTAGGAGTGTACCCTTATTTTAAGAAACACCATTGCTTGGTGAAATGTTGTTACTCAAAAGATCACCATTGCGGAATGTCCCTTGGTCTAAAACTGTCGTTATCATTTTAGCTATAAAAAACAATTTGTCTCGTAATGGATGCATGTTTATTCAATGACAGAGAAACTGTTAATATTTAAAATCAATTTGTATTGTTTGAATATTTCCCTACTTTGGTAATTTCATGATCTTGATCTAAGTTAAAAGCACACCCGAAGGGTCTGTTGACTTCACTGAAATTGATGTTGACTATCTTTTAACACTTGAAAAGAGGAAATAAGAATATTAATCAATAGTTGGCCTATATCCAATGCTCATAGTTGTTGTGAATATACTAGTTAGATTTATAGCTGAATTATTCATACTGTTAAAGCGTCAAGAAATATACGACGGGCGTTCATTTAAGTATGCGACATAATGAAAACCCTGCTTATTAAAAAAATGAAACTACGGAGGCAAGCCTCATACTAGTATACACTTTTAAAAAAACACAAAACCTTACAATTTAATAAAAAACAAGTAGTACATGCACTCAATTATTTTTATTGACAAATGTTTGTGTTACCGCTTTTGAACGGTCAGCTGAAACAGGGGAGGGTCTTCAATGAAGGATTAAATTAAGTTTTTGACACAGTCATCAATAAGAGAAATATTAAGCATGTATGTATTATCGGAACAATAATCAACATTCACATTATACCTTTACCGCTAGTATAACATTTTTACACAACGCGAATGAATAATGATGTTTCTTTCATTATTCGACTTTAATATTTCCACTGTTTTTCATTTTCCATAATGAATAATTAGCTCCTAACACCCAAAATAACTTTGAAATACGTTTTGATATATTCACTATCAAAGGTCAAATTTGTTCCTGCCTGGATGACGTTTGATTCCAGTGAGATAAAGCGATAATGGACCAAACCCCAATACCCTTATATTCTTAATATTGCATAGGCCATGATAGACAACATTAAACATAATGGCCGAAAAAAACGTCCTTCATGGACGTGGGAAACGTTCATTAAATAACAGTGCAGAAGTGAAAGTTATCATTGTAAATTCGTCGTAATAAACGTTCATGTCATAATATGTACCGTTTGAATTCCACTTTCAAATTGGTAAATTTAACGTCCGTAACATACTATTGGCAGTGAGAAATGTCCTTTGTTGACATGAAAAACATTTTATCAGTAATACATGTCCATTACGCTAAAGCGGATATGAAAAGGTCACTTTTGACCTTCGAAAACGTAAGTTACATAATATTGGCTGTAAGAAGCGTAATGGAATAAATGGACATTACGCCCATTATATAGAAATTGTTAAAGACGTCCGCTATGGCCGTAAGAAAACAAAACATACTTCTGGCGGTAAGAAAAGTCCTTCTGTGTCCGTAATACACTTCTTCTGCATTAACGTAGGGGCACGAAACCCCACTTTGACCGTTTTAAATGTCAATTACAGAAAATTGACTGAACGAAATTTGGTCATTTTTTACAAGTCACAAATCAGAAGCTACTAACGCAGTTTGATGAACAAGTATTATATGATTTGCTTATTTACACGGTTACCTTACTTTCTACGGATAATAAGAAAAATGATAAAGTAAGACAGTGAAGAAAGCGTTTGACAATGAATGGGTGGAGTTAAAAGCTAAAATGTAAAAAAATAAAACGTTTAAGTCGAACGTTTACTCTTTAATATTGAGGGGGAAACGCCTCTTACGCATATGTTATGGTTTAAAGCGGTACGCTATTAATTATGTTGTGCTTTTGTAAAAATAAGAAAAGCGTTTTCCTTAACAATTCACATTAAATAGTAATGTATTCAAAAAAAAAACAGTCCAAAATTATTCAGGTAAATATCTCAGTGGAGATGGAATATCAAACGTAAATTTCCAATGGGCACGAAATGTCGAAAACAAATTAGTACCATTAGAACGACGCGTCAAAAATATCTGAATACGAAGCTTTCACGGTACAGTGCGTCCTATTTTGCGTACGAATACATTTTACTTGCAAGCGTTTTACTCAAAAATAAAATAAAATACTTTTCAGTATATATTGTTTTGTCCGTATTTAAAAAGATCATGTATCATGTACAGTTTTTCTTCCGTGGGATGGAACTCTTTTTCTTAGCGGCAGAGTCAGGCGGTTGTCTAAGATGTAGTATATTTGACCTTTACATTCACCCGCAAGACAGTGATAAATCCTGACTAAGCTGTGATAGGTTTAGTACAGCATCAGTACGTTTGAACTGTCATACCATTTATTACAGTTCTAATATGCACTATGGTCTTCCGTCCCTTAAATAAAATAAATAAATAAATAAAGTGCCTTCATCGAATTCTGATCATGATAATTTCAGCTAGTTTGTGAAGAAACTCAAAGCTTTATGAATTACTATCCAGTAAACCTGGGTAGAAATCAGTACCGGCTTCCATATCACACAAAACACTTAAGTCATTTTCCAATCTTAATATAAACTCCTTTCACCAAAATAAACAGCAAGCAGGATTCAAAACTCATTTCACATCCAACCATCTTTTCAAAAGTGTATTGTCTCGCATAGTAGGCGATTTTTGTGTGATAATTCAATAGGGTAATAATGATGAACTTAACAATTTAGTAGAGCGTATTATTAGAATAATGAAAAGAGTTATTGTTGATCAGTTTTGAGGTCTGGAATACATTCTTCTTTATTACATTAATCAACACTAAGATGTTGAAACAAGATATTACTTGTGTGTGGTAAAATGAGTTATAATTGAGTAATAACTTAAATATGCGATATCGGGGCATTGCGACTGTTTTATACTGGGCTCAGTTCATACCTCAGATTTTCAACAATACAGTATAACTATTGAAGATTATTACTACTAAAAACAAGTTCGTTCCTATGATAGAATGAGCAGAGTTGATTTCATAATTTCATATGTAGGAGAAAACAGGTAGCACCGAACTACTCTCATCTTCACCTTTCTTTCTTGTCTTAGAGCAGCGTGTAGCTTGATCAACCATGGCAGTCAATGCCAAGAGCAAGATCCTGCTGGTGGCAGCTATTCACTTTGGAACCACATACAGCGGTTATGCCTTCTCCTTCCGAGACGAGCCCAAAAATATTCAAACAAATCTGAGCCCTACCTGAAGATGACGCGCACCTAGGCTGGAGGCCTTGTCAGAGGTTTAAGATGGTTTTACAAAGCAACAAGGTATGTTATAAATAAATAAGATAAAATGTTAACATTATACACATAAGTAATACAAGCAATTTGGTTTGTAGTGATAATAATAGATTCTCCGAATACTGTATCATTTGATTCAAGTCAAGAAAATTCCACACTTTTACGCCCCGATTCATGCGCTCAATAATACAATGGCAACTACATGGCATTAACAAATAACGATAACCTTGTTTAGATGCGCAACGTTAAATTCCTTACAGAAATTAAACGGCAGACACAAAGAGTCTCACAAAAAAAGCAGAAGTAGCATATAAATTAAGATACCGTTATCAATACAATTAATTTTCGGGTTACCTGTAAATCGTCAGTACACATGGGCTTATTGGAGAGGGTAGGTGGTTCAACCTTTTTACGAGTACACAATTTCATCCTTACCTCAGCATGTATTAATTAAAGCAAAATTAAACGTAAAACTGGTTTGAGCAAGCCACACTACAAAGACAAACATGAATATATATATATATTAGAGTAAAACGATTTATTTTAATTTCGGCTTTAGCATTTGACAAAAGATGTTACGGTGGAGGACTTTTGCGGAAAACAGATGATTGCTTTCCCATTGTTCGTCATGTCCATCAAATACCTGAGAGAACACTTATTTGAGGTATTTACTAGGCAAGACATAAAAATAGAGGAGACAGACATATTGTACATGTTGACCGTCCCGGCTGTCTGGGATGACAATGCTCAGGTATTTATGAGGGATGCGGCAGTAACAGTAAGACATTTGTATTGTTTGTAATAAAAAGCAATTCACAACAATGAGTTGCATATGGAATAATAGTGACCTGTCACTAAACCGGGACGATGTATGTTGACTGAGGTTAATTTTACTTTTATGGGATTGCTATCTAACAGTGACATATGGCCAAAAATGCTATGCAATAGGTCGCATATCATGCCGGAGACATTGCATTCTTTAAATTACATTTGCCTCAGGGCTACACTAGTACAGACCTGTTAGATGGTATTTCTGTTCAGAATTTATGACGGTTTAAATATACATACACCGTATGTATATAAGGGAATCAATATGTCTATATATTTTATAGAATATTAAAAAAATATTACTAAAGAAATTATCGACATAACATGTTTTTTCTTGATGTATTTGCAAATAAGATAACATAAACCAAAGTACTATCGCTCATTCTTTATTAATGGCATAGAATGTTCATAGAAATAACAATTTCACGAACTCAGTCAGCTGAATAACCGGTGCATTGCCACACCACAAGGTCATATATGTTTCGTTTTCTTTAGATAATGTCGTGTATAAATTTAACAGAGACTTTGTGAATACATTTTAATTTGTGTTAAATATAAATAATATGGAAACTACAGGGACAAGTGCCAATGACTACTATGTGTATCGAATCATTGATTTTTCATTTAGTTTTTTCTAAAGGTGAATGTGGCATACGATGGTTTATGCAAAATATGACTAATTGTATTACAATATGCTGATGCGTTACTTTGTTGTAAAGGCTGGAGTAGACCCAAGCCGCCTTCAGTTGGCCTTGGAGCCGGAGTGTGCCTCAGCTTGGTGGGAGACGTTGGGTATAGACGTCAAACGTCAAAGGTGCTGTAATGATTCAATGATCACAGTACATGGTAGTCGATCTTGGAGTAATGGATATATATTAAATCATAAAGTTTTATACTTTGCATTTACGATGCATTTACAATTAAAATTCTATGTGTTGATTTCACTTGGTTACTTGTCGCATTGGAATTATTTATTTAATTTGAAGCATTTATAATTATCTTAAAAACACAGGAGGCACAGCAGATATATCTGTTCATGAGAGAAACCCAGATGGAACCCTGAAGGAAATCCACAAAGCCAGTGGGGGTCCATGGGGTGGTATCTATATTGATGAAAATTACATGAACACGATTAATGAATTTTTGGAGATAAAGCTGTCATTGACCTTTGAAAGACGGAAATGAATGATTATTTCGACGTCATTCGAGAATTTGAACGAAAGAAACGGTCATTTGACATTGAAAAGACAACGCAGATAAATGTTCGTATTTCTGCCTCGCTGAAGGATCTTGCTGAAAAGTATTCATCAAAATCTTTAAAGGAACGAATTGGGAAAAGGCCATCACTACGGGAGGTAAGGACAAGCTGAAGATTGATACAACAGTTGTCAAATCATGGTTTAAAAGACCAATCGAACTGCTGATGCAGCATCTAAAGTCTCTTCTAGCTGAACAAAAGATGAAAAGCGTGCAAACCGTTATTCTGGTGGGCGGTTTCGGTGAAAGCCCGTACGTTAAGGAGAGAATGAGAAATGAAATAGCCGGCGTCAGACTCATCGTCCCTTCAGACGCGGGCCTGGCCGTGTTAAAAGGTGCCGTCAGGTTTGGACACAAACCCGCAATTGTCTCCTCCATGGTTGTAAAATACACGTATGGACACGATGTGTATGGCAATTTTGATGAAAAGAAGCACCCAGATGAGAAGAAGGTTTGGAAAAATGGAAAGTGGTGGGTGCCTAAATGGTTCAATGTGTTCGTGCTGGCGAACACTGAATTGCGAGTTGACCAACAGGTTACTCGTAGGAGCACTCCTAACAGTGAAATATCCTTAACATACGTCTACAGATCGACCCAGGAGAATAACGAGTTCACAACAGAGCACGGGTGTCAACTTGTAGGGACAGTTGAGCTTGAAAACAGCACCGATATTCCATTTGAGCAGCAGGTTATAGAAACTACGTTTATGTTCGGGAATACAGAACTTCTCGTCAAAATGAAGAACACGCCCATTGGAAAAGAAGCCTATATGATCTTTAAGTGAATCAAGAAAAACGTTTTGAAATAATCAAATTGACTCATATTTGCTTCTCGCAAAATCTTTAGTGATTTTATCTGTTTTGCAAACTGTTTGGATGTCTCGTCAGTCTCTGTGTGTACATATTACTTTTGGTTTGATCTATAACCCAAGTTTTTAAATACCCTATGTGTATTAACATTAGCACTCAAAATTTGAATGAGATAGTGTATGTATGCCCATGGATAAATGAACTCATGTTTTTCATAGTTATATATCCAAATGTCCCGACAGCGAATTAATTAAAAGACATTTATCATTTTAATTGTGATGCGAGAGTTCATTTAATGAACTAAATAATATCTGGAAGGGCTTGTTAGTATATAGGTTAATTATAAAATCAAGTCAAAAGAAAAGTATCTATGTAACTCTTAGTGAAGATAGACCTTTGAGTCATACTCTGACTGGCGGCATATTCTCACCGGACGGCTGGGCAATGCACATTATGTTACTGGAGGTTGCTCAGTCCTGTTCGCAGTATTTGTAGTATGCGTGGTCGTTTGGTGTTAATGATCAGCGTATTCGTTATCTGAAAAAGATTACAACACTAAAATTCTAGTGTGGTACTAGCAACGATACACTTAAAAGTGTAAATCATGGAAGTTCAGAGACTCTCATTTAATCAATAGGTTCCCGTCGAGTCTAGAACTGATGCTTTTTGAAACTCAACACATTCGAATCCAGATTCTGTGATCGCTTGTTCTATTAGTTGTATACTGCATATTTTTCGTCAAATCTGGAAAAATAAAATATATGTAAAACTAAGCATGTAGTACAATATTTTGTGATAAATTCATATCAAACATGTTTTCACTACAGTTCTTGGAGACATTGCATCTATATCTAGGAATCATCTTATCTGTTTCATGGGTAGGTGTCTATTAGTGACTTAGGCATGAATGTTAATATCGACCAGTTAGAATAAGAAAAGTTCGCGTCTATGGGAATACATGTTTGAAAGTTTCAATGGGAAGGTGTCCATGAATAAATTTCTTAATAATAACTTTCAATCATCTTTACTTCAAATATTTGGTCAAGTCCGTGTTGAATCGTGTAAAAACTTTCAAAGCGGCATATTACATGAATTTAAGCGATATACAATAATTATATTTTGAATGGCCCAAATATCCTTTTTTATCGACACACGTTTTGGCACATGGAATTAGGGTTTGCATTTTAAGATCTAAAGATCTTCTGCGATGTGTTTACTCCTTGAAATCAGTGTGTCAAAAAGTTTATTATCCCAGGGTTGTTCAAAATGTAATTAGTTATTGACTATTGTTGCTATTGCCAGAGATAAAGCTTAACTTTAAGACCTTTAAGAACATTAATTGACGAAGCGTGTCAGTGATATTTCCCAAATTGCATGACGAAATGTCATGAGCGATGTTTGTTAAGAAAGCGTATAATATTACTGATATCAAAATATGACGGTCGGAATATTGTTTTCTGAAAATACTGATTTTATCCTTCCAACTTTTCCATGAATATTATTTTTACCGCAGCTGATAGTTGCACCCTACCATTGCTATTTCCTCTAAATTATTCAAGCTCCAACGCAGTAATTTCCCTTCGCATGTGGAGAAGATGATTGTACGAAATAAGAACTTTTTTAAAAACTTACAGTTAGCGGAACTCATTAAGAAGACTCCTTAACATGACAAATAAATCATTTCTTCATTTTTCCTTTTGCAATGGCCTCCTAAATTATAATTCCCATGTTGTTTCCTTTGAATACTTGACAATTGTTACCAATCATTTACTCATGACAGTTAAGTATGCTAACTGTAACAACATGCCTTAGTGTTAGTATCATCAACGATAGTATTTTGAGAATGTCTGCATACTTAAAATTGTATCATTGAAGAACACCAACACCTATGGGTGTTGATCAAGATGCATATACTTTTCTTCTAAACCAACTTATTCTTCTTTTCTTTCAAAATGCTAAATAATTATCTACTCTTTCTCCAGCCGAGTGTATGATATGCATCACTACTGTTCTTGAATTCAATTATGTTAACGGTTTGAACACACATTTTATCTTTTTGTAGATCATCTTTGTCAGACGAATCAGTGACATGTTATCCCATTGGTGAAACACGCACTCTGTGTGTTTCTTATATGCATATTAATACTAATGTTATCTGCGGTATATAAAACCGATGAGTATCTTTACGTGATAAAGGACTTTAACTTTCTTATTTTAGATGTTATTGTGCTATAAAGGTCGCATATTGGTGTTTTATGCTTTAAGTTTTCTATTCTAATTATTGAGTATATCGCCAGATAATCAATCAGTCAGTTGAATCTATTTAACGCCACTGCTAATCTGCAATCCCGTATCAACACTGTACCGTGTGCTGAGTGCTGCATTTAACGCGCTGTTTAATTAAGCAAATTCGATATTTAGAATAAAAATATAAATATTTATTTAAAAAATGTATTGAATCTCCATAAGATACATTGATGATTTAAAATTCTGATTTGTTTTTCATTTAAAGACAATGGACTTATTACAAAGTGTTATTAATTTATGATGTCGCTTCCTGAATAGAAATTCCGAAAAATGTCCGAAAAATACAAAGTGTATTTTTGTAAGTTTAAATCATACGCTGTTCACACTTGTAATAAACAAACGGCATATCATTAAGGATTATTCCGATTGGACGCTTTTTGACGACTTGTTTAGTGATTGATTCGGTGTGTAACATACATCCTTTTTGAAGGCCACAGTTTATTTTAAAGGATTGTGCCTAAACTTGATGCACAAACATGATCATCCTAAAGTGTACATGTACCTTACATTTATATAAGCTGCTTCCAAACTCGCCCAAGGGCTAAACATATTTTCATTTAAGATTGAATAGCTATACTGTAATGGAGTAAACAACATCCATAATTTAAGAAAGTTTGTTCTAATGCTACTTACAAACGGTCCCCATGAAGTTTACTAAAACATGCCAGGCCCCAATATCACGAAAATACTTAAGTCAAATCTCAAACTCAATCTCAACTAATTTGACCATATAACATCAAAATGAAATGAAAAAAAAATATATGTTTTTGCACATTTTTTTAAAATCCCATTCTACCATTGAAAATGTTGATTGAAACCTTTGGTCTAGATTCCAATAGAAAATATTATACAGCCAAAAATGTGAGTGCAATTCATTACCTTTTAACAATTACTCAAGTATATTTTTACTCTAGAATAAGTTTTCTTTGAAATATTGTCAATACCTTTCAAAAGCACATTCTATGAGAAAATACGTTTTCAAAAAGTATAAAAACATGCAATATTTTGAACAATACTATGCTTTTATGTGGTAAAATGAGTTGAGATTGAAATTTGACTTAAGTATTTTCGTGTTTTCGCCAGATCTTTTTCTTAAATCATGACCGATTTGCTTAAGTGATATCTACCTTATGAACTCCATTAATGTTCCCTAAAGCTATGGGAACCATTTTGAAAATAGAAATCAGTTGCTTTGAAATTCGGTACACATATTCATCATGAAATGTGGGGAAGACGATATTAACGTTGTACAGAGAGTGTGTCTAACTTATCTGCTAATAGTATATTTTATTATTTAGGTGTATATTTTGAAACTATAAAAAGAAGGGGAAGCAATGTTTTTTAATAAAATCATGACCTATAATGTCTGACTTAATTTTACAAATAGAGTTGAGTGCACTTCAACATATTTTATTTCATTTAAATAGTTTCCTTTCCAAATTATATCTGTCAAATAACAAAATCCTAAAAGCATAAATAAAATTACAGTTACAATGGCGTGCAGAGATAATCAATACTAATGATATATATCTTGTTGTTTCATCTTGACAAAGTTTGTAAAAAATATGTATTTCTTGTTAAACTACAAAACTATTGACAAATAAGTAACATACTATATGGGCAAAAGTATGTTTGGTATATGGTGAACATATTAATGAAATGAAACCACAGGGACAGATTCAGTAGCCGTACACACCTGATTCAAGACACACTGCTAAGACCTATTAGACAGTAAACGTACGAACAGCACAGACATACAACACATACATCAATATATATTTATCAACAAACATTATAAATGATGTTTAAGGAAGAGTTCAATAACCATTTACTTCTTACAAACTCTTTAGAAACTGAACATACTTGCACATAAAGAAGTTTATTTTGTACGGATGATTTCGTTTTGATATATATCTGCACAAATTGAAGCTCTGCGTTCATTATTAATCGTGACAAGTCTTTCCAGTAATCAATACTAGACAATCAGTAAAATAAGATATCATGATATTTATGTTATTTTCACTTAAAAAACTATAGGTTATAGACCACTAAATAATTTCCTCGATATTCTATAGTGAATTAACCGATTTGCACGCGCACTTATATACTAGAAATTTGAACTTTGTTCACACCAAGCTGATGTCTTTTTTGTCGGACTCTTATCTTAAGAAATAGAGCCGGCAAGCGGAACAATAAGAATATTTCAATATTTGATTTTAGGAGATGGCTAAGCATTGAACAGAACGTTTTGCATACTCATATATACTATTAATCATGCTTGGAACAATCATCAACTAAAAGTGATATGTACACGAAAAGTTTTCAAACAAATTAAAACCAGTTTGAAAACAAATAGTTTTATGTATAAAGAAAGAGTTAGTTTTGTTACAAGTACAAACACGGTTATCGAATCTGC
Source organism: Mya arenaria (assembly GCF_026914265.1). NCBI lineage: Eukaryota > Metazoa > Mollusca > Bivalvia > Myida > Myidae > Mya > Mya arenaria. Next base: position 14,223,348 of record NC_069130.1, on the reverse strand, counting down.
TACAAGAGAATAAATGCAGTTTTACTTTATTCTAAACGTTTTACTTGAAGCACTGAAAGGTCATGTAGGATTCCCTTCCATTGTTCGACTTTTTGAAAAGAAGTTCTGTATCGCCGAACATGAACGTATTTTCAATACTCTGTTCTTCAAACGGAATATCCTTTCTTCTGTTTTCAAGGTCGATCGTCCCGAGCAGTTCACATCCGGGGTCTGTTGTGTACTCGGGGGTTCTCCTGTGTCGTCCTGTACACAATTGTGTGGGATATTTCACTTGTAGGAATACTCTTTCTGTTCACCTGTTGATCCACTCGCACCTCTTCGTTCACTTGTACGTACACAGAGAAACAATTAGGCACCCGCCACTTTCCATTCAGCCGAACCCTCTTCTCCCTTGGATGCTTCTTTTCATCAAAGTAGTGAAACAAGAGCGCCGCGGAGTAAGGCCAATGTTTGTCTGTTCTTGATTTATTTCAGTCGCATGGAGGCATAACTGAATAATTAATGAAGTCAGACTTATAAAGACGGATAATTCTAACGAAAATATTCTGTACTTTACCATGTTGTGATAAATAATACATGTAAATGATGTTTGTTTGATTGGTATACACACCGTTGTTTCAATAACTAGGTCAGATTGTAAGATATAGATGCATTTTAAATGTTGGAAATTATTGGATTTGACAGATATGTATTTCTTGTTGATGTGCAATTCGCATATAAGAAACAGCTTACACATATCAGTTAACTTCACTTACATGATACTTAGTATTGCATTTAAGTTTTTGTGCTTTCATCGTTTATACATTTTCGAAGAAGCAATTACTAAAAGTGTTCTTTTAAAAAAAGTACCGGAATACGTTTTGCATACGTCCTTACGAAAAAGAGTGTTATTCGCGATAAACCCTTATGAAAAAGTAAATAACATTTGATAAAAAAATGCACAATTATGTTTAAAAAATGTTAAAGACTTATGCAACAAAATGGGCAATCCAATCGGCCTTAGATATTGAATCATTACTGTTGAATTTTGCATTATAAAAACATTTTAAAGTTGGTGTTGCCAATAGCTGAGTAATTTACCTTCTTTCACCTAAAATTCATCCTGTACAAACCATTTTTTTATATTTGTTAAATGAGTATTACCGGGCGAGCAGAAAATTCACATTCAAGTCATGTTATTGACGAATACATTTAAGTCGATGCCAAATCAAAAATACACTTAGTTGTATTTGCTGGCCATTTGACGAGTTTAAATCCCTTGAACGCCATTGACGATATTTGCTAGCATTAAAAACTTCGTATTACACAACTAGCTGATTACGAAAATATTCATCCCAAACAATTCTTTGTTTTGTATATATGTTCAATGTCAAGTTACATGCTTAATATTTGTCGTGTTAATCCCAAACTATGCATTTCCTGTTTATTGCCCAGGTGTGACAGCAAGGTACCAAATTATATGTATATTGTTTGTATATTTTGCACACAACGCAAGGCTGACAAGACAGTTTATTCCAACGACTGATCCCTCCAAAAATAGAACAAACTATGTTGAAATCAAAAAATTATACCACATCAAGATACTTGAAAAATAGATGTACGCTGTTTTCTCATGTATTTGTAAATACTTTAAAATGATCACAAATGGCGTTTAAAACCATATTTACACTATTTTGGAGCACCAATACTTAGCAGTTAGCAGTTTTGTTTGTTTTTACCAATTCGCCCTGTATCGATTCCCAATCTGGGAGAACGTAATTTTGTTTGATAACACGTGAATTGATCCAATCTACAACACCACACCGTTATGCAACATCAACGACCTTGCGTGGTACAATGTTCAGACAAGTGTTACACAACCGTTGCGAAAGAAAAACTGTAAACTATAATTATTGTATCACCACATGACCAATCTTTATCCCAAACTACATTCTGACCTTGACTTAGAACCAACACGTGGCACATGACATGAGCCCCGTGAAGGGAATCTGACCCATTTTGACAGATAGATAGCATGTAATTTTAATAGCACCAATATGACAGACTCGCTTCTGAAATGGTATTAATGGTAAGTAACTTCTATTTATATATCAATGATTGTACCTGACAAAAAGGACTTGAGTCCCATAAAGAGCGCCCATTGTATCTGTATAGCGAGCATGTATATGTGGACGTACCAACTACACACCAGGAATAAGCCTGAAATAGAATGTGTTAAAAAATGCTTGCCCATCCAGACCGGCTTCGACTCATATGATATGGTCGCCCGCCATTACCAACGAAAAAAATAATCTGACCCACAATTCTAGCTTGTTCTCTTAAAATGCATTAACATTGATATTAAATTTTGCTACGTGGTTATCCACTATAGTTTTTTATCATTTGAAAGGTATTTTGGAATATTTTTAACACGTTGGGTATATGTCTGTAAATATTATGACGGTCATAATAGCCTTTATATTTACTGATCGGTTGTTATTTACAGTCATAAAGAAGTTGCTTGTCAACATCCATGACACAGTACCAGATTGTACAGCAGTTTATCGACAAAATGTCCGGAAATAAATATAAAATTGCATTTATCAAAAACGCATTTTACAACATGCTTAGTTTTACATATTTCTTATTTTTTCACTAACGATGCCTTTGATGTAAAATATGCTAAACACTAATATTACCAGCGTGCCCAGAATTCGGGCACAACTTTGGTATTCATATACAGACTTTATATCCACAGGCCCTTAATAACAAACAACCACCAACAAACTAAGCAGAGGATCAGGTAACCAAATGATATAAATTAACAGTGTCTAACATTTCGGTGAGAGTATGCCGACAAACTGAGCATGACGTACAGGTTTACTTGCTTAGAGAGTTAAAGAGCGTATTTCCTTTTGCTCTAGGGCTTATCATTAACCAATATTGCTCACTTTTAAAAATGCGTGTACTAAGATACGGTACGCTAAGAACCTTTATTTGAACGGTTTTAAGCGTTAATCCATTATTGCGTTAAAAAAGATAAATGCTGTAAGAACATTTGTGTTAATATATTTAATTGTTTATTCACAGTCAGCAGAAAATATAATTGTGCTATAACCGTAGAAACCTGTACTTTTATTACATAATACTTGTATTATTGAACAAAGTCGTTATTAGTTTTTACCATATTTGTTTCATGCAAGAAAACGGCCAGGATTAGGTCACCGTCATCCATTAACTTCTTTGGTCAACCAAGCTGTTTTCAAAATTAAGAATCTCAATGTTATAGTCTAAAGGCACTTACCAAAATGTCTTGCTGTGGTTACAAGACAGTTTTCTTAAAGAATCCTAGAACAGAAAATGTCACTACTTTATAAATATGTATATAATTATACAATCATAAACCTCAATCCGAATCTCCAACATATTACCAAGAATATCAAACAAATAATGACAAGTGATTACTGTAGGTACACCCGGTAGATAAATGTAAGCCCAGTAAGTTTGTTCGCCGTATTTTCACACAGTGGAGGTCTTGAGTGCCAGGTTAGGATGGAACATTAGTAGGCACATCTGCATGATTAATGCAAATAGTTTTGCAACTAGTGCACTATGATATTATTGAATTATTAAGCTAGACTTAACTTCGCAGAAGGGAAGGCGAAGGTTGATAATAATTCTAAGAAAATAAGAAATCTTCTTTCTCACATAGATAACCGACCCAGCGTGCAGCGACCAATTTGTGCACGTGTACCATTTTGTCCTGCATAGGGATACAATCGGTCCGAAAATCGTTTGCTGCTGTAAAGTCCTTTTGCTCTGAGCCTCTCCCCGAAAACCGTTCTTACTACTTAAGGTTTGAGCTTTGTTAATGTTCTACCTTAAAATAATATGAGAGCTTTATTAAGAGTTTCCGTTTGAAATAGTATATATGATAGAAGAAAATCATAGCTTTGTTGTTTAGATTATAAAATTAATTAAAATTTCTTTGATAAATACCCTTCCTCTGACGAATATATATGCAAAAAGCTACAGAATAATGCATTTATATAAAAGATCCATTCTTCTCAATATGAACGCATTGATAATCGTAATTTCAATCCTCTCAAGATTTACATATTTATTATTAAAATTACGTTCGGCTCAAGTGTAACGCAAATACATAATCAAATTTACATTCCTGGGAGCATTAACACATTTATGATCATATTTTCGTTAGTTTGAAAAGTAGCACATTTCTATTCAAAATTCAATTCCCCATAAGACTAATGTATTAATAATAACAATGCAATTCTTATCAGCATTAACGCCTTTATTATCGAAATTACACACCTCTGAAGATTAACGCATAAATAATGATAATAAAAACAAAACACATTTCTCTCCAGATTATAGCATTTATTGATGAAATTGCATTCCTCTAAACGTTGACGCATTTATAATCGATAACCTATTCTTCTGAAGATTATCGTATTTAAAATCAAAATGCCATTACTCCGAAATATTACACATTTATAACTTAAATTCCATTCCTCTGAAAATTAACAACTTTGTAATAGAAAATCAAATCCTCTGACGATACCAACATTTATAAATGAGATTTGCTTTCTGTGAAGATTAACGCATGTCTAATTCCTCTAAAGATTGACTCATTTATTATCAATTTACCATTTGTCTCAAAAATAACGCATTTATAATAAAATTTCTATTCTAATTATGTTTTAACGCATTAATAATTAAAATTCCTTTCCTTTAAAGAATAAAGCATTTACAATTGTTTGTAAATATTGCATTCCTCTCAAGAAACATGTCTTTTTATAAACAAAGTATTATTCCCTTCAAGACTAAAACATTTATAATCAAAGTCCATTCCTATGAATATTTATGCGAAAAGCTACAGAAACAAGCTCACTAGCAAAAAGTTTAAACATAAACCCGGTCTGATGGCACTGGGTAAACGCCAAAGACATATAACATAAAATCACAAACAAGAAACATGGAAGAACACCACAAAACTCCACAAGCAGCACCGTGCATTCATACTATATATAAAAAACTAGGTATGTTTATCAAGGATTGTTAGATTCTGCCTTGGAACGGTCAGTAAAATGTAAATGTAAGGTTTACGCATTTATTGTCAAAATTCAATTTCTGTTAGAAACATATTTATATAAAAAGTCTGTTACGTTCAGGATTAACACAATTATAATACAATTTATATTCTATCTCAAGATTTACATATTTATAAATATTTACATTCACACTTCATTCCTTAACGATGGTTATTGTTTATCAATTGCACTTTATTTCTGTATAAAGTGCAATGGCATTTCCCATCGATATCGCGTGCGTTTGTTCGATACTTCTTTCCTGTCATTGGGCGCAATAATACCAAGGGGCGGGGCATATTTACTACGGAACTATTTTTTTAATGAAATCGTAGTAAAATTATTGGCAACATGCAAAACTGTAATCTGCAGTAAAGCAGTTAAAACAAAATAAGCAACGATAATTTGATTGATTTTAATGTAGATAATTTCATGATGGATGGAACAGTTGAGGAAACATTTGTGTTTAAAAATGCTGTTAAATGTCACGAAAATGCAAAAACAGTTAGTTCAAAATAACCTCTATAACGGGTGCTTGTATGACGTCATTAGTGATGTCATTGAAAAAGTTTTCCATTAAGCACGATTCGGGCCGCAACATAACTCGGCAGCTGCATTTTGTTTTGACGCCATTTTTTGCAGTGTTCATTCGTTTTGAAAGTGTTGTTTTTTTCGAAAATTGACTGGATTACTGGGATTATTTACACACAATACCTATTGGGTAATCAATTAATTACCTATTCAGTCCTGCTTTAACCATTATTTGTTTTGATAACTAATTTAAGCCTGAAAAGTTTGTAAACATGTTCTTGATAAAATGTACAGCATCTTCAGCATCAGAGAAAAAATATTTGAAATTTCTTTGTTTATTGCATACGACGTAATGGAATCATGTCCATAAAAGTCGTATGTTCTGAATAAAATCGACAGACATAACTAAAGTTCGGAGGAGTTAGTCGTTTTAGACATGATTTAGTACTTTTAATAGTCAAAACAACTGCAGAAAAAACTATTTGGTAAACACATCAGCTTGCCAGGAAAAGACAACTCAGCAGAAAATATGTAAGTTATATGTGGTTTATTTCATGTTTTGGTATTTGTATGCAGCTATATTATATATTCTAAAATATGTTTTGTGCAAAAGTTTGCAGCGTTGACCAACTTTCGGTCAGAAACCAGGTCGCTCAGCCTTCATTGTTATGATGCGGGCCCTGAAAGCGCATATGTAAAACAAAAAAACCGGGCATTAACGGTACGTGAATTTCCTGAACACACATTGTATGCAATAATACGTATTTATAATATTCTTGACCTTAAAAAGATAGAAACTAAACATATAAATAAGGAACTATTTTATCTGTGCATTCATTGTCGTATAAAATTAGGTTACGATAGCTGTTCTAATTTACCCACCGCTGAGAACAACGAGAGAAAGAAAAGAGAAAATGCTCTTGAATAATCAATTTATTTTAGTAGAAATGTAGATTTAAATGAATGTAAATATAAGTATTAAAATTCTTCGGACTCCACCCATTTTGAACAGCCCCATTGCATACCATACCCCAATAAAATGCAACATGTCGAATTTTAATCCTTAATTAAAATTCATTGCTCTCAAGATGAACGCATTTATAAGCAAAATTCCATGTCTTTCAAGATAAGCAGATTTATATTCAAACTTCCATTCCTCTCAAAATTAACGCATTTGCAAGCTCTTTTAGGTCAGTTGCATTGTTTTGTGTTTCTGTGCTCTAAGAGTTTGCACGTAAATAAAAAAAGTAAGTCGTTTTATATGAAGCACTTAAATGTCATGAAGGCTTCTTTTCCAGTGGTCGTGTTTTTCGTTTTGACGAGAAGTTCTGTATGCCCGAACATAAACGTAGTTTCCATATGCTGTTGATAGAATGGAATATCGGTGGTGTTTACAAGCTTAACAGTCCCTAGCAGTTCACATCCAGGGTCTGTTGTGTACTCGGGGTTTCCATGCGTCGCTCTGTACACGGGTGTGAGGGTTAGTTTACTGGTAGGATAGCTCTCCATGGTCACCTGTTGATCCACTCTCACCTCCTCATTCACCCGCACGTACACCTTGAAACATTTATCCAACACCCACTTTCCATTGTTCCAAACCTTCATCTCATCTGAGTGCTTCTTTTCATCAAAGTCTTTAAACACACTTGTCCCATACGTGAACCTCATAATCCTGGAAGAGACAATGGCGGGGTCGTGTCCAAACCTCACGGCACCTTTTAACACGGCGAGCCCTGCGTCTGAAGGGACGATCAGTCTCACGCCAGCTATTTCATTCCTCATTCTCTCCTGAACGTAAGGACTTTCACCGAATCCGCCCACCAGAATAACAGTTTGCACGCGTTCCATCTTTGCTTCTGCTAAGAGTGAGTTTATATGCTGGATCAGTAGATCGATTGGACCTTTGAACCATGATTGGATCACTGTGCCAACGATTTTAAGCTTGTCCCTGCTTATTGGCTTTATAGAATTTTCCGGAATGTCCAAATCCGCAATTCTCTCCTCTAGAGATTGTTTGAAATGTTTATCAGCAAGCTCACGTAATGAAAGAGACAAACGAACAACAACATGATTTGTGTTTTTGGTATCAAATGATCGTTTCTTGTGCTCGAAATCACGAGTGATATCAAAATAATCACCCATTTCCGTCTTTCGCAGATCATTCAAAGCCTGTTCCCCGTACAACTGACGCAACATTTTCATATAATTTTCATCCACAAAGATACCTCCCCAAGGACCACCGCTGGCTTTGTGGATTTCCTTTAATGTTCCGTCTGATTTTCTCTCGTGTACGGATATATCTGCTGTTCCTCCTGCAGTTAATCGCGTAAACGTGTTAATTGTAAAAATAACAAAAAGTTCGACTAAAACACGGGCCCAAATCCACTTGTCATGATTATTTGACACAGAAATGCTAATTTTCAAATGTTACAAAACACATAATTTGTATTATTACTTGTCATTTGAATTGTTTTTATTACTTGTTATTTTTGCTTGTCATTTTAACTAGTTATTTTTACTAGTTATCGTTTTCTAATAGAGCATGTTTCGTCGAAATTACTTATTCGTGAGATGTAATCCAATACTCTATATACTTCGAGAGTATCACACCTATTACGTGTAGCCTGACTCTAAAATGCTTAACGTAATTCTAACCTCCAAGATCGACGACCATATACTGTGACCCTGCAATTGCTACAGCGCCCTTGACGTCCGTACCCAATGTTTCACACCAGATCGAGGCACATTCCGGCTCCAAGGCCAACTTGAGGCGACCGGGGTCGATTTCAGCCTTCACAAAGTATATATACAGTTGTGATAAAGATATAGTAAAGTTTAACTAATATCAACGCCAGAAGTATAGGTGATTTTGAAGAAAATAAATTAAAATCTCATGTTTTGACAACAAACTTTATATTGAACTTCCCTCTTTATGTTTCCACAAAACCAATATGCATATGTTTAAGTTCTTAAAAAACTGCAATAAATCACAGCGATATTTTAAGGGCATACATCAACGCAAAAGGAATATGAATGACTTACTGCAACTGCTGCATCCCTCATGAACCTCTTGGCACTGTCATCCCAGATAGCGGGGACGGTTAACACGTACGATATGTCTGTCTCTTCAATTCCTACCTTTTGCGTGGTAACTGCCTTAAGTAAATGTTCTCTCAGGTTTTTAATCGACATAACAAACAATGGGAAAGCCTTCATCCGTTCTCCACAAACGTCCTCTACCGTAACGTCTTTCGTCAGATGCTAAAGATAACGTTACATTTTTACCAAAGAAATGAATAGGTACTACTTCATACTCTTCCTTCGTGTTGATGCTGGGTCATATAAGACTTGCATGATTTATATTGCTCTAATTGACCAATGTTAGGATAGGTGTGATGTTAAGTAATCATAAAGTGGAAAATAGTGTGGAAACTTGTTTTCACTGACCGTTCCTGACGCGTAAATGATATTTAACAGTGTGAAAGATATTTAACAGTATGCGGATTTAACTATCATATTCTTCATCAAAACATGGTGAATAACATTCTTGTTCGAGGAAAACCAATGTGCTATCAATTATATATATATAAATATCAAGTAAACTTGATTTGCTTATTTATAAATACCTTATTGTTATGAAGAACCATCTTAAACCTCCGAAAAAGCCTCCAGCTGTGGTGCTTATCTTCTTCAGCTAGGATAGCGTACTTGTCTTCGGCCTCAAAACCAAACTTGTCAAACTCTCCGTCTGGATTTAAGAGGACGGATGTAGGCGTCTTCAGTGACACTAGTCTCGAAGCACCACCACCTGCATACCAGTTCTGATTTGTCTGAATCTTGTTGGGGTCGTCTTGAAAGGAGTAAGCATAACCGCTGTATGTGGTTCCGAAGTCGAAAGCTGCCACAAGAAGCGTTTTGCTTTTAGCGTTACTTTTCATGATTGATGAAGCCACAAGCTGCTCTTAAACAAGAAAGATAAGTAAAGATAAAAAAATAGTGTAGTGAAATAGATTTTCGCCCCTCACCAAAGAGGTCGTGGTTCCTTATCTTTCTCTTGGCTCTTCGACACTGACAGCAGGTGCTTGTTCCACCAATAATCCTTAAAACGAAACCATTATTAAACACCTCGCATTGATATGAAATCGACAAAAGGATTCTTGATAAAACGGCATCCAGGCCCAAATATCGAATACTTAAGTCATTTTATTTTACACATGCCAGCATGATTCAAAATTATTTGTTTTACACAGCTGACACGCAGTTTCCGTCGATATTTATGTTAGTCAATATTCTAAAGAGAAATGATTCTTGGGCTTCAATAGAACTTGAGTAATTGATCGACACTAATAAGAAACACTAAATTGTTCCATACATGATTAATAACCTTAAACAGCACACATTTATCTAGCAACATGGGAGAGAAGAGAAATATGAGTTTTTAAACCGTACTTTGCTGTTATTTGATAAAATAAGTTTGGATGAGGGATTGGGAAATATCTTTATAAGGTTGATGATATTGGGGCCAGTTATGAATTTTACCAAGACGAAATGACTGGAAAGTATTTCATACGAGCTACGTAGCTTCTTCACAATCGAGCCAAAATACCTTCGTATGACTCAGAAACACAAGAATAGAAAAAGAAACCTACAAAACAGTCATTAGTCAATTCATACCAACATTAATTTAACACTTATTTGCTCAAATTAAAGTCAATTTTAGGCATTTAATAAAAGATCTGAAGTCAATTGTTTCAGTTTATACGGATCATATTAATGCCATTTTAATTGGTTCCGTCACGGCAAATGTGGATATTCCGTTCAGCCACTATTGTGTAACGAACGTTTGTAAACGCCAATTCTAATGTTTTGTTCAGCAACTGTTATGTAATTGGCGTTTATATCGGTCGATGCGGACATTACCTACACCAACTATTAAAACGGCAAATGCGAAAGTTTCGTTCAGAAATTGTATGTAATGGACGTTGATTACGGTCAATGCGGACGTTCCATTAAGACACTATTAATTAATGGAAGGTAATAGGGCTAAATAACAATAATAAAATAACAGCTATTTTTATGTGATAGACGTTTTTTACGGCCAATAAGGACATTTAAAGGTCATGATTAGTCCTAGTTTTATTTACAACTACAATGTAATTTAAGTTTTACATGACCATAAAGGAAAAAAAAACATATGGCCACTGTTATGTAATTTATGTTTTTATAGCAAAAGTGGACGTTTTCTACGGCCTCTATTTCTTGTATCTTAAAGAGGTTTCTTATGGCAACAAAGTACGTTTTCATGGCCTCTGTCATGTAAAAGACAAATATAAATGCCGAAGTGGGCTTTCGTACGGTCACTTTTATGTATCGATCGAACGTATCACTGACATTACTGTGCGATGGACCTTGCTTATGGAGGTTTTTTATCACGGCATCTATTATGTAACGAACATGTATTGTGAACTTTCTTAAAGCCCCTGTTATGTAAATGTCGTTTCTTGCGGTTAGTAAAACTCAATAGTAATAAGCATTTACCATTACTTTTAAGGAAGTTCGTTACGTCGAATATTATGTAATGGCTGTTTATTGTGGCAAAGTGGACTTAAATACGGTCCCTGTTATGAAGTAGACGTTAATTGTGCCCAAAGTGGACATTTCATACGGCTATTATTATGAGATTCACAACTCCCAAAATATTTCTTTTTTAGTTTTCGTTGTTTCATTTCACGGAATTCGGAATTGCATTAATACATTTGAATTGGCTTTGGACATGTCTTTATTGATAAAAAAATGACCTTAATCATCAAAGGTATACTGATGTTAATAATTTTGTACAGTGATTCCATGAAAAGTAGTTCGTATGAGTATGCATAAGCGTAATTTGCATACCAAGATGATTTATCAGGAAAAGAAAGACGGTTATATGTGTAGTTTAATCCAACCAGAATGCAGCTTTAAAGCTCAAAACATTAGCTGATAGTTTCACCAATTTTAATCTTCAGACAGAAAACATGTGCGTGAACGATGTTTACAAGACGCACTAGTGGGGAAAATTTCATTGCAGTAAACGACGAAATAATGATAATATTAGCTATTGTAATTGGAACGCAAAAAAATGACAGACGTCTCAATATTGACGTCAGTTGTCTACTTTAAAAACTTCTAGTTTCAAAACTGTTAAGAGTATTGAAAATATAAAAACGTTCCTTGATTAGACATATGCAGTTTTATTTGTATACCAGTTTTCGGACATAACCTCGAACAATCTCTGAGGGTCGTGTTCCACCTTACGTGGCTTTTCGTGGCTTTTCGTGACTTTATGTGGCTTTACTTGACTTGAGGTGGCTTAAATTGGCTTGACGTGACTTTACGTGGCTTTACGATGCTTTACGTGGCTTTACGTGGCTTTTCGTGGCTTTTGATGGCTTTACGCGGTTATTCATTGCATTCCGATGCTCAACGTGGCTTTTCACACAATGGTGTACCTCTTTAAAATAAATAAAAAATGTACTGTTGTTTTTCAAACAATGTTTACATTTAGTATCTATTGATCTTTGCCGTGGCTAGCCTGTTTTCAGATATATATATATAACGATTTACTTCTTGGATACTTTGCAAGATTATTGGTAAAAAAATGCATTCAAGTGAAAAAATAATTATTGATTAAACGACCTCCAATTTGTGTTTGCAAATCCTAGATTTCGCAAACTCAAGTACCCTTTAAATACGGTGAAATCGAATACTGGCCTATACATTAGTTAGAAGGCTTCATTAAGGTATGATTTTGGTGTTTTTTGTTTGCGAAATGTTTTTGGAAGTTTGTCTAATTGACCCGCCAACTTCGGGCCCCAGCGGGGTTTTCGCAGAAAAACACGGGGTTTTTCACACTCCCGCGGGATTTTTCTCCCGTTTTTCAAAAGCTGGGGAAAAATCCCGCAGGGTTTCAATAATACACGATTCAAGTTATTTTAGCTCAAAACAACATCTTATATCAAAAGGAGCATTATGCTTCGACACCGGAAGTGAAATAACGCGAAACAAAAAGGTATTATCAAAGGTAATTTAACTAATTTCGAAACTTATGAAATAGTGTAATGTAACCTTTTAAAAAAAATCTTCCTTTTTTAACCGTCTTTAAAAATACTGCAGGAATGAAAATTATACGTGACATTAAAGAGTTGTAGCGTTAAAAAGATGATATTGCTTAAAATTGTTTAATTATTGGTACTTGAATCTGACTTTAAACCGGTTTAACACAAACATACAATTACAATAATCAATACCAGGGTACATGTATCATGCTGGAAAATTACGAATGTGTCAGACGAATTATTTTGTTTTTCATAGAAGATAAACAAAATCATCGAGCTTTGCAGAACGATGAATCAGAATGACTGAATGACACTAAGTTTTGCAAAATGGATATATCCCTAACTTCCATGGTAAGTCATATATATTTTATTCTATTGCATTTTTGTGTGGCTTGTTGAATATGTATCAGCTAAGAACACAGGTAGATCTACTTGACACAAACAATTTTAATAAGAATATCTTTATACACTTATCCCATATATAAGGCGATTATTGATTATGTGACTTGCACCTGTGGCTAAGAAGTAGGACAACTCTTGGTTATGCACCAGTCAGTTGTAACTGCCCCCCCCACCCAGTCCAGGGAATGGCAGGGACTTTGACTTTCGGTCTAGCTAAGCCCGGGCAAAGGCCCATTTTCCCCAGCTAACCCCGGTATACACCCAGTCTCGGGTAATCACGGCCTCCCCAGTTCCGGAGAATAGAGGGGACTTTGACTTTCTGTCCAGCCAAGCCCGGGTAAAATCCTTGTCCTACAGGGACGAATTGCCGGTAAAATCCCTGCCAAATGATCCCGTACCCCAAGGACCCTAGGTAAGGCCTCCGGTAATCACAGCCTTCCCAGGCCCGGAGAAAAGCGGGGACTTTGGCTTTCTGTCAAGCCAAGCCCAGGTAAAATCCTTGTCCTGCGGGGACAAACTGCCGATAAAATCCCTGCCAAATGATCCCGTACCCCAAGTAGTCCAAATAATTGTACGTTGACAGATTTTTTTATGATTTTTGATATGGCAAATCCTTAATGTACAAATTGTTTTGTACCAAAAGTGGGTAGTTGTTCCGGGTTAAAGCATATTGCGTCCATTAAATATCATAAAAACAAGTAATATTACCAGATTATGTTATTTTATATTAGTTCCGTACACAAAAAATAAGTATCCAACGAATAATTATGAGTTTGACGGTCTATCTCGAAGCTTGTCGGATGTGGCCTACTTATTACGATTGTGTCGAGTTGTTCCGTTTGGCATAATTGTTGTCTGTGTCAGTCAACTTTCATTTTATTGGAAAGGTAAATGTGTTTTAATGCATTTAATGCTTGTTTTGTGCAAAATAATTTCTTTTACATGTATGGTAAATTATGAATATAAACCTTTATGATCAATTTCAACCATAAAATACTGCACTTAATACAATTTCAATATTTTTCAAACACCTCTGGTTTTTACACAAACCCGTTTAGACATTAGGGATTGGAAGAAACCCGTATAACACGTCTATTATTTTAGACTTGTACCCCAAGGACCCTAGGTAAGGCCTCTGGTATTCATGGCCTCCCCACTCTCCTAAAAAAACGGTGAGAAAAAACAACATTATTATTAAAAGTATTTATTCTTTTCATGAAAGTCTTTTGCCTGTAATTGCGCATTCAACATCCTAATGCAATATAAACTGTCATGATCTGCCCCCAGATTTCAGATTTAGTAAGCTTCTTATGACACAGACAACAGTTTTGCCTATATATGATCTGCAGGTTGGCGCATGATTATTATATATTAATGGCATATTTAGCTGACTGCAGTGGTCAAAATTGACACCAGCCCAAATTTTATTTAGCAGGGCTTGATAAAAAAATTAATGCCAAGCATTAGTGTTAGAAGTCGGGCTTATACCTTCAAAAGTCTAATTGGATGACTGACTCAGTATGTGCATGTTTTGACATATTTTTGTTACTGTTTGGACTTTCTGGTAGCATAGTTGTGCTTGTTAGATGTAAATTCTTCCCTCAGAAAAAAATCTATCCATGGTGTGTGTTTTTCCATGTAAATGTCATTATAACTATAACTATAGTATATGTCACTGTTATATTGGTCTAAATAACTGTTTCAAAGATGTGATTACTTTCAATGAACCTGTCCTCAGAATTATTAATTTGTAAGTTGTATACATGAATGTAATGTCTGTTCGTGAATAACTGTTCCCATGGGATGTATCTCTTCATTGTACTAAATGTCCTTATAACTCTTAACATATAGTATATGTCAGTGTAATGTTCGTCCTTGAATAACTGACCCCATGGCACGTGTCTTTGTAATGTACCATACATTTTAGAATGACTATTATGATTATTACTATATATTGAAAGTCAAATGTAATGTCCGTCCCTGAATAAATGTCAATATAGTGTCATTTTTTGTTATAAAGTACATTTTAGAATAACTATTTATACTATATTGTATGTAATTGTAATGCTTGTCCCTGAATAACTGTCCCCATGGTGAGATTCTTTGTAGGTACATTTGAGAATACCAATTTCTGGAGTGTGTGTCAATGTTATGTCCGTCCCTGAATAACTGTCACCATTGGGTGTGTCATCACAATGTACATGTCAGAATTACTATTACTATAGTATAATGTCATTTAGTCAATGTATGTTTGTCCCTGAATAACTGTCCCAATGGTTCAATTCTATGTAAAGTAAATGTCAGGATAATTATTAGTTTATGGTTCATTGTCAAGTGTGATGTCTGTCCATAAATAAGTCTCCTCATGGTGTGTGTCTTTGCAATGTTCATGTAAGAATAACTATAACTATAGTGTATGTCAATTAAGTCTAGTCAATGTAACAGCTGTCCCTGAATAACTCAGTCCTCATGGCGCTTGTCTTAAAATGTTAATATGTCAAAATAACTAGTACTTATAAAAGTGTATACGTCAATGTAATGTCCGTCCCTGAATAACTGTCCCCATGGCATTTGTTGTTACAATGATAATGGCAGAATAACTATTCCTATAATGTATGTCAATGAAATGTCTATCCCTGAAATCCCTGTCCCCATGGTGTGTGTCTTTACAATTTTCATATCAGAATAACTATTTTTATAGTGTATGTCAATGTAATGTCCGTCCCTTATTAACTGTCCCCATGGGGTATGTCTTTGCAATGTTCATAAATTTCAGAATAACTATTTCTATATAGTGTATGTCAATTTAGTGTGACAGGCCCTGATTAACTTTCCCCATAGTGTGTGTCTTTGCAATGTTCATTTCAGAATTACTATTTCTATAGTGGTGTTAATGTAATGTCTGTCCCTGATTAACTGTCCCCATGTAGGGATTCTATGTAAAGTACACATCAGGATAATTAATTACTGTATTGTATATCAGTGTTATGTCTGTCCCTAATTAAGTCACCTCAAGGGTGTCTGGTGTGTGTCTTTGCAATGTTCATGTCTGAAATACTATTAGTATAGTGTATGTCAATGTAATGTCCGTCCCTTATTAACTGTCCCCATGGGGTATGTCTTTGCAATGTTCATAAATTTCAGAATAACTATTTCTATATAGTGTATGTCAATTTAATGTGACAGGCCCTGATTAACTTTCCCCATAGTGTGTGTCTTTGCAATGTTCATTTCAGAATTACTATTTCTATAGTGGTGTTCATGTAATGTCCGTCCCTGATTAACTGTCCCCATGTAGGGATTCTATGTAAAGTACACATCAGGATAATTAATTACTGTATTCTATATCAGTGTTATGTCTGTCCCTAATTCAGTCACCCTAAGGGTGTCTGGTGTGTGTCTTTGCAATGTTCATGTCTGAAATACTATTAGTATAGTGTATGTAAATGTAATGTCCGTCCCAGAGTATTACTGTCACCATGTAGCGATTCTGTGTAAAGTACATGTCAGGATAACTAATTACTATATAATTGTATGCCAATGTTATATCCCTAAATAAGTCTCCCCATGGATGCACCAGTCAACGCTCCCCCCCCCACCCAGGTCCGGGGGTATACCGGGGATAGCCGGAGAAAAGGGCCGTGGTTTTACTTTCCAGGTGGTCCCACAGGGCCGGGTGACCGCGGTGGTTTTGTCATAGGGCCAAATCAAGCCAAGATTGGGCCTTATATAGAGTCTCTGGGGTGCGGGGGCATTTGGCCGGGGTTTAACCATCAGTTCGTCCCCGCAGGGCGGGGATTTTACCCGGGATCGGCTGGACCGAAAGTCAAAGTCCCGGCTATTCCCCGGACCTGGGGGGGGGGACTGTGGTTACAATTGACTGGTGAATTATAATGTCAGTCCCTAAATAAGTCTTCCCATTGGCGTGACTGTCATGGTAATGTACATGTACCGGTAATTATTACTTTAGTATATTATTTTAAAACTAACAGTAGGATGTCAAAATGACTTAATTAATTACACCATGATAAATGATAATATATCATGAGTGGATGGTACTCTGAAATTGCAGAGCTTAATATTATTTTTTTTAGTTGAAAGATTTTACTATTGTTTAAGTGACTGGTCAATAAACAGAATTTATGATGAAATGGGTTTCATTTTCCTACATGCCTTGGCGAAACAAAATAATCCGCTGAGTTCTCTCCATTCCTTGAAGCTGTCAAATAAGTTCACATTTGGATTATGTATATCTTAAATATATATGTCTAATGTCTACACTGATGCACAATATTTTGCTAAGAATTGGGCGCAAGTCCGCTAACGCGTTCACAGGGGGTACTTTGAATGACTGGGGAATAGCACAGTAGCGCCCCTAGTGTGCCTCCTTGTTTTCAGTTCCTACTGAAAGATTACTGTTGGTCAGCCTTAGAGTATTTGAGGTTGGCTGATGTAGTTTTTTCAACAGTCAGAGACTTCTGTTCAGGATTTCCACTCCTTAATTCTAAGAATAGTGTTCCTTTTAAATCAGCGACAACAAATAACACAATTGCAATTGCAAATCCAGTATGATTTAAGTCTATTTCATGTATAGTTATATGAATTTTTCATATGTGGCAGGTCTATTTTAGAAGTCTTTTGTTTATAATTGTCTCTGTGGCTGCATTTATGCCACTCTGATCCTGTTGTTGTTGAGATAATGAAGATAAAATTCTCTATTAACAAAAAGTCCACAATCAGAAAATAGTAGGAGAGAACAGAATTAAACTTTTCCAAAAAAAAAAAATCTTAATCAAGATATGGAAAGGGCCCTTATAATAACCTAATTAAACTTAAAATTAAAAACAAAAAGTAAGACTTGTTAATTACTCTAAAATATAGGTGTTAGATGACATTAAAGCTGCACTCTCACAGATATATATACCATTTTGACAACTTTTTTTTTGTTTGTCTTGGAAAGAGCAAATTTCTGCCTAGATATCTGCAAATAAATTTATGATTGCTGACAAAATCAGATCGTAGATTTTCACATTTTTCTGTTTGAAAAATTGATGTTTTTTAAGGAAAATGCATATTATATCATTTTTGGATTTTTTGTTAGTAGTTTTATTTATATAACTGGTTCCATGGATTTTTGCAAAAATTGGCTGGTTCCAAGGCAAACAATAAAAAGTTGTCAAACCGTTCAATCTGTGAGAGTGCAGCTTTAAGTGCACTGTACAAAGAAAGCTGGTAAAAATAATGAATAAACACTTAAAGCAAAATTATGTTTAAACTGGGACCAATAATATGTTATCTTACTCCCAGGTTTAAACAATTGCATATAATAACAATAATTATAGTTTTGTCTGGCTTTTCTTACACAAATATAACTAATTTTTTAATCAAACAAAAGACATT
The DNA here is from genome assembly GCF_026914265.1 of Mya arenaria. NCBI lineage: Eukaryota > Metazoa > Mollusca > Bivalvia > Myida > Myidae > Mya > Mya arenaria. Next base: position 14,204,834 of record NC_069130.1, on the reverse strand, counting down.
AAAACTGCATATCCAGAATATCCTTGAAATAATATCAAAATGCCAAAATAAAATGTACCAAAAAAAACAAAAAAAACATCTGAATTAAATAACAATTAGCCACTTTAGCAAAATGGAGAATTATACATTTAAGATATTCACATAAAATTCACCTCAATTTTTCCTTTCCATATGATTATATATATTTCTTATTTTTTTCCCTCTTTGCTATCAGCCTATAAATCAACAGGACCATAAGCAATTATTTTAATCAATTCTGTGAAATGCTATGAAATCGAAGTTCAATTCTAAATTGACAGTCATGTATCTCTTCCAATATTATAAGGATTTATATTTTAAGCATAATTAAGGAATATGTATTTTGATCAATTAAAGTGCATAACTGCAGATTATGTTTATTATCTTAAATAAATTATAAGCCTATTCATAATCATATTTATAGCACCATTTTCAGAATAATGATTGTCACATTAACCAGGCTTTCCCTGTATAAAACTATCATTCATATAGAACATTAAAAGGCAATTTTAACTCAGCCAATCAGATGTCAAAAACAGTGAAAGGGGCAATGTCAAGTCCAGTGAAAGGGGCGGAGCTAAGATAAATACTGACATGAAATGTAGATGGATCTTACCAACTGAGGAACTATTTTGATTTTCCTCATTTGCTTGTAATAAAAATTAAACTTTTACATTGATACAAATTTATCAATATATTATTGAATATAAAAGTGAATTATAAAAGCAAAATAATGACACCAAACATGACACATCTTGCATAAAGATTCGCATTTTGATAAACTTCCTGGAATTGTTATAATCAAAATACCTTGCACCAATATATCAAATCCTACTCCCACACAATGCAATGTAATAAAGTAAAAATATATACAGTATGCAGCAAAACTGTCTTCAAATTAAATCCTTGATTAGGCGAAACAAATATTCTTAGTTTCTACTAACATCCCCCAAAAAAGGGTAGATAGGTAGGCATTACTTTTTTTGGACGACCATAATTCTTTAGCAAACTGACCTGTATCAGGGTATTATTTTAAGTCTCTGAAAAAACGCATTTTGATCAAAACGCCAAAAAAAAAAAAATAGGAAGAAAAAAATAAATTCAGATGGGTGTAAACAAAGATTTGTATAGGCCTTATTATGTCCATGTTATCATATCAGTGATCAAAATAATCACAAGCCCACAAGCCCTGCAAATGTAAAGTTCTTTCTTGGCTGTCAGGGGCCCAGGGCCCACTTCAACTCTTGATTTATGGTAGGTTCTGTTGAAAGCGTTTGAAGCAAAATACTAGTTTAAAAATATTGGCTTTGAAGGTCTCCATAGTAACACTTCTAAACCTAACAAATGGAGTGAATTAGAGGGTTAATTGGGGGTAATAAAACACATCTTGATAGTGACAATTTAAGTTTTAATCTTTCAAGTGGTGGTTCAACTAAGGAGGGATATATATATATATTCTGTAACATTCTAAACTTTAGCATAAAATGTTAACTTAAATTTAATAAGAAAAAATATAATTAAAATGTGAAACTTTTTTGTCATTTAAAAAAACTTGTCACAGCTTCACATTCTCTTATTTTTAAGGCCTTTGGCATATTTGAGTGGGATCCTGAAACAACCTCTGACACAACAACTTAATTTACAAGAACAACCCTGCGTATAAGAACTACAATACTTCTGACAAAAACAAACAAAAGCAACTCCAGATTTATGAACAACTCTGATTACTAGAACATGAACACCAACCCCATCTTCAAGAACAACAACTTCAACCCCACAACATCAACACTTCCTGCAGGGACAACTACAAAAACATCGGCTTCAAGAACAAATTAATCCTAAACACAAACATCAGCAACAACAGCTACCCGAATAAAACTACTCGAACTACAAGAACACCAGCAACACACTCTTTAAGAACACCAGCATCATCATCTTCTTCTAGACTTGCAAATGCAACAAACACCAAAGCCAAAGTTGAATGGTATGTATATATGAATGCAAAGTTTTGACATACACATGTATAAGATATAGTTATTTGTCTTATTCCATAAATATGACCTACTCATTAGAACGTCATTGATTTAATTATGTAATTGAATAAAACTAAACAATCAATTTGCTATCATGGATTCTTTAAGTCAATGAGCATATGACTTTTTTTATTGTCTTTTTATTGTGTTAATGTCTCAAAAAACATTATTGAAGTATTCAACAATATATTTTGAATAGGCTTTTTTTATTGAAGATTATGTTCATGCAACATAACCTACTTTATTTGTGTGCAATGTAGCCATAAATTTAAAGAGACTAGACACCAGGTTGGCAAGTACAGTATTTCTTCAAAATAAGCCTAGAACTGTCGATGTGATCATTTAGAAAGCTGATAATACAAAAGGGTTATTAGTACTGTGTTTTTATCCGGGAGGTTGTATTTAACTTGAGTGGATTTTTGCAGATTCGGATTTCACAAGGCACAAGCCTCCCGGATCAAAACGCCATACTAATAACCCTTTTATTATATATATACATTACTAATTTACTTGTTACATCACTTAAAAGCCACATGTTTTCATAATAAATGTCATTTTAAAGGGTCTGTCTCACAGATGATGAAATAGCGAAAAAAACAAATTGTCGAAAAATGACATAAACTTGGCATCGATGTGTACAATGCATTGAAACGTACTAATTGAAGTACCACATAGTTTACAATTTATTGTAAGTTATTAGCAGTTACTTAGTATGTTTCCATTAAAAAAGATTACTGGGTGTGTGTTCAAGGTAGAATTCATTCAATCATGCGTGATTGGCTAGAAGGTGTTATCACGTGAAGTTGGACTTCAATTTTTGCGACGCGGGTTTGACCCGTTCTCCGACACAATCTTTTTTTTTTACATTTTGGTACTTTTTTTTACAATTATGACACCAAGACGTAACACATTCTATTAGATAATTGTCCTGAGATTCGTTACAGAAAAAACTTTTTTGTGCAAATCTGTGACACAGTCCCTTTAAGGAAACATTATTTTGTTTTATGACATCATTTTAACATCACGCAATGACACTTGTAAAGTTGTTATGACGTGACGTCACAAGAGTTGAAAACGGCTGTAGTGCACTAGAGTGGAATACAGACTACTGTATTTTGCGATATGTATTACGTGTGGATAAATGATGGGTATATAATAAATAATTTTACATGATTAAAATAAACAGAGCAATCATTTGACTATCTCATTTGGGTTTCATTGTGTAAAAATAGTGAATTAAGTTTTCCAAGTTTATATTATATCCATTTATGAATACAGATAAATATACTGATGCTTTTTTAAACTTACTGGGATATTATATGTGGTAAACACACCCCAGAATGTTTCATATCGACAATATGTGCAAAAGCTGTGAAATTATGTGTCTTAAACAATGTTATATAGCTATTAAAGTAAGATTAAAAGTTATACACTAGTACTAGTATATCAATTGTATGGAAGTTTTTGACAGTTATCTATTTTTTTCGCAATTGTATCATCTGGTGCCTAGTCCCTTTAATAAACTCTGTCTGAATTAAATTCATACATTATTGAAAAAAATGACAAGCAGCAATTGTCATCACTTGATTGTTATCCTTGCCTTGGGGTTAAGTTTTGCGTTCAGGTCAGTTACATGAAAACTATCAAAGTTGTCACTTTGAAACTTGGGGAACTTGTACATCTTATACCCTTCTTCACATTATACCCTAAAGATATTGAGTCTCACCTGTTTTTAGGGTAAAAAACGTGAATTTTGGATGATTTTGAGAAATGGACACTAAGCTTCTTCATAGAAAATGAAAGGATTATGCCTTCAATATATCAAACTCATTTAGAAGGGAATGGGGAGGATGGGGGATATTTTAGTATTTGTGGACTATAGTCTAATTATTTTAAGTTTAATAAAATAATGTGCTTAGAAGGCGGCTTACAAGCAAACTATCAGAGCTATCACTTTTAAACATTGGAATATTCACTTTCAAATGTACAATATGAAATAAATTTACAATAAAAGGATATAATCAGACGAGCGTTCAGAACCCGCAGGTGGTGCTCTTGTCATATGCCAAATGTGCTGGTATAAACAAGTGCCATTTTTGTGTGAAATTAAAATTTTCCTTTCTAAAATTGCAGGCTAACTTCAATGGAGAGGACAGAGTAATGGCAAAAAGACGATCATTTTAAAGAGAGGAGGAAGAGGGATATGTAAAGAGTGTTCTGAGGCCAGGATATCCTATCAGCAGTGCGTTCAGTCAGGCGAGCGTTTTGTATCTCTGTTGCAACGCAGCGCATATACGTTAAGCGGGAAACCAAACAGCAAACGTTCGCCGCAAACATCTTTCATCTTGAGGGAGGGGGGGGGGGGGGCGGTGGAACAATTTTCGAGAATTATTGACATACATGTGTATAAATATATATATATCATGGTAGGAACTGTTTGCCTTGTCAACTGTGACTTAAATATTTAGTTCTTGTGTCAGCCTGTGCATATCTCAAATATTTAATGACATTTTTTTGGTTTGTTTGATAGACATGATAATTATATAACTATTAAATATAAATGGCAACAATTATAGATAAAACATTGTAACTCAGGTTAACTTTATAATAGATGATTAATTGTTTATATGCAATATATATTAAAGGATGCATATTTCTTTTATTCTTGAATCTATTTTTTGTGTGTTTTTTTTCATATATCGAAAATATTTTTCATGAATGTGGGTTTTTAATTCTTTGTCAGTCTCAGAAGAATTAAACAACTTGTGTTGAATTTATTTGCTAGACTGAAACTAGGCTGTTAATATTGGTCTGACAGACTAATTGAATCAGAGAATAATATGTACAGCTAATCGGATTACTGACCTATAGAGTGAATTTAGTCAATGATGTATGCCCCTAAGATTAAGATTGACTTAAAGCTGCACTCTCACAGATTGAAGTGAACTTCTTTATTTTTTGGCTTGGAAAGAGCCAATTTATGCGAAAATGCATGAACAATAGTGTCATAAGACTGCATACTTTCTTATTTAAGTTCAAGAAGTGATGTTGAATGCCATTACATTAATTTTCGAACAGAAATCTACAAATCTGCGATCTGATCTTTTGTCAGCAGTCTGATTTGCAAAAAAGAATGTAGAAATTTGCTCATTTAAGACAAAAAAATAGAACAGCTGTCAAAACCGTAAATCTGTGAGTGTGCAGCTTATTTGCATATTTTGAACTTATGTTTCTTCATTCGTTTTTTTTTTCATTTTTAAAGTTATTATCAATTTAGATCTTAGAATATTGTTTTTATATTGATTTATAAATATATAACAGTATTATACTAATATCAAAGTAAATTTGTACTGGCCAATTTTAAATGGACAGTTAAAGCTGTACACTCACAGATATACAATTTTTACAACTCTTATATTTTTGTCTTGGAAAAAGCACATTTTTGCGTAAATATCTGTAAACCAGTGATAAAAGATTGCTGCCAAAATATCAAATTGCGGACTTTCATATTTATGTTTGAAAATTAATGTTTTATTGCATAAGACATCAATTTTTGAACTGAAATATAAAGATCTACAATCTAATTTTTCAGCAGTCTTATTTAACTGTTTTCTATGGAATTTCGAAAACTATGGCTCCAAAACAAAAAATAAAAAATTTGTCAAACGTTCAATTTGTGAGAGTGCAGCTTAAATAAATGGTTAAATGTTGTTGTTTTTTAATTCTGATTTTTATAATAAGTTGATGATCGCCATGTATCATTGATAAAACATGTAAAAAAAAATCTTGTTTATTTTCCAACGCTGTTTTGCATTTAAATTTGCTCTCCAAAAACTTCTGATATGTGGTTTTAAAATGTGTGTTCATCCTTTATTCAGCTTGTGGATGGAATTCATTAAACTCCTGTATTCAGTACACCATGCAGCTCTTCCAATTGTTTGAATGCAATTATTTCACAGAATCTGATAATAGAGGGACCGGACTCAAGATTCTACATTGCAAGAAAAAGTGAAAATTGTCAAAATTTATCATCAAACTGTTATGTTTCAACAGTGTACAGTGCACTGAATCTTACTTATGTAATCATATAAGTCGAAATTAACTCACTTTGTCTACCATGTAAATCGAAGTAAATTTAGAAATAGCAATCATGTATTTATCTGTATATATGTTTATGTGACCTTTACATGCTTAAAGTAGATATGATAATACTAATAAACGGGAAAATCATTATGTGCTATTTTTTAAAGATTACTTGTCTCAGAGAGAGAGACAGTGATGAAATCTTTTAAACACATTAAATGATGTAATGTCAGTCTCCTAATAATTGGTATTGATTCGGCTAGGCTTGTTTTGAGGTAATATTGAATATCTTGTTTTTGGATCATCTGGTGTCCAAGTCCCTTTAATGTATGTCTGGGTAGGAATCAGCCACCGGGGTCAGCCACCGGGGCTGAGTAGGCGATCATGGGCTTAATCCCCATATTGAACAGTCCCTTATCCATACTGTTTTACCAACCCTTTAACATTCAGTATAAAACATTGTGGACACAGGGTATAGATTACAAAAGTATTACATTAGTATTAAATGGGTTGTGTCACTTGTGTGTGTGTCTATGGGGGAAAGATTTTTGTTAAGCAAAAAAAAAATTGTAGTCATTAATGGTATTTTTCCTAGACAATAAAATAATTATAGATAATTATTAAAGCTGCACTCTCACACATTGAACGTTTTGACAACTTCTTTAATTTTTGTCATGGAACCTGAAAGTGCATTCAAGACTGCTGACAAAAAAATAGTCACAGATTTTTTCTTTATAAGTTAAAATTTTATGTTTCATGCATTTTTCTTGAACCGTAAGAAACGGTTTATAGAGATAAAAGATAAGTTTTCTGACTGAAATTTAAAAATCTGCTATCATATATTTTGACAGCAGTCTTTAACCACTGGTTTCAAGATACCAATAATGGGTAATTCGAAGACAAAAAATAAAAAATCTGTTAAAACGGCAAAACTGTGAGATTGCAGCTTTAAAATGTTAAGTGGCAGTGAAGGGGAGTGGGGTTTGGGGTTAGTTATCCATTATTTAAACGAAATTATATATCACTTGGTAGTTCTTAAATGAAATTTTAAAGTCTTAAATGAAAGTGATCATGTAGACAATAAATAAACTGGAAGACCACTGATGGCTATAACGGCTGTATATCGACGATGCCGACGGTTACAAACAACTAATTATTAAAATCTGATTATTTTTTTATTAAAAACACATGTTAACTTAATATTATTGACTCAATATAAATATGTAAAACAACTTCACTTCCTTAACAACATCCAACCGCTGGAAATTGAAATGGCTTTTGTCGGTGTTTTTTTTTTTCGTTAAATAGCATTTCTGATTTTTGCTGGGTTATTCTCCCGTAAAATATGCATTAAATTAATAGATTTCTCAAATGAAAGAAATGACTCTAGAATAGTCATTCAAATTAGTATTTACATTAAAGTAATGTATAAAATCTCAAAAACATAAAGCTTGAATTGATTTCTTTTTTTGCTAAAATGTAGAAATTTTATCCCGCAGGAGAAAAACCCCGTACTAAAAAGCGGGGTTTTTTATTTCGCGTTATTTCACTTCCGGTGTCGAAGCATAATGTTTCTTTTGATATAAGATGTTGTTTTGAGCTAAAATAATTTGAATCGTGTATTATTGAAACCCTGCGGGATTTTTCCCCAGCTCTTGAAAAACGGGAGAAAAATCCCGCGGGAGTGTGAAAAACCCCGTGTTTTTATGCAAAAACCCCGCTGGGGCCCGAAGTTGGTGGGTCAATTAGACAAACTTCCAAAAACATTTCGCAAACAAAAATCACCAAAATCACACCTTAATGAAGCCTTCTAACTAAATTATAGGTCAGTATTCGATTACAGCGTATTTAAAGGGTACTTGAGTTTGCGAAATCTAGGATTTGCAAACACAAATTGGAGGTCGTTATTAGTTAATATTTAATCAACAAAAGATTGGACTACGTGTTCTTACTTCAATTAACAATGGAAAATCAGAACTTTGAAATTATTTTCCTTGCCTCTTGTTATTAGGATTGTCTCAGTTTTACTTTATAATTTATAAGGTAAGCACTTTGAAACAGGTTTCATATACTCCAATATTAAGGGTTTTCTTATTTGAATATCTAGAACTCATACCCTACTTAAACCTATAGCTAGGATAGATACTTCGATATGCAACCTCTTGAGTAAAACCCGCCACTGGAACAAGCAGTGTTTAAACTCCATTAGACATATCAAAATATATGTAACATTAACAGTAGTTATTTATTATTTTTTTCAGTAATGGCAGCCAACACGATTATGACCAATAACCGGCGACCTGCTGTTATTATACTCATTTGGTAACGAGACCAGGCGTCAAACTGGATGGACTTGTCCATTTTAACGTTAGTTCATTTTTCATAGCGGAATCATATTATTTTGGGTTTTCAAATTTTAACCAAGACTATACAAATCCTTATTTGTTGTACAATACATAGTTATACGATTAAAACCTCAATTCCTTTATATGCGCTGCAGTTATAACAACCCGTTTTAAGTGATAAAAACTGTAATATATTTTAAAAATAGCGGCGTTTTCACATTAGTGCAGCACTCAACAGTTTTCGAAAAAAAAAAACATTTGTACAAATGTGCTACACTTTTAATCCGCGTTGATGACTTCCTGGTGATTGTATTTGTAACAAATTAATTCAATTTGCATTAAAATGGAATTTCCCATGATATTGTTTTTTCTACAATATCTAATGAAAACTGTGTATAGATATTTCTTTTTCATTTTAGATGCGTAAGTTCCATGATTATTATTGTGACACACTTCGTTAGACACTGATGAAATCTAAATTCCTTTAAAAAATAGGGATATTTGTCTGTAAGAAATTAAAAAGCGATCATAGATCAAACAACTTAAATAATTACTTTCTTTCAACTGAGAAGAACAACAACTACAGCTCATTTTATAATAGTTTTTGAAATGTAAACCAATTTCACTATGTTTTTAATTTTAACATGTATGTTGACATAACTCTTCACACTAGTTAGTGTATTTGATATTTTACTTAATCTTATCTGTACTGCCTAAGATTTTTTATGTGAAATGAAAACAAGTGTTTTGTCATGTGTAGTTATTTCACATCCTATTTTGCGACTTTAAAATAAAATTGTGAACGTTTTTAAAATAGTTGTGTGCATTTCTTTTACGTCTTGGTTCATTTTGCGTGTGGGTGTACTTTCAATTTCGCTAAACAGATAAAGGTAGTTTTCGCAAAATTGTACTGCATGATGTATATAGGTATTCGTCTTATCTGTGTGTTTAAATGATTCGCCCACTTTTAAAAAGTTATCATTATTTACAATATTTTAAAAACATGTAATAAATTAATAAATAATTATAAATTATTATTTTAAAGCGTTGACGAAATAATTTATTTATTTTGATCAAATATTTGTGATCAGCATGTGGATCGGCGGCGCAATATATCGATTTTGAATATCAGCAAATTATATACTTTCTGTTGTGTGAACAGTCATTTAAACTTTATAGACATTTGAAAATCCAAAAACTATCACTTGAAGTCATTTGATAAGAAAACCAATAAACGATTAAATGATAGTGGACGTTTTGATCCTTGTTCGCAATTAGTTGGCAGCGAGATAATTGTGCTATTTCACTATAGGGTAAATCTATCAATCAATCAAACATCCAATCAACCAACCATCCAATTTATCAATCAATCACATCATATCCATCAATTAGACAATGTCTGGTCGCTTCTTAATGATATTGAATACAATTTGACAAAATAGAACCTTATATTTATTTTATTGTTGCAAAGATGCAAACATGTAACTTAAGAAATAAACAACCTGTTGATTGGATAGTGTCAAACAGTTGGCACCTGAATTCATTATTAATGTTCTTAAACTTTGTGAAAACGCTTGAAAGTGATTAAATCTTCCTTAGCTCTCAGAACAACTCTGTATTATGCTTGCTTAATTTTGAGCATTGAACGATTTAAAAATGGACATTCGAATTAGTAATTGTTGACTAGGTCGTCAGGACAATTTTCACAAAAACAAAGTCAATTTATTAAAATACATTGCGTTTTAAAAGACAAATCAGCATATCTCTTATGAAATATTCCTTTGTAAGATTTGCTTATCACCAAACGAAATGTACGTTTAACTGTTGAAAAATGTTGTGCCTCAAATTCAAATAAAAAATAAAACGCTTCAATTGTTGACACTGCCAAGCCACAATTGCATTCTGGAAGGCTCTTTAATGTTTTGTATACTTTAAATGATCAATTGAAAGCAATTTACATTTTAAGTTCGTGTCCTTTTTGACAAAAGTACTTTTTGCTGAGTGAAAGGGGGAAAAGCAATTCTGTCGGGAATCTATCTCTATACATCTTGCGGAAGTTAAGGACAACGGCTCTTCAAATTGAAGGGTTGCATAATCACAGGGATAATACAAAACAAAGCCTAAATGATTGTAATAAGGCTATCTTTCAAATACCATTGGGCCAAACAGATAAAGATATCGCATGAGCGGTTTTCGAGCTTTTTCAACCCTCCTTATCATATACGTTTGCATACTTCCTTTTATTAAATTTTAAGTAAATCAAGTGTTCATTCCCATCTACGCTTAATTTGATAACAAATTGCCTACTATAGAAATCATGGACATTTTTGTTATTCGATGAATATCAATTGCTAGTGTTATAAGAAAATAATCATTTACTCGTATAAGAGTTAATTTATTTTGCATGTTTTATTCAATCTTAATTCATTTCTTGGAGCTTCTTATTTAAGAATTGAACATTTTTTTTCTGCGTATCATTGACGAATGAAGTATCGGAAAATGTACACCTAATTTTCATAAACACGTGACGTCATAGGTTGTAAATAGAAAGTAGCCTGGTTATTAACTGATTTGCATACACGAATGTTTCATAGAGAAATAAATGAATGTCACATGGATTGTTTAAAACAATAGGATTTAAACATTTAAACATTTACTCGCACCTGCTTAAAGTTGTTATTATATAAATATAATAAACTATATATATCATAAACTTGGATATACACAATATCCGGACTAAATCTCTTCGAACATCAAACATATTTGATAACATAAAACACTTTTATCATACAAGATATCCTTTATCTATATAAGGTTTATTTTTCAGCCAAAAAAGGTCAAGACGGATAATTTGAACAACATTATTTTGTCTCGAAAATTATCTGTACTTCACCAAGCCACTATTAATAAAATATGTAAAATGATTACTGCTTGATTATTAACAAAATGTTGAAGCACATACTTGATCAGATTTAAAGATATTGAAAACAGTCATATATCCCATGAGCATGTGCAATGAACGTATTTTAATTAGATAACGGACAACAAATATTCACATTTAATAAATATGGTATTATAAAACATCTCATTTATGCAAAGGAAATTGTTGGGCAAACGTGTCAAATCTTCGACTCTACGATTATAAGCAGCCATATAAACTATAAAATATTCACTTGCAAATGCCATGTATACATTATGCTTTAAAATAGCTTTATTTTTTATTAAACAAGCATTATTGAATATCTAAGGCATAAATATTTCTACAAAACAGGTAATTCGTACCTGCGAAAAAATCCTCAGGGCAAAAGTAAACCTCCGCCGACAATATGGCCCAGACAGATTAGAAATCAGGTTATCTTAAATCGATCTTTGAAAACCCGAGCATTTTTGTTCCTCGTTCGTCAAATTTATCTTATTTACACAAATCAATTATTTTATGTTGTGTAAATAGAACTTCATAGACGAGCAGATAAATCACAATCAAGTCCACATTATTGAGGAAAATATTTAAGTCAATGTAAAAGCAAATATACACTAATTATATGTTTTAGTCAGTTGTCCAGTTTAAATCCTTTTGATTGGCCGAAATGTTTTAGAATGCATGTTCACGAAAGGGCAACCAACGGACAATAGATGAAAAGATATGACACTAGTATATACTATATATAGATGAAGCATTCTGTCATAGACATTGTTGCCCTTACCGTTGTCAGTGTCTCTATCGAAAAGAAACACTTCTATCTCTAGTTTGGTAATAAGGAGTATTCAATTTTAACTTATATTTCTTTTCAATTTTGAATATTAAACATTAGGAATAGAAGTACTGCAATGAAACTTTGGCAAGCTGCCAATATAATTTGTCATTTGGCTGATGAGGCCGATTGACATGCTTCAATTGTAAAGGTCATTTAGATAATATGTTCCGATATAATGAAATGAATAGAGTATGATACTGTGCTGATTTACAACCACTAAGAGAAAGGCTTTGCAGTCTAGGTCATCAACCTACAATGGGAAATAGCATAGCATAGGAATAACTGTGTAGAAATGTTGCATTTTTGGAATTTAAGACGGTATATACGGTTTTTAATTGTAGCAAATATAATTTACGTTTAATGCTTTAGTGGCGTTCAAACATGGATGTGCAATGTGATTATTCCGGTTCCACCCTAAGTTTATTTCAGAAATTTGTGATATTTGATGCTGTCCCATTCCTCCAAGCCGCTGCATATTGTGACCCATTTGCATTGGACGATTAGTCTAATACGCTGAAGAAATAGTTCCATAGTCCATAACGACAATTGGCCAATAAATATAATATGTTAACTATTGTGTGTATTTATATGTATAAAATGATACAACACCTACTCGGTAAGCCTTCTTTTTGCATATAATTTAAAAAGCTACTGGGATTCCTTTTTGAAACATGACCTTCATTTTGTATGCATATTTATAGATTTCCGAAGAGGAACAACGCATGTCCGTACAAGAATGTAATGATTAATTCAAATTCGAGTTGCTTCCCTAAGACGAAAAATTCGGCGATTACTTCACCGTTATTAGGTTTTACCATTTGCATATTCGAAAATTAAACTTAAAATACAGCAATTCATGGTATTTGTATAATTTATCACAGGTTTTATACTTTATAATGACAAATCAATAATGTCGTCTGATAGTGCAAGGTATAAGGAAAATCCTTACAGGGCCTCATGTAAATGAGCGCGCGCGTGATGATGTCATTCCCGCGTGCAACTTACAAGGTCAGAAGTGTAAACAATGATTATTTGGGTCGAATTCTACATACTTCTTACATTTGAACGCAGAAAACAGCTGACTGGTTTAGGTGGGTGGGCAAAAAAGTGGTACGGGCGAATAATAACTCTTATTAAGCGTATTGGTTCGATACTGTTTGACAGTGAAACATTACCAACGTCTTCAAATCTCTGGTCTATTGCTAGCTCTTTTGTAAACATTCGTTCTGATTAATACGGTTGAAAAAAGGAATTCAAAACTGTCAACTGAACAGCAATACAACTAAGTGTATCTTTGATATTTGGTAATATTAAACGTGACATAAAAATGAATGGTCTGCTCACCTGTCAAGACTTATCTGAACAAGATAAGATATACTGGTTGTACAAATAGGATGAATTGTACCTAGAGGGAAGTAATATGATGGCTATATTATTCTTTGAAAGATCGATAGCCGATCGAATCATTTATTGTCATTTTTTCGGCGGGGATTTTCCTTCCTCTCAAGAAAATTGACGTAATTTGATGTTTCACATAAGTATTCTTACAAAAAAGTACATTTTAAATTTTCAATCATCAATGTTAAATACCAAACATAGCTTTTTTAAATCAAAATGTATACCATCATTTGCAAAGGATAACGCAAGCGTATATTTTATTGCTTATACACGATGAGTTCCAGTTTCTGCACTTTTTGGTGCCATAGCATAATTCTAAACATTATATATCTGAACAAAATGGGTCAGGTGTATTTACATCTTTTGTATCTAATATTGCCACTTAGCTTTTGTAGGATCAACCTAATAATGTTTTATCATGTAAAGGATTCACGAGGTATGTTTTATAACCCGATGCCGATTGGATTGCTCATGTTGTTGCCTGCCTGTTGCTTTAACAAAACATTATTGTTTTTTACTCAAACATTATTCCTATTTCAAGAAAATATTTAATTTTAAAACTAGTGTCATTTTACTGGAAAGAAAAAAGTAGAGTTGCTACCAGGCTTCGGGTTAGCGTTCTGATTTGCATATGATTATATCGGATCAGCGCTCGCTAGTTATTTGATTCTTTGTAATTATCGTTAACATATAGATAAATAAGGATGAAGTTGATCCCGATGATTTAAACGGCAAATTAAAGTTTAAGGATTGTTGTTTGCGATACATACACATGTTGACAAGTACGCTCAACTTGTAACGCAAAATGAACACCAATCGCTTTTTTGTACAGTTGTAATGTTAGAATTTGAAACCAAATTGAGCTTTTTCGAACTGTGACAAGTGTCGTTCCAACGCAGAGACACTTGCAGTTTTGTGAGGTCGTGGGTTTGATCCCCACTAGGGGACATTTCTCATTGCCTCTCAAAAAGGACACTACTGGTTTCTGCTCAGGATACGGGCTCGATAGTGATTTTATAAGCCCAGCTTTCGTCACGATCGGGCTTAAAGAAATTAGTACATTTTTTCAGTCACAGAAGTCTCAGTCTTCAAATAAATCTAGCATTTTTATTTTCATTTCACCAACATACTATTTTCATAAACATCAAATTTTCAACACCTCTTCACAATTAAATCTCAAAATATTACAATCCGTTGAACATTTTATGTGGAGCACATGTTTTTGGACGGTACTGCAAGTACCGTTCATAGGTACCATGCTACTTTTCGACAGAAGTGCATCAATTGGTTCCCGCATTCAAAGCTGAATACAACAGCAAGCGTAAACTATACCCAGCATTATACACCGTCACATCACTCAAAAATATTTTCTATACGCGAAGCGAGATATCTGATATTCTGACACGCATTGTATCGGTAATGAAAGTTAAAGACGAATTCTTATTCAGAATAGAAAACTGGTCAAACAACTGCTGTTTCAATTTTGTTCCAACTCGGGAGTAACATATTCATTCAATGTTCAAAAAAGATGAATGAATACGCACATGGTACTTCTTTTCTCACCTCGATCATGATCTTTATGACCTTTAATAATTAACCCGGAAATTTCAGAACGAAAAAGGTTTGTTATTTATTATTCTATCACGGTCAAGAATACATATTGTATAAAATTGAAAAAATGATTATTATTCTTCAATCTATCTTTCAGCTTTAGTTTATGGAAAGTTACTTTTGTACAAAATTACTTTAAGTTCGTCGTTTGATTTTCGTTCAGTAATAATCGTATTCGTACCGCCATGTTGTTATGATGTTCGTGAACGGTCTGAGAAAGCAGACTGATGAAATCGTATTTTAGTATAAAGTAAGTATCATTATATGAGGTGGCTTATTATAAACCCATTAGTTTGGTAAAACATATTAAGCCGACCGGTTTATATTACCATTAAAGACGGTATAACATGATTTAGATACGTTAACTGCAATAACAAAGGAAGTAGGCAATTTGCCGTGTGAAGAAAGCAGGTCAAGAATCATTCTGAATGTGCTATGTATTATTGAATAAATGCTATTTTGTTTACAGTCTGAAGTAGATCTTGATTGAAATTGTGTTTAAGCTGTCTTTCTTTATCAAATGTTTTCATCGGTGTTTGTGATATTTTTAATATGCTATTGTTGCAGGTTTCTTTGTAAGATATGCTAACTTGTACATTAGTCTAAAATAATAGCCCAGTAGACGTATTATGCACCAGTCAATTGTAACCACGCCCCCCCCCCAGGTCCGGGGAATAGCGGGGACTTTGACTTTCGGTCCAGCCAATCCCGGGTAAAATCCCCGTCCTGCTTGGATGAACTGATGGTAATACCCCGGCCAAATGCCCCTGCACCCCAGAGACTCTATATAAGGCCCAAATGAAGTAAACCTGGGAGGAAAAGTGCGCCCGGTGTTGGGCTCGAACCCACGACCACCGGAACACTAGCACGGCGATCTAACCAACTGAGCTAACCGGGCGGTTGGTTCTAACCCATATACACTACACTCCTCCTCCCCCATTAACCTTTTTATGCCGACGGAGGCACTCCTGCCGTTTATCGTTGCCACCAGTGAAGTTAACCTGGGAGGAAAAGTGCGCCCGGTGTGGGGCTCGAACCCACGACCGCCGGAACACTAGCACGGCGCTCTAACCAACTGAGCTAACCAAGCGGCTGGTTCTAACCCACAAACACTACACAATCTTCGTTAAATTTGGCGCTAAGACAAAACCACCGCGGTCACCCGGCTCTGCGGGGCAACCTGGAGAGTAAAAACACGGCCCTTTTCTCCGGCTATCCCCGGTATATCCCCGGACCTGTGCGGGGGGGGGCGTGGTTACAATTGACTGGTGCATTATACAGGATTCATCCAATCCGTCTAAATGGGTTTATGCAAAAACCGGGTGTGTTTGAAAAGTATTAAATTTGTATTAAGTGGAGTATTTTATGGCTAAATTGATCATAAATGTTTGTATTTATATTTAACCATGTAAGAGAAAAGTTATTTTGCAAAAAACAAGTATTTAATGCAGTAAACACATTGTTTACCTTTCCAATACAATGAAAGTTGACTGAAACAGACAACAATTATGCCAAGTGGAACAACTCGATCCAATTGTAATAACTCGGCCACCTCCGACAAGCTTCGAGAGAGACCTCGTAAATACAATCGTCAAAACTCGGCCATGGCCAAAATGTTCCGATTGTTTTAAAATTGTGCCCTGAAGCCTTGCAGGTGCCCTTCATGTATTTATCGTTATGTTTTGAGAGAATGAAATGAAGAAAACCCTTCAAACTCATAATTATTCGTTGGATATTTATTTTTTTGTGTACAGAACTAATATAAAATAACGTTATCTGGTAATGTTCCTTGTTTTTATGATATTTTGTGATGCAATATGCTTTAACCATGAATTCCGATCGGAATAACTACCCACTTTTCGTACAATACAATTTGTATGTAAACGATTTGCCATATCAGAAATCGTAAAAAAATCCGTCAACATACTATTAATTGAACTAACTTGTACATATACTAATATAAAACACATCGTCTTATTTGCATAAATTCGACGTATTACATGTGGAAGCCTTGAGTAGGCTGTAGGCATAGAAATTTTCTTTTCTTAATTGTTATTAAGCCTGATCCAACCATTAAACACAAATTTTGAAAGCAGCTGTAAGACCGTAACTGTATGAACTATCCCTTTGGCAACTTCTTTGATACTCATTTTGGAGAAAAGCTTGCCTGAACTTAAATAACACATTAAGATACACAGTGGTCGAAACTAGCACTACCCTGAAAGCAAAAAACCTAAAAGATTTTCTCTCGGGCTGGTGAACAACCAACTGTTATAATAACCAGATCAAAATGGGTTGTGTGCAAATAGATTTATATCATTTTGTACCAGTGATTAGATAAAGCGCTAGTCTCCACATAAATAAATATACAGTTAATTTTTTTATTTAACCATTTCACTATCATTTTTAATAAACTTCTTTTAAATTGCCACCTTGAAACCTTAAGAACTGGTTAAGGCTGTAAATGCTTCTGTAGGCCAGTAGCTCAGTGTTGTTGTACTGCAAATGAACCTTAGTTCCTTCATTTTTCTTAAAAAAAATATTGTGCGTTTAAATTGTAATAAATTCCTTAATAAACCATATCATTAAAATGTAAAATTCTTATTTGCAGATGACCTCCATCAAAGAAGCCTTTGAAAAAAGCAAGTGGGCCATACCTCAGTTATTTAAAAGTCAAAATATTGCGGTAAACTGCAGCAGCCCAGATGGTATTTAGTTATAGCAATGATTACATCTTGCCAAGGTTTATTGTGACACCAATTTCAGCAAATCAAAAGTTGCTCTCTACCATCAACAGACTTAATTTGGAATACTGAAGACAAGACAGTTCACATTCTCAAAACATAAAAGTCCTGGTAACAGTTGTTTGAATGTGCGTGAAATGCAAAGGCTCATCGGGCAAGCCCTTGATCAGGGGCTGCCACTGTCTCCTCCAGGTGGCTCGCCAGTCACCACAGAAAACATGGGTGTGTGTCTCCGGCATAATCTCCAGGTATGGAATCTTTCATACATTTCTTAAAAGGCATTTTACCTTCAATATACATGTAGCACTCTTGTCTGGATATGTGACCACCAACAAAACTCACAGGCTTAGAATCGAACCCATGTCGCCTTGTTTTGAAGCTTAAACCGATCCAAGGAAATGTGTAACTTCAATGTCCCTTTCAAACACCATAAAGTACATATGACCAACTTCTTTTAGTTTTGCATATACTGCGTTTCTGAACAGTAAATGTAAATTACGCAGGTTATTTTTTATTTCCTTTTATCTATGCAGGTTGAAGCTCAGCACATAATGACAAGGTATACAATGTGGATGTGACCATTATGCTTCATGCTGTAGACAGAGAAATGGGAGGGCATGAGACGTATTGATGTCGTGCATAAATTATGTCGTTGCCAACACCCACAACTCATTCACATCACCTTTTACACCAACAACCAATATACAGGTAATTAAAAATATTGCTTAACCAGCTCAAAATCATTCTAAACACATTTTCTGCATTGATGGAGCTACTATATTGTATCTGCTATAGCCATCAGTCCACCACTGCCAGGGCATACCTTTAATTTTCATTCAACTAAAATAAATATATTTGTTTACATGAAATATCATTAAAATGGCGCAGTACTAAATTAACAAATCAAAATACATTTAAACTAACTACTATGTACACAGAATGTTCAAGATTAAACTATAATAATAGTATGTGTGAACATTTGCAGAAAATCTGAGCTAAAGAGACCCAATAGAGCATCAAGGTCGTCAACCTACTGCAGACTGGAGTTGACTGTTTCCATGGAACTGATTTTGCTTCCTTACCCTTCCAACATTTTGATCAACTGACAGCAATGTGTGCTTGGACATTTAGTAGTGAACAGTTTAGATCTTAACATTATCAAAATAAGCCTGTTGACATTCTGAACTTTCAATTCTCTGCATATCCTTCATGAACATTTGTTATGCCTAGAAATATCTTTAAATGAACAATCAATTTGTATAACAGCTTCTCACAACATTATTTTTTGTTAAGTTTTAGAAAACATACTACAAAGACACTTCAGTAATGAAATTGCTTTAGAAAAATCATTTCATTTGTTTACAGTATGAAATAAATAGGATTTTCACCAACAAAGAGAACCTCTTAACCTGAAAATACATGAAATTTCACTTCAATTACATTATTTCTTAAAACTGGAAATATTCACTATTACTATGTGTTTTTAAATTTGTTTGTACAAATCGCTGCAAGTTTCTTTTAAGTGTATCATGTGTATTTAATTGTTTGCACATAACTAAACCACTAATGATTAAGTTTTGATCTCATTTCATGTTTCTTTTGTCTAATACAAATGCTACTCAATAGATAATTATGATGGGTATACGTTCTAGTTCTTCATGTAGTATGTGATAATTGTCAGCTGCATCTTTTCATTTAGGAAAATCTGTATCTAAATTTCTTTGCAAGCCACCGACCCATTCTTTGCCTCATATGTAATGATACATGTATGTTTAATGTGGTTGCTGTCAGAACAGGTATTAATATTTATGAACCCGATAGTCAGTACACGAAGTGCTCAAAGTGAGCTATTGTGATCGCCTTGTGTCCGTCGTCCGTCGTCAACAATTTGATAGTTAACACTCTAGAGGTCACAATTTGGGCACAATCTTAATGAAACTTGGTCAGATTATTACCCTCAATAAAATCTTGGACGAGTTCGATATTGGTTCATCTAAGGTTAAAAATAAGTCACCAGGTCAAATTAAATGAAAAGCTTGTTAACACCATACAGGTTACATGTATAATTGTATCTTCAGGAAACTTGGTCAGAATGTTAATAATAATAATTTACAGGTCAAGTTCGAATCTGGGTCATGTGCAGTAAAAAACTAGGTCACCAGGTCAAATTGAAGGAAAAGTTGGTTAACACTCTAGAGGTCACATTTATAACTGTATCTTCATGAAAGTTGGTCAGATAGTATATATTGATTAGCTTTTGATCAAGTTTGAATCTTAGTCATGTGCGGTCAAAAACTAGTTCACCAGGTCAAATTTAAGGAAAAGCTTGTTAACACTTTAAAGTTAGTCAGAATGTTTATATTAATAATCTCTAAGTCAAGTTTGAATCCGGGTCATGTGTGTTCAAAAACTAGGTCATGAGGTCAAATCATAGAAAAAGCTTATTAGTCACGATATGACTGTATGTTCAGTAAAGTCAGAATGTTTATATTGATTAGCTATAGGCCAAGTTCGAATCTGGGTCATGTGCAGTCAAAAAACTAGGTCACCAGGTCAAATAATTGGAAAAACAAGTTAACACTCTAGAGGCCACATTTATGACCATATGTTCATGGAACTTGATCAGAAAGTTATTCTTGATGATCTTTAGGTAGAGATTGAAACTGGGTTATCAGAGGTCTTAAACCTCAAAAAATCAATCTTGTGATATAGCTTTCGTATTGCAACCACCATGATCCCAAGCCTTACCTTTTCTTAAACATCTGAATATTCAAGTAAAAACTACTAGAAATCATGATTTTCTGTTTTATCAATTCACAGAAGTTAAACAGACAAGGGCTGATATCCAAATGGTACTCATTGTGTACTGCCAGCAATGAATAATTTTATGTCAATAACTTGAGCACACCTCACCTTTCAACAGTCATTAATTCTTTAATAATTACTTCATTGTTGACATACATTCAAGTAAGCCTTCCATTCAACTGCAATTAATATATTAAATTGATATGATTGTTTGTTAAAAATTGGCTCTTTTCTAGCAGTTGTGAATTGACTCATTTTCAATCCCATATAGAACAATAAACAACCACCAGAGTTCAATTGAGATTTTAGATTCTTAAAATGCTTCAACAAACCTTTTCACATTATGGCCTTTTGACAGAGGCTAGAGCACTGTCAAAACATTATATTGGAAACCGGTTTGTCATTGTTTGATGAAATGTATCGCCTTATCTGCCTTTAGTAATGGAACGAAGGAGGGGCTCCTTGAGCGGCATAGACTGTTCATTGTTTTATTTACAATGATGTAGTGAAAGAAAAATTATCATTGATTTAAGTCTTCATCTTAAACAAATTGTTGCTTCCGACGTAGCATAAATTACGTTATTTATCACTCTGATATATATACACTGTAAATTATTCTTTGTGCGAATTTTTAATGTTGTTTTACAAATTGAACTGGTCTGTGGTTATTGAGGCATTGGTCTATCACAGTGGTCTATGTGTTTGACTGTTATGTTTTGAATTGTTTTGGAAAATCATTTTTCCAATAAATTCATAAAGGTATGCACATTTTATTATATTTAAGTTGTTGTTTTAGCCTTTGTGTCAAATTATCGTTCCAGATTTTAAATAATGCCATAAAACATCAATTGATGCTACAAAACAGACTTGTATTTGTGTATGGTTCAAATCCCTATTACATATATTTACACTATCAATTGTTACATTGATGCTGCCAGCATTCAGCAGTACCGTCCCTCCGCACTTTCAGTGCTTTGATTCTTTGCTGAAGGTATGCATCTATAACTGTAAATGAAGATTAAAACAAATATAAGGCATACTTCAGAGACGTTTGTATAGAAGAAAATGGTTT
Organism: Mya arenaria; assembly: GCF_026914265.1. Taxonomy (NCBI): domain Eukaryota; kingdom Metazoa; phylum Mollusca; class Bivalvia; order Myida; family Myidae; genus Mya; species Mya arenaria. Next base: position 14,182,970 of record NC_069130.1, on the reverse strand, counting down.
AATGTATACATTAACTTCAATACATACAATTGTTCATAAATATAGTACATAAAACATAAGTCGTTCGAACTAATAACTCGAAATAAAACATATAAAAGAAATAAACTCCGTGTAACACTAGCTATATACATTTGTTAATCACAAATTGTAACAAAGGTAAATATGTTCCTCATATATGTACCACCTTATATAATAAGAAAAGAATAAAAAGGCTCGATGCGCGATAACGCGATTCTCTGATCTGTTTGGCATTCTTGGTAAGAGAAGTATTCTCTTATCTGAAAGATAGCCTTATAGATTTGATAAGTCATCCCTGTCAAAATTTCCTGACGTAGCCTTTAAACTTGAAGACTCGGTGTTATACATTTATGAAAGATATACAGGGATTGGTTCTGGACATACTTGCATTTTCACCTTTGAATCGGCAAACAGTGCGTTTGTTAAGAGGGAAGGACTAGAACTATATATTTGTATTTCTTTCCCATTGATCTGTAGAAGTATAACATACATTCAAGACCTTCTACAATTGGTGGTTGGGTGGGGTTACAATTGAAACTCTTTTTTTCACTTTTATATCAATGTTGAGGTACAGGGCTGAGCGATCTATGAAAAAAGACGACTTTACCAAATCATGTATATCGACAAAGTACTATGTACGAAAAAAAAGGTTTTATAGTCACCGTCAATTTTGCTCTACATGATATGGAGCTGCATTAAGTAGGGTTAATCCTCGATTGTCATTGACCCTTAAATATAAGCGAACACCGATAAATCACTTACTTATCATCATCATCATCATCATCATCATCATCATCATCATCATCATCATCATCATCATCATCATCATCATCATCATCATCATCATCATCATCATCATCATCATCATCATCATCATCATCATCATTATCATCATCACCATCATCAATCATCATCACCATCATGATCGTCGTCGTCGTCGTCGTCGTCGTCGTCGTCGTCGTCGTCGTCGTCATCATCATCATCATCATCATCATCATCATCATCATCATCATCATCATCATCATCATCACCTTGATAATCTAGATTATACCCTTTTTGTTAGTTATTCGAATCGATCATCATTCGCTAAATGCTCCTTAATAAAATGTCTAATTCAGTTCATGAACAGTATTCAACATACAAAGATGAAGTTTATTGGCATACTCTTACAATAGCTTTTTCAAACTCTTTCTTGTTCTATGAGTAGGATAAGATGTTTCTCCATAATGAATAGTACGCTTCTCTTGATGGACATTTTCACAACATGAACAAGCGTATACTCGTGATACTTAATTGGATGAACTTTTGAAAAATGCATGTGTATTTAATTCGTTTAGGGTCTATTGGACTTGTCCTTTTAGTTTCATTTGCTTTGTTTAAGGACAAACATGAATTGTTTTTGTGTGTACTATTGCCAACAAGTAAATATACCAGACGCATTAATGGCAGAATGATGCATACTGTTCAGCCATTAAGAACAAAACGATAAACAGTTTTAACTTTGCGATATATAATATCGCGATATTGTCGTAATATAATAGAATAAAGATGTATTGTTTCCTACATAATAGTCTCCTTTCTAAGTGACTGATTGTTCGGTGTATTACTTGATAGCATTTAATTATTGTTATTTGTGTACGATAGCATGATCCACGTGATCCCCGCGTTTTAAACATTTTACTGGGTACGTCACCAGTGTCAATATAAACATTACTACTCACTACAATGTGAAATTGTTAAAACACATCCAATGAATACTAAAGAATATGACCAACATCAATTTTAAAGTTGGACTATATAGCAGAGTAGTGAAGCTAAGAATGCAGGAAATCGCAAATTTGCACTATCTGGACGTAGGGAAGGACAACCCTCCCAAAAAAATTCTATATACTTTACATGAGTTCAATCCATATCTGAACAACTTTGGCATTACGCCATTGTCAGCACTATACACCAGAGAATGATACAAAGATGGGTATGGATAGATCAATGCTTTCTAATCAGGGTTAACAACTTCACAAATTATTTAAACTGTCGGTATTTGTGCAAGGCATATTTTTCCCGATAGTTTATACATCAATGAAACGCATAAACATAATATTTAATTCTTATCACGCAACATAACTAGTCCACAGATAATGTATGCGACAATTATCGTTATTAATCAATGTTTTTGTCAAAACCTTTGAAAGGTCAACATAACAGAGGGCTCACTTGAGCTTTTACAAGATGTTGCAAGAATTATTGCATGGTCTAAAGATGATATTGGATATGTAATTTTGTTGATAAGTTACTTATTTTAGCTCAATTATATATTTTAAACCAAGATAAACTAATGTGTTTGTCAAATACGGTATAAGCTGATTTTAATAAAGGGTTATTTAATATTAAAATATTATTCAATAGGTCGCCCATTGTTTGTGGTTTATCAATTTACAGAACAGGAAGAAAATTATTAATAAAAGAATAATATCGATGGGCGATCACAAAGCTTGTGTTGACTACAGTACGCTTTAGTATATCTCTGGAAAGAGAGTGCGCATCAAAAAGATCGTGGTGGAGACCTTTCTTATAAGGATATCTCAGAGGTTAGAGTGTTCACATCACAATGCTTGTGGTGAAGAATTTTCGTATTATGATATCTCAGAATTAAGAGTGTTCACATCACAAAGCTTGTGCCGAATACTTTTCGTATAACAATATCTCGGAGGTTAGTGTGTTCACATCACACAGCTTGTGGTAAAGATCTTTCGTAAAAGGATATCTCAGAGGTACAATTGTTTACATCACAACGTTTGTGGAGAAGGCCTTTCGTATAAGGATATATCAGAGGTAAGAGTGTTCACAACACAAAGCTTGTGGTGAAGACCTTTTGTGTAAGGATATCTCAGAGGAAAGAGTGTTCACATCACAAAGCTTATGTGGAAGACCTTTCGTATAAGAATAGCTCAGGTAAGATTGTTCAAATCACAAAACTTGGATTAAAATCATTTCGTGTCATAATATCTCAGAGGTACGAGTGGTCACCTCACACATGTTGCGATGATCGAAGACCTTTCGTATAAGAATATCTCAGAGGTAAGAGTGTTCACATCACAAAGCTTGTAGTAAAATCATTTCGTATCGGGATAACTCAGTGGTAGGAGTGTAAACAATTTAAGCTTTAATAAAACTTAATATTACGATAACACTGTATTTATACTTACTCCCTTTTTATTGTAAACTTACCTGACAGGTTTAAAGGGACACTGGACTCATTTTATTAACGAGCGTACAGCAAATATCGTAATATCATGAAATGCAATTAAATATGTAGTGAGTGTCACAAAATGAATTACATTTTGACACACATAATCAAATATTTTTGTCTATGCTGATCAATAGAGCTATTAGTTTTGAAATAGAAATATATATTACAACTATTCATAAAAGATCGCTTCTAAAAGCGATCGTACGATAAGAGGGTTGGTATGACTATCCAACTGTGCGTAATAATCAAGGTGTTGACTTGGGTGTCCGGTTAAATCAGTGGTTAGCGCACTCGCTTCTCATCTAGGCAACCGAGTTCGATACCTGGCCTGGTCGCATATGAGTTTTGGTTGTGGCCACCAAGCCGGACAAGTGGGTCTCTTCCGGGTACTTCGGTTTTCCCCACAAGCACTCTCTCGCGTTGCATGGTGCCAACGAGAGTGATTTATATCAGTTGTAATGACTTCACAAATGTTGTAAAATAAATAAGTTAAAACTACGGTATTGAACTATCTTTACAAACATTGTCAACACGATTACAATACATAAATAGACAAAATACAACAGCATTATTAAAGCCAGACTCTCGGCGTAAGTCAGTATATTTGTTTATGTTCACGAATAAAGTAACAAGCTGCTTGCATTAGGAACCTGGTTCGCTTATCATTAACCTCTTGCCTGATAACGAGAGGTACCGAATTACAATAGAACTTAGTTCAAAAGTATGTTAACTTGTAAAACACAAACATATGACTGTTGGCCAATTGTTGCTTTAATGTTGAAGATTTTTAATACAATGTACAATCCTTTATTATAACAATCCAGAGGCCAGATTAACGAACAGTCTCAAGTCCAGATCTAGACTCAGACTCAGAAAAGCATGTTAAAGATTTGACATAACAAACATAAATTACAAAGAAACAGCTTTATACCATTAACAAATATATGTTAATAATTGTACAACTTGGAATTGTAATAAAACATCAATTTCATAATAAAACATCGACTAGAAAGCAAAGCCTTATGTCAATCTGAAGATATTATTATTTTAGTTTCCTTTTTTTAAAAATGCATAACATTTCTTACGTTTATGCTTGTGAATGAAGGTCAAAATTGTCGATGATTATTTATGTTTAGTTTCTGCAATACCGCGAGTTTTCAAATGATAACAGATGTTAATAATCGGAATCCAACCTGCAAAATAAAACAAGTATCAGTCAGACACGCAAACCACGACGATATCAAATTTGAAATATTAAAGTAACACATAAAACATTTCAGTACGCGGACACCGGATTGTCTTTGAATAAATAATTAACTCATGCAGGTGACTAGTTCATTCAGAGATTGGACACTATTCAACCAAAAGATAATGCGATGTTTGATACCTATTGTTAATCGGATTGGGACTATGCCATTATTGTAAACAGCGATAAAAAGGAATTCTACAATAAATATTTATGTGATAATACATCGAAGAGATAATGAATCTTAACACCGACAACTATATATTCAATTACACGCATTAAGTTCTGAATTAATTTGATTCTATACTGTGATAAATCAATGCAGTAATAGTCAAATACTTTTTTGCTGAAGGTTATACACTACTAATGAAGTTTGCAATACATTCCGATGAAAACTGGCAACACTTCAGATCGGGAATAATCTATTTCTTGCGTCTCATGTATAGAACAACTATATACTTCTTTTAGATTTAGTTCAAACCCTATTGATTTAAACAGAAAAGATAGGTCGCGTGTCTCCTAACAACATTCACTCACTTTGAAGATAGGCACCGTTAATTTTACAAGGCATACATGTTGCATCAGGCCGGATGACATCCAAGGTCTAGTTGAGAAAAAAAGGTTTAATCTCTGAAATATTAATGTAATTGTATTCGTTTTGTGCAGATATTGGACTGGATATCTAAAGTAGTCTATAACATCTATAAAGGATGTACATAACTTAGATTAATCCATTTCTGAAAATCGTTGGCATTAAACCAAAGTCAGAAACGTACACCAACAAATGTTACGAACCTTGGTAACATGAACACTCCTTGTCATAATTGTTGACGATTCGCAATATTGCTACATATCAAAATGAAAACAAGAGCAGTTGCCAAAAATGTACCGATTTAAAAAGACACTATGTAATGCCTCACATATTCTTAATGAGAAGATAATTACAAGTTTGCACATTAAAAGGTGCATTCAGATTGGATTGAACCACACGTGATTGTCCTTCTTTTCCTCCTGATGAAACATGTTTTCCAATTAACAGGCCTTAGATGTTGAATTTGATTCAAATTTACCTGATGTATTTTGTTTAAAAAAGCCAAGATCATTTAAGACATCAAATTCTTGACCCCTTCAAAGTAAACGAGGTTTTGAAAACAGAGAGTGTCACCGAGCCGACCCCACTAAATTGATTACCTGACGGTCACTTATCTTACCCAACTCGATTGATCAGTTCAGGGTCACTTATGCTACCAGAATCAAACGATAAATTAAGGGTCAATCATTTTAATCAATTAAAAAATCACTGAGAGTCACTTCTTTTAACCCACTAAACACCTTCAATAAAGAGATCACCTGATGGCCATTCATCCTACCCCACTTAAGTGATCACTTGAGGGTTACTGCCCTTACCCAATTTGATTGGTCACACGATTAAAACACACTGAAGTGATCGATTGAGGGTCACATATCCAACCCCACTTCACTCTCGTTCATCAACTTAAGTAATCACCTGAGGATCATTCCTCTTACCCGACTGAAGTCACTTGAGGGTCAAACAGCTTAACACACTGAAGTGATCACCTGAGGGTCACTTCTCTTACCCCACTACGTGATTACCTGGGGGTCAAACGTCTTAAGGCACTGAAGTTATCTCTTGAGGGTCGATTATTCTTCCCCACGTCACTCATGCTCACCCACTGAAGTAATAATCTAAGTGTCACTCTTCTTGAGGTTCAAACATCTTGACGCACTGAAACGATCACCTGAGGTTCAATCCTCTTACCCCACTGAAGTAATAACTTGAGGGTCAAACATTATAACCCGCTGAAGAGATCACTTGAGGGTCAGTTATCCTACCCCACGTCACTCTTGTTCGACCACAGAAGTAATCATCTGATTGTCACTCCTCTTACCCCACTGAAGTCACTTGAGGGTCAAATATACTGACAGACTAAGGTTATCACCTTAGGTTCACTCCTCTTACCCAACTAAAGGGGCCATGTTAGATCCACACAACTTACCCTACTAAAGTAATCAATTGAAGGTCACTCCTTGTAACCCTAGGACGTGATCACTTGAGGGTCAACCATCTTGACACACTGGATTGATCACCTGAGAGTCACTCATCCAACCTTAATGAAGCGATCAATTGAGTGCTAATCGTCCTACCCCCTAAATTGACCAATTAAGATCTACTCATCTTCAACCACTGATGTTATCACCTGAGAGCACCTTATCTTAGCAATCTGAGACGATCAAATAATAGTCACTGACCTTACACCTCTTAAGTGATCAACATAGAGTCACTCACCTAACACAACTCAAGTGGTCAATTATGGTGGTTCATCTTGCCCACCAGACGTGATCAATTAATTTACACTCATTTTACCCCAATCAAGTGATCGATTGAGGGTCACTCACCTTACAACATTCAAGTGACCTATTGCGAGTTCCTCATCTTACCCCACTATAGTGATCACCTCGGGGTCTCTGAAATGATTTATTGAGGGTCTCTTACCATCACCTACTAAAGTGATAAATTGAGCAGTCTCTTATCTTACTCAACTGAAGAAATTCATTTAGGGTCTCTTACCTGATCCCACTAAAGTGATCAATTTAAGGGTATTCCATATTACCTCACTAAAATGATCAATTGAGAGTCTCCCACCCAACTCCTCTGTTGTTCACTTTCCTTATCCCACTCAAGTGATTAATTAAAAGTATTTAATCCTACCCAACTAAAGTGATTATTGGAGGGTCACTCATCATCTTATCTAATCTAAGTATCTAAGTGATCACTAGAAAGTCGCTAATCATACACTCAAGTGATCACTTGACGGTCATTTAGTACACTGACCTAAATGTTTTGAGCAAATTATTAACAATATGAGCATTCAAATATTCTTTAGTCGTCTATCTCTCATTTTTTGATACTGGTTAATGTAAACGATATCTTAATAGATACATACGCTAGTTAATAAATTCATAATAAACCCAATATCATAACAAATTATGTGACATTTTCACGAAACAGGAAGAATATTACTTGCAACACAATTTAAGCAAATACCCGATTACAAAAGTCGGCCAAATAGCTAATAATGTCATTATGACACGCGAATTTTCACGTTATTATTTTTATTTTTTTAAATTTAGTTGAAGAATTGTAAATGCATTTTATATTGTATTTTTGCAAATAAGAGTTAAATTGACGATTACCGTTTTCATGATTAATATATGCACCCCCCTTACAAACGTTGTTTTAACCTATCACTCCTTAATCTGAAGGAATATGAATATTTAAGGTTTAAGTCAAATTAAAAGGTAAACATAAAACGCCGCGATGTGACATAACCAAGTTTTTAATGATTGACAGAACTTCAGCCTTTGTTGTGAGATTTTTCCTATTTCTAGTTACAGTGACCTTAACCCTAGGGACCCCAAAACAATGGAAGTTCTCTATAAATTCTTCCTACATATCATGTTTGGTCGCAATATGTCAACCCTAACTAAAGTTATTCAGTACAAAACGGTTAATTATTTTATGAAACAGTGACATTGACCCTAACGGCAAAAACTTAATCCCATGAAAGGTGTCCATAAACTCTTTTTATATGCCAAGTCTGGTCACAATATGTCACCCAAAACTAAAGTTTTTCAGTACCAACCATTTTTCTATTTATAGTAACAATAACTATGATTTTGATCCTAGGGACCTTAAACGCAATTTCGTGCAAGGGATCCATAAAGTCTTTCTTTAATCCCAATTTGGTAAATACATGTAAAAGCTATCTGAAATTATTCGATACCATAGATATTGAAGCTGCTCTCCAACCGGTCCGCCTTAACAACTACGCAAGTTATTCTAATGATCAGTTTCCCTTTGTAAAAAAAAGATTGCCTGTCAAAAAATCAATAGCCATACGTCTTATTAAGGGTAAATTTGGCAGTGTGCATCCTAATTGTAAGATGGTCTTCAATAATTATGCGAAGTATTAAGTCAATTGAATGAAGGATAAAGAAGTGATTAATAAAATGCCAATTCACCCTAAAACTTTAACCTGACTTAAAACTTTAACCTGCCTTAAAACTTTAACCCAAGTTCTTAAGTTAACAATGGGCCATTCTTTGTATAAATGATATTATGGAGTTATGCAACCTCACTGTGTGATGGCCCTGAACAACTGTATAAAGTATAAAGCGAATTGAATGGTATTTCAGTTATAAGTGAAAATGAAAACCTGCTTTAAAATAGATGTAAAGCCTCCTTATTCTTCGAATAATCGAGCTAAAACATTGTCATTTTATATGATAAAAATGTAATATCAGAAAATACGTAATATTAGTAATACAATGAAACAAGAAACGTCATACGATCGATTCAGATTGGCATTTCCCACTCCTGTATTGTTTTATGTTTTATTATTTATCTTTGCTTTTAAAGGTCAGAATCAAGACAAAATTTTAGAATTTCGTGTTATCTAAGCAAAACCGCATTATGGCAAAACCCGCGTAATTCTTACAGTACGGTTTTAAAAGAATGACGCTTAATTTACAATCTAACCAGATATACTATATCTCGACTGTAAAATGCGGAACGATTGAAAAACAACATTTGGTTATGAATTTCAATATAACAGGCTCATGTGAAAACGTACCCAACATATTATTATTTAGTATTTGTAAGCAGTGTTCTAGTTCATGTCCAATGTTAGTAAAAGCAAAATTAAAAGTCTTATGTATATGAACGACACGTAGTAGGTAGTTAACTCATAAAAACATATGTGCTTGCATTAGTCGAAGGCTCTTCAATCTAACTCTCCCACGAAAAACGTTTTTTTTTTCGAAAAAGGCATATTCGGTGGCAAAGTTTGTGTTTTGGGGGTTGGTACGAATGAGGCAAATGTTTATGCTGCTGCTTTTTATTTTCAGAAATAAAACAAATATATTTCCTGGGTGTCAAAAAAATCGTTTCTTCGAACTGACGTAGTTTATGATAGAATTTCAGTGTTGTGCAATTGACTGAATTAAATTATCATTCGAACATATCTATTACTTGATGTGTAATATATGTGTGTGCCTCATTCAGAGTTCAGTGGGCCTAAGTCGCGTTGCCATTTAAAATGATTGTGGTATTAATCGAGACTCATACCTGTCCTTACAGTTTCCATTGTTGATCATTTTGAAACACAAATGTTTTATCGTCAAACAGGTACTTGTGGAATGAAAGTCATTAGCCATTTTATGTTAGAAAGGGGTTTCAGTTTTATAAAAAGTAATAAACATTGATTTCAGCTGTGAAGGTAAAGGTGTAGGTATTGCATCATTTTAGAATATAGCTTAGTGTGTTAGATTATGTTCTGTTGTATTTACAGAAGATAAAATAAGGTCCTCGATTTGTTACATTTTGCCCTGTTAGACACAATTTACAGTCATATAACCTACATGTTTGTAATTGTAATTGAATTTTTCTGGAAAAAAATAAACATATATAAGTAACACGCTTGGATGTTATTGAACAGTTTTTTTGTGCAAAAAGACGGAGCCGACGACAATAAGACGGTTTTTTTTTTAATCTAAAAAGAGCTTAAAAAGGCAAATAAAGGAGAACAAGGTTTTCGTCGGCATTATAATTCGAAAACACGTACACATGATATGACCTTATCAATCCGTGACATATACAGGATATAGCACTACCCGTGTAAAATTTTGCCTTCCCTTAAAGCCCTTTTTTATAAGTCCTTGTGTTTGTATTCCACCTGTCTACATTGGAATTGATGTAGCATCCAAATATTAAAGTGCGTCAAAAAGTCACTTCTAGGATTATCTTACTTCTTTTTGTACTGCTTAGGACCCATATTCGCAATTGACCTATATAGTAGCATCATCTGATCAAACCTCAGAATTATTTGGTGGATAATGCGGATAGAACAATGCGGACACGAGTTTCAATGATAATGGAATGTGTTGCATTTTGGAAAATTTCAGTAGTGACCAAAATTTTGATTCGTCAGACCGCATCCTCCTCTGACTTGTTACAAAAGAGACAAAATTTTAATTAATTTTAAAACCAAATATTACTCAGACATGCGACCTCCAGAGTGTTGATAAGAGTTGTAAAATATTTGAACTAGTGACCTATCTTTTAAACCAACGTGTGCCATGATCAAACTTGACTTGAAACTTTGCTATTTCTAGCGTTGCATGCATGTGTCAACCATATATTTCCCTAAAAATATTCACACCAAATTGAATTAAACGATACAAAAATGTGGCGTTTCTTTTTAAACAATTCACTCACTTTGAAGTTTTACACCGTTAATTGTTGAACAAAATCCAAGTTGCATCAGGCCGGAAGTCAGTAAGTTCTAGTTCCTGCAAAATAAATTTAATCTCTGAGATATTTATGATGCTATTTTCTCTCTGAGTGCAGGTATTAGACTGAATACAAATTAAAACACTATCAAACCGCCTTTAATTTTAGAGCATGTTGGCCCAAATTAACTTCTCGCAGTCAAATTGGCACCAAAGTTGGACATTTTTAGATATCGTAGGAATGCATACGACTCTAAGAAAATAGGCGAACGTTTTGAAATTAGAAAATGGCATATTTTGATCAACCGGACATGATCAATGCATTTGGAAGTGATAATTTGGCTAACAAATGACACTTTCTAAACAAAAGAGTAAGACACTTCTGTAGTGTTTGTTTTGTTTACATTGCTCAATTTCAGCTGAAAATAGTAACTCGGTCGATTCATTTCAATTTCATTTAAGTCATCTCTGCTATCACATGGTATTCAGAAAACACACCAAAATTGCTAAGAAATATATGTATAAAATATCTTCTTTGATATTTAGAGCTTAACAGTGTTTTACAATAACATCATTGGTAAATAAAAGCTTTGCGCTGTACGTAAGCTTTTTGAGGGATTGAAATTCAGATAAAGAAGGAAAAATCAATCAATTGCGGCAGAAAGAATAGTTTCTTGTAATTACTAAACGTAATCCTAAAAAACGAAATTACTTAACGCAGCAAAAACAGACCAATGTATACGATTGATTCATTTACTTTAAACCCAGATACGTGTATAATTTACAATATTTATTCCACTATATTTACATATTATATACAGTATGAATATAATTAACCATATAAACGTTTTATGTTTGCAGTATTGCTTTTAAAAATGGCATGTAGTAAAGAGAAAGGACGTCAAAATTACGCTCAATTGATCCAGATACAGGATGTTGCCATAGAAAGATTGGGGGATGTTCTAAAAAAATACACGAATGACCAATTGATGACGATTGATCAACTTTTGTCTAAACATAAAGGCACAATATTAGAAAGTGATGTTGGGAAGCGCTCCTTAAGTGTGCTTTTTCCTCAAGGAAGTACGAAAACAGACCTAGAGAATTGGGATATTACATTATATTGTTGTATCTTGACCAATTGCTGCATCTTGCCTTCAACGCTAGAAAATGATGTTAATGGCATACGTATAACAAGAAATGCAATTCATCACTCACCAAAGGCAATTGTTGACGATGATGACTACACTCAATTTTCAGGCGTGTTTAAAACATTTATATTTAATGCGTTAAACTACATTAATGATGAAACACTGAAGGTAAACGTAAACAAGCAAGTAGAAGAAGCGGAACGCCTTGTCAGCGAACAGGTAGTCAAAGCATATGAACGTTCTCATAAGCTTTATTTGAAGGATACGACCATGGCTGAAAGCCTAAAAGGTATACATTGAACATTTTCACCGTTTTTTAAGTATTTTCCGGTATGAATAAATATTAGTGTATATGTTAGGTTGAACCTCCAGTGAGTTTGTTTTTTGTAGTTTTCATTGACCTTACCCAGGCTGATATCTCGGGGTTAACCATTGGTGACATTTTGATATTTGTGTTGTCTGATGTAGCTCATTGAGGGTTTGATCATGTCAAATAGTAATGTTCTGGGATAGTCTCGATAGTGTCTATTGTTTAAATGGAAATACAATTATTTCCCAATTTTGTGCTTTTTATTCGTCTTTTTAGCATTTACCAATGTCACCGTAAATATAACTATCCTATCCAGAGAACATAAATGCACATAGCGACGATCGGTTTGATAAACTAGAAAGTTTATTCAATAAACTTTCAGGAGAGGTGAAATCACAAATCAAACCACCAGGTACGATATATATATATAATTATATATAGTTTATGCAATACACACATAACATAATATTTAAATTCATTGTCAATTTTTATGTTTATGCTACTCGATTTAATAGTCATGATAACGATGCAATAATGAATCTTGTCGCTCATAACACCCCAATCGAGAATGATGCTCTCTGACATTCAACACATTCGTGTCCATTGTTTTGTTCTCAAATAAAATTCTTAAGCTTAAAAAATGATTGTTTAATAAGTGCATGTACTGAATAAATGTTATCATTTAAGCACCTTACCAACATTATCATTAGTCAGGAATTATATAAGTTTATAATAAATGTTATATAAAACATCATGCAACGTAAAAGTGGCAAAAGGTTTGCCAAATGTGAGCATCGTAACGTCATTTTAATGCAAACTGCTCCGTGAACGTTACATAGTTGTTATAATGTCCTTCCCGTGAATCCGATATTTGTCGTATTTCTCTGAATCTTTTAGGAGATACACTATATTCATCTTTATTGTGCTGAAGTTTTGTAAAATCGTTCCATAACGTTATATTGTGGAAACACAACCATTTAAGAAAACTGAATATCGATTGTTCCTTGACAATTCAGTTAGTTCAACAATGGCCCCACCGGCTTGTAAAAGCGATGTTTTATTTGTCCTTATGTTAACGAGTCATTGAAACATATTCATGATCCCGACATTTGGTGGATAATGGGGATAGAACAATGCGGACACGAGTTTCAATGATAATGGAATGTGTTGCATTTTGGAAAATTTCAGTAGTGACCAAAATTTTGATTCGTCAGACCGCATCCTCCTCTGACTTGTTACAAAAGAGACAAAATTTTAATTAATTTTAAAACCAAATATTACTCAGACATGCGACCTCCAGAGTGTTGATAAGAGTTGTAAAATATTTGAACTAGTGACCTATCTTTTAAACCAACGTGTGCCATGATCAAACTTGACTTGAAACTTTGCTATTTCTAGCGTTGCATGCATGTGTCAACCATATATTTCCCTAAAAATATTCACACCAAATTGAATTAAACGATACAAAAATGTGGCGTTTCTTTTTAAACAATTCACTCACTTTGAAGTTTTACACCGTTAATTGTTGAACAAAATCCAAGTTGCATCAGGCCGGAAGTCAGTAAGTTCTAGTTCCTGCAAAATAAATTTAATCTCTGAGATATTTATGATGCTATTTTCTCTCTGAGTGCAGGTATTAGACTGAATACAAATTAAAACACTATCAAACCGCCTTTAATTTTAGAGCATGTTGGCCCAAATTAACTTCTCGCAGTCAAATTGGCACCAAAGTTGGACATTTTAGATCTCGAAGGAATGCATACGACTCTAAGAAAATAGGCGAACGTTTTGATATTAGAAAATGGCATATTTTGATCAACCGGATGATCAATGCATTAAGAAGTGATAATTTGGCAAACAAATAACACTTTCTAAACAAAAGAGTAAGACACTTCTTTAGTGTTTGTTTTGTTTACATTGCTCAATTTCAGCTTCCATATGAAAATGGTAACTCGGTGGATTCATTTCATTTTAATTTCTGGCATCTCTTCTATCACATGGTATTCAGAAAACACACCAAAATTGCTAAGAAATATATATATCAAATATCTTCTTTGATATTTAGAGTATAACAGTGTTTTACAATAACATCATTGGTAAATAAAAGCTTTGCGCTGTACGTAAGCTTTTTGAGGGAATGAAATTCAGATAAAGAAGAAAAAAATCAATTAATCGCGGCAGAAATAATACTTTCTTGTACTTACTAAACGTAATCCTAAAAAAACAGAATTACTAAACGCAGCAAAAACAGACCGATGTATACGATTGATTCATTTACTTTACATGTATGAATTGAAATATTTATTCCACTTTATGTACATATTATCTACAGTATAAATATAATTAACCATATAAACGTTTTATGTTTGCAGTATTGCTTTTAAAAATGGCATGTAGTAAAGAGAAAGGACGTCAAAATTACGCTCAATTGATCCAGATACAGGATGTTGCCATAGAAAGATTGGGGGATGTTCTAACAAAATACACGAATGACCATTTGATGACGATTGATCAACTTTTGTCTAAACATAAAGGCACAATATTAAAAAGTGATGTTGGGAAGCGCTCTATAAGTGTGCTTTTTCCTCAAGGAAGTACGAATACAGACCTGGAGGATTGGGATCTTACATTGTTTTGTTGTATCTTTACCAGTTGCTGCAGTTTGCCTTCAACACTAAAAAAAGATGTTAATGACATACGTTTAACAAGAAATGCAATTCATCACTCACCAAAGGCAATTGTTGACGATGATGACTACACTCAATTTTCAGGCGTGTTTAAAACATTTATATTTAATGCGTTAAACTACATTAATGATGAAACACTGAAGGTAAACGTAAACAAGCAAGTAGAAGAAGCGGAACGCCTTGTCAGCGAACAGGTAGTCAAAGCATATGAACGTTCTCATAAGCTTTATTTGAAGGATACGACCATGGCTGAAAGCCTAAAAGGTATACATTGAACATTTTCACCGTTTTTTAAGTATTTTCCGGTATGAATAAATATTAGTGTATATGTTAGGTTGAACCTCCAGTGAGTTTGTTTTTTGTAGTTTTCATTGACCTTACCCAGGCTGATATCTCGGGGTTAACCATTGGTGACATTTTGATATTTGTGTTGTCTGATGTAGCTCATTGAGGGTTTGATCATGTCAAATAGTAATGTTCTGGGATAGTCTCGATAGTGTCTATTGTTTAAATGGAAATACAATTATTTCCCAATTTTGTGCTTTTTATTCGTCTTTTTAGCATTTACCAATGTCACCGTAAATATAACTATCCTATCCAGAGAACATAAATGCACATAGCGACGATCGGTTTGATAAACTAGAAAGTTTATTCAATAAACTTTCAGGAGAGGTGAAATCACAAATCAAACCACCAGGTACGATATATATATATAATTATATATAGTTTATGCAATACACACATAACATAATATTTAAATTCATTGTCAATTTTTATGTTTATGCTACTCGATTTAATAGTCATGATAACGATGCAATAATGAATCTTGTCGCTCATAACACCCCAATCGAGAATGATGCTCTCTGACATTCAACACATTCGTGTCCATTGTTTTGTTCTCATTTAAAATTCTTAAGCTTAAAAAATGATTGTTTAATAAGTGCATGTACTGCATCAATATTATCATTTAAGCACCTTACCAACATTATCATTAGTCAGGAATTATATAAGTTTATAATAAATGTTATATAAAACATCATGCAACGTAAAAGTGGCAAAAGGTTTGCCAAATGTGAGCATCGTAACGTCATTTTAATGCAAACTGCTCCGTGAACGTTACATAGTTGTTATAATGTCCTTCCCGTGAATCCGATATTTGTCGTATTTCTCTGAATCTTTTAGGAGATACACTATATTCATCTTTATTGTGCTGAAGTTTTGTAAAATCGTTCCATAACGTTATATTGTGGAAACACAACCATTTAAGAAAACTGAATATCGATTGTTCCTTGACAATTCAGTTAGTTCAACAATGGCCCCACCGGCTTGTAAAAGCGATGTTTTATTTGTCCTTATGTTAACGAGTCATTGAAACATATTCATGATCCCGACGTAAAAAAACATCAATATGTACATTGTGTAGAAAGAACGTAAAAGGAAGTCTCTTGTTCAGTATATTAGTAACAAGAAGAACAAAATCATAGCCATTGCATTCTATCTGTATAATAAGGATTATGACTGATTTTGGGTTGCAAATATTGGTTTGAGATTTTTTCTTCAGAAGAGACTCATTTTAAATTGTATTTTCGAAACTGTACGCCACATGAAGAGGAAAAAATGTCTCGTGAGTTAGTAGCTATTTTTGAAGAAGAATTGGCAAAGGAAAAAAAACTCCATTTGTCGGACAACGATTATACCAGACTACAGGATGTTGCGGAATCATTTATCAAGCGTCTACGAGATGAGAAAGGTACTCAGAACATATCGGAATAATACCAATTATAGTATGGGATGGAAATGTAAAATAACTTAATCATAGTTGTTGTTTTGTTTTGTTTTTTTAGTTGAACTGACAAAGGCCGGCTTTGGATGTGTATGTATCTACATTAGTTTTGAAAACTTTGAATCGTATATGGATATTTTGAAGAATTTGAGGAATGGAAGTCTAAGCGAAATTGCACTTCCTCTTCAGAATGCCTTAAGATGCTGCTTTGGAAATGACGACTTAGAACTAGAAATGGTTATGAATGATGAGGAGTTATCATTTTGCTTCGAAGACACACGTAATGTTATTTCTCTTTTTAAATACTAAGTCATGATTTCCTTAGTCAATTTTGCTAGAATGTACATTTTATAATAAATTATGCGATACCTTGATCGGACAAGTTTTAACAGTAACATATGGAATTGTTTTTCTATAATTAAAATTCTCTAAGAGCTTTCCGAATATTACACACTCACCGAACGTTCATAAAATTAGAAGTGACTATTTAACAAATCCGTTCCGTGACTATCTACAATGAATAACGTATGTTAGCGACCGCTATCAATTGATATATTACTCAAATGTTTACTTCAGTGGACTGCTTGCAAAATGTATACCACTCTGCAATGCAAACAACAGAAGAGACTCACGAAGATGCTCCTGATTGTGTGGAACTAGGCATGGAGTGTTCTGGTAATCAATCGATCCAATTCAAATGTAATAGTGTTTTTATTTACTTTTTCGTCTTCACGTAAATGTATTCGTTTCGTTTCCAGACACTCCCGGGACCGAACGGTCAGATATTTTCATGTCGACCTTTTACACTGAGCTAGGCAAGAAAAGCGATTTAAAGCTGTCCAAGATTGATGCACACATATGTGGACAGATAATGAAAACTGCCATGGAAAAGATTTCAGCAGGTAAAGGTCATGCAGCTTATATAATTTCAATAATAAAATCTGCTGGAGCTATTATTGTTGGATCATCCTGATTTTTTTAGAATGATTTACTGAATAGTTGTTATTTTGCGTCTAGTAACAAAAAATTGTTACAATTTGTTATAAAGCGTAGGATACTACCATCCTTAATTTTGGAACCTCAATTCAATCAGGAACGGATTGGTAAACATGGTACGTCGTAAAGGACGTATCGCTTCCACCGCTAGACAATTTTTATCAACCAGGTTTTTATATATCGTAGTAATTGACACTTATATATACTAGACATTCCATAGATGTGCAATTGATTGACCAAAAACATAGTACATTCAAACCATCATGACAACTTTTCAATTGTACCATAGTGCCCGAGAAGAATGTTTCAAATTTAATGAAGATTCATTTGTGACATAGAAGGTTGTGAATATAATCCCGACAGAATGTTTTGAACCGTAAGATCCTATAACTCAACAAGAAATATATCCGCAAATATTGTCTCTTGTAAAGTCAGATTATTTTTGAATTCGTTCACCAAAATGGCCCGTTGAAAGTGTAGACAAGACCATGTTGCCAAAAGTTTATTGTATCAGAACCTTTGTTTTAGAGGAAAAATTGTTTCCTGATTGTATTGTAAAGCTACAAAGGAGCTGTATCTTAGCACTCTTTTATCTCAATTTTCTAAACTTACATCAAATGAGTAAGGTGCATTGATTCATAATTAAGTTGTTACGCCAAAATGATTGTTTTTGAAGCGTTTAACATGTCACTCGGGAACAAATATTCTCAAAGCGTATTCCAATTGTTACTGTGCCAAATTTATGCAATTGTTGAATGTTGCCAGGTTATAAATTTTACATTTTTCATACCGTTGATTCTAACAAGGAAAAGGTCAGGGACTGGCGTCTGCAGCTGGAACAAAAGGAGAGATAACTCGTTAAACAAAACAGTCTGTCAAAACCAAAGAAGAATTCATTTCGATTTTTTAAAGTTTGATATTCGATATAAGTGTGTGGAAGCAACAACAAAATCGTGTCATTCGTATTACAAATAGGAATGATGTCGTTAATCCCTTTGTTTAAAAAAATCTTAAAATTGTGCTGAAATTTTTGATTGGATTTAAAATTAAATGATTTCTCCTGAACAATGTCATGTTGGTATTATTTTAAACCCGTTTTTCATCCAGGAAAAGATAAGCAGGAGGATTTGCCTTTGATAGCTGCAGAAGAATTGGTCATTCGTTCAATGAAACAGTCGGGCCGAATCGTCGACGAAGCCCATTTGCAGCAATGTAATTCAACTAAACACTCGTCCGAGGATAGTTTGCCGAAAGGTAATTAATGAGAATAGTGCTTTTGTCTCCCAATGTTTATGTTTTCTCCCAACGTACGCCCTCTATCGTGTAACACAACGAATCCGACCTGAAGGTTTTAATATCCTTCTATAGTGCCCCTCATTTGGCTAGGATATTCCATTATCCATTTTCAACTGTCAATCTTCAATATATCTTAAAACGGGACGGACAGTGCTACTAGTTTGCGATGGAACACATGAGCGGATGGAGCCGACGACGGTAAAGAGGAATCGCCCCTGCGACTATTAAATTGCTTATTCATTGTTTAGTTTAGTACAAAATAAACAAAATCTTAAAAGTTGACAATTCAAGCAATAGCAAACTATTTCTCTATCGATATTTTTTTTATTAAATAGGAGCAAATATACGATGATTGCTAATTAAAAGTATCTAAAACTACCAAAGTTTCAACAATTGTTTCACTTTTATTTTAAAGGTGGAATAACTCAAGCATGGAAATAACGCGTTTTTCCGAGCTAATAGCTCGGCAAACCCCTCCTCCACGTTTGATGAGTGATATGTTAATGTTATCTCTTCGTGGATACAACAGACTGATTATAATTGTTCGATCCATATAAACTTTATATCATTTTTCGAAATGAATCGGTACATCTTTACATCCCTATCTCTGACATTTCCCGATATCCGCAAAACGTTTCATCCTCCGTTCATTTCCTCCACATTGCACAGCTCCGGCAGCAATTTGTTTTCATTAGCCAGCTACAATGACCATTCTTTATTTTCTCTATTTTCACCATCGTCTGCAATATCGCTTCATTATTCCTCTTATTCTATATTATTTAATGAAGCAGTCAATAATAATTTACCAGTATTTTTGGATGATGGACAGACACAGATATGTCTCATACATGATTATCCCAATTCCGTTGCTCTCATGGTCTCTCCTGCAATCTCGGTCGAAGGATTGCGTTATTACAGAGAACGCATGCCGCAAAGAACTGTCGCTGTGATAATTTTTGACGCCGACCTTGTCGCGGTATATTCTCTGTGCAGGTCCTTGGTCTTGGCAAATCTCTTCTCCGGATGGTAGTGCCACCTTCAACTTCTTCAATAAATTGCTCAACTAGATGTGTCATCTCTATCACATAATGTATCAGCAATTTCAATCAGAAGATTTTATAACAAATACCCTAATATAGGTCAGACATAGCGTTATGAGATTCTTTTTTTTTCACATATCTCCGTTCAGCGTGTGAAGCAACGGCGTATTTTGCGACAAACTGGAATACATCGTGCCTTTCTATCATTAAAATTTGAACGGACTCCTTCATATTGTCAACAGGTATCACTTAATATTGTTATTCGGCTTAATTATCGTGGTCGTTCTCTTTGAAAAGTGTATAGACTTCAACCTTTGTGGCAGTCTGAAGCAAGCTAATGTTGAATGCCCGAAAGCTTTGGCCTACTTCTAGCTACGATGCCGTAACGCCTTTGTTGACTGTTAATCGAAAACATGTGTTTTGACATTCTGTATTGAGTCGCTAGAGTTTAATTTCCGGTTTTGTTCTTCGGGCCTACTATTTCTCTCTCTCGAAACATTTTGTTCTCATATTTTTGCTCGTGTTTTTTGCATCTGTTCTCTATCGTGTTATCATATTGTAACAGTTCGGACACCCTTCATTCCCATGCGTTCTGCTATTGATACCATTTTGTGAAACATATGTTTACCTCCACAATTTTGTTACCCTCGACTGAGTTCGAAACCCTACAAGAAAATGTATTAACAGCAAAATTCGTGTGTCGGAATGAATGGTCGAATAGTTTGAATATTTATGCAAAATGCTACAGAAACAAGTTCAGTAGCAAAATGTTTAAACATAAACCCCGTTTGATGGCACTGGGTAAACGCCAAAGGCAAAGCACATAAAATCACAATCAAGAAACATAGAAGAACAGCACAAACTCCACAAACAGCACAATAAAGCACATGAAGATTATCATGTTAAGGTGATATTGAATACAGACATTTGAAAATCATGTTCTTCCTGATGACTGTTAATAAGACATTCTAATCTAAAACTTAATGTGGACGCCAATCCATATTTTTTTTAATTTAAAGCCGTCTTAATGAAATGTTAAGAAGTTCGTTAAGTGATTGACTCATCCGCACGATGGGGCGACATATACTGTTCTATCTTAGAATGCCTTAACCATTGACAGTACACAACGTCAGCAAAAAAACGCTAAACACTTACACAAGTGCTTGCAATAATATTATTTTAAAGTTTTCAGTTTCAATTTTAGACTAATGTCATAAGATGTTTTTCTATTGCTCAATGGTTGTTTTGGTGGATTTACCTTTCAGCTGAGAAAAATCATATAACTGTTGATAGTGTATATGTACTCCATATGCTAGCAGAATACTGTAATAAGAAAGATAAATTGTTCTGTGTTTTTATAGATTTTAAGAAAGCATTTGATTCGGTCTGGCGTGCTGGCCTCTGGCAAAACTTAGTAAATATAAATGGAAAACTAGTTTCAGTTATTAAGAATATGTACCAAGGTATTAAATTTTGCCTATTGTTGATTTTTTTTTAACTGTAGAAGAGGCTTACGCCAAGAAGAAAATTTATCGCCTGTTTTGTTTTCTCTCTTTCTGAATGATTTAGAGCATTATATGTTAGGTGGAATTACTCCCAGTGTGAATATTGATGATGATAACCTAGATGTGTATCTTAAACTTGTTGTACTTTAATATGCTGATGATACAGTTGTCCTTGCAAAGAATGAAAACGATTTTGTATTGAAATATTAAACTGTTAGATCAAAGGTTTGAAGTTGTAGAAACTTTTAAATACCTTGGTGTTATATTATCAAAAAATAGAAAATTTGCAAATGCCAACAAAACATGCTGTTAATCAAGCGAGAAAAGCTCTTTTTAGTCTGTATGTTAAAATAATAAATTTAGATTTACCAATTGATTTCCAATTGAAATTGTTTGATAATACTGTTGCACCTATTTTGTTATATGGTTGTGAAGTGTGGGGATTTGGAGACCTTAGCACAATCAAACTGATTGTATGAAGCATATTTTAAATGTAAAGAAAGGCACACCTCATGTTATGCTGTATGGCGATCTAGGTGATCTAGGTAGATTCCCACTAAGTATTGTTATTAAATAACGGATTATAGGATTCTGATATAAACTTACTCACAATAACTACAAGTTACCGTCGATATTGTATAAACTACTTTATAATGAGTCAATTAGAAACAATAGGCATTATATGTGGCTAGACAATGTTAAGAATATTTGTGATGAATGTGGACTTAGTTTTATATGGCAAAACCATCACTTTGACGGTGCAAGGAATATTTGTTGAATCTTGTTGAAAATTCGCTAAATGATCAATGCAAGCAGTCTTGGAATAGTACTGTAAATGAGTCTCCAAAGTGTTACAATTATAGGATTTACAAAACGGATCATAAGTTTGAAGATTTTTATAGTTTAATTCCAGAAATGTTTATCCAGCCGCCCATCAATTCAGACTTTGCATGGTATTTAAAGAAATGAAAATGTACTTGATAACTTAAATGACATTGCGATGAATTTCATTACATTTTGAAGTGCACCCACTTTGCAAATGAAGAAGAAAATATTTACCAGCTATTCATAAAAATGATGTCAATATAATATATTTCCAAAGGATAATGTGTGAGGATGATTATGAAAAGCTAATACTCACAAGCAAATTCATACCTTTTGTGTTTAGAACATTGCGAAACCCACTGGCAATATAACCTAGTATTTTAAAGATGAGTAGTTCGGCTATAACTTATAATGGTTAAGTGTATCTTATGTCTTTTCAAATTCAAATAAATTATGCTTTAATATCTGACCTCAAAAACTTGGTTCATTAATTGTTTTTTTATATTATACTTATATTATATTATAATGTAATGTCTACCTCTATTCACATGTATAATGTGTTGGGCGTTATAAAAACTGAATCTGAATCAGTTATCCAGGCGACCCAATCAACAATTACTCATTCGATAGTCCATTTATATATCGTTCAAAGCTCCCAATTAAGCAAGCATAATAAATAGATGTTTTGAGAGCTAAGGAAGATTTAATCAGATTTTTCTTTTCAAAAACCATTTGCCTGTTTATCACAAAAGATTTACAACATTATGAATGAATTCAAGTGCAAACTGTTTGACACTACCCAAAAACAGTTTGTTATTTCTTAAAAAAACATATTTGCATCTTTAAAAAAAAAGTCACTAATTGTATATCTCCGTTTTTAAAATGTATCATTAAGAAGCGACCGGGCATTGGCTAGTTGGTTGATTTGATGATTAATTGATTTATAGGTTGATTACCCCTATAATTTCCAATTGCATCAAGTGAAATGATACAAGCTTGTACCGCTGCCAACTTATTAGGAACAAGGGTCAAAACGTCATATACCATTCAATCGTTTACTGGTTTCATTATTAAATGACTTCAAGTTATAGGTTTTGCACTTTCAAATGTCTATAAAGTATAAATTACTGTTCAGTATAATATGCTGCGCCGCTGACCAACAAGCTGATATATATTTGATAAAAATATGTAAACTGTTTCGTCAACGCTTTAAAATTAGATCTAAAATACATGATATAGTTATACGTATGAATTGAATCATTCTTTTCTTAATCATATATATTAATTAGTTATGTAACTTTACCTAGACCTGGAAGATAATGTTCTAGAAACGTAATGTAGACACTCAATACAAATACGTGTCAGATAATTTATTAAGCTACCCCCACTTAACAAACCCGCCACTCATGAACTTGGCATTTTCAGAAATATTACATTATATTCTTTATTTCCTCCGCTTTTTAATCGGGAGATTCAATACAAAAAATATCGGTGAAACGCTGTGAACAAGCGGTCTATAACAGACGATGATTGATATTACCTTAATAGTTAATAATAGTATAATTACTTACCACTGCCCATGCGCACAGACACTAATACATTTGGTGAAATTGGTCATAGGTCACAATGAATTGAATTTCTATATCATTGTTTATACTAATAACAATTTACAAATAGGCAAAACACATGCAAACGCAGGAAAGGACGAATTCTTAGACACACCAATAACGGTATGCAATACAATTTCTCATTAACAGCCTAAACCTCTGTAGCGAAAATACACGGACACGCAAAGTGAACGCAGATGTGAAAGAAATGCATTTTAAAATTGTTTGTAACTTTATTTTGAATTCGCAAAATAGGATGTGAATTAACTACTCATAACAAAAAACTTGTTTACCTTACAACTGAACAATCTTCAGCAGCAAAGATAATATTCAGCAAAATATTTTAAGTGCAGTTTAAAACTAGTATTAAGTGCTATGTCAGCAAACTCAAGATGATCGATCGATCGATTGATTGTTTGATTGATTGATTTATGATTGATTGATTGATTAATTAATTAATTGATTGATTGACTGATTGATTGAATTATTGAGTGATTGATTAATTAATTAATTGATTGATTAATTAATTGATTGATTGATTTTGATTGATTGATTGATTGATTGATTGATTGATTGATTGATTGATTGATTGATTGATTGATTGATTGATTGATTGATTGATTGATTGAATACCCTATAGTGTTTAATCGCAACACATGAAACTACACAATGTTGACGTGTCGCTCAAATTAATGGGAACAAGGATAAACACGTACATTGTTCATAGAAACTTTTATTGGTTGTTTTATTCATTGATTTCAAGTTATAGTTTTCAAATGGCTTCACTTTTCAATGATTGTTTACAGATAAGGAAGTAGATTACTTTCTAAAATTGACAATCAAAATATTGCAATGCCGACTAGCTGATCATAACGAGCTAAAAGGTAAAATATTTTGTTGGCGCAATAAAATCTTTGCAAGATCTAAAATCAATGTTTATTAGTATGAGTTTAATTATTTTTCACAAATGTGTATGCTATTCAATTATTTAATGTTTGATTTATATAACCTTTAATAATTATACCCGGAAGTAGTTGTGAGTTTCAATGTACACTTATGTAATGAAGGCACTAAAATACAAATATTCGGGAAACCATTGTCTCTTCAACTTACGAAACCTCAGCTCATAAATATCTATTGTTAGAATTGCAAAACCGATATAATTGTAATAATAGTGTATGTTAACCCATGACGTCATGCGAACGCATTTACACACTGCAAACGCTAATGGATTTGGTGGGATCGTTTAAAGGTCACAACTCATTAATTGTTTAATTTCACCACAGATTCATATTTATTTATTAATTTACTAAATGATTTTCAAATTAATGTAGATAATGACAATATTTTATTTTACAATTCGACGAAATAATGTGTACACAGATATGATGAATTAACCATGAATAACATCATATTAAGTACGTGATGCAATATAATGTCGCAAAAGCAACCTGTATTTGAAACGAAATTACATAAGCAAGCCCGTGTAAGAAATGCACCCAACTATTTTCAAACTGTTTTCAATTTTACTTACAATTTGAAATTGTGCAATAACCACTTACTGATTTAGCAAATACACTATCTACAGTTGTATAGATAAGACGTAGCAATATTTCTTAAGTTCACTGTGACACTTGTTTGAAGTGTTTGCCATCATACTTTTTAATATCATAGACACGGTGACATTGATTTATCTTTTAAACAATATTATAAAGTGATTTGTTGTTTAGTTTAAAATATTTCAAGCTGAGCGCCTGATAAATTCTTAATCTTGTTACAAGGACAGCATAATGAATAAGCTGTAATTCACTCATCATCGATACACATATAAAAGGCCTTAGATCATTCTTCCATATATGTTTTATCAATCAATGAACAAAGCTTATTGCAAATGACTTTTAAACAGTTGAATCTAATATATTATTTTATCAGCGCCACAGGAAGCATGCTACAGTTATGATTAACGAGCTTGTGTAACTTGCAATGATATCTGTGTTTACACGATTGTCTTCAGATATACGTGCCATAAGAAGATAAAATATCAGGGAAATTTAATATAACTTAAATAAATAACTTGAATATGCAATTACAATAAAATCAACAAAACAATTGTATCGATACTAATTTATACCGTTTGTGTAGAAAAACAACAGGACCTTTGCTTTGAATTATATATTGACTTCCAATATGACTTAACTGCGAAAAGCCACAAAATGTCAGGAAAAGCCCGCAAGTATACAGTAGTCGTATAACATTAAAAACACAAACTTTGTAGTAATTACTAGAAGAATAAATAAAAACTTTGTAGTAGAAACAGTTGGAATAGTTTTCTTTAACCTCTAAATTTCACTTAATTAAACAATCAAATTTTGATTTAATATACCTAAAAGATATGCTCTATTTATTGTTTCTGCTTTGAATATGTCGTCAAGACATACTAAATAGAATTCAATCCAGTTATTAAATACAATTTTAGTTTTCAGTTATAAATTGCAAGGAATTTTCCAATTCCTTTTATAAAAGGATTACCGCATACGATTGTTATCGTATTCCTGCAAAAGATGTTGCCATATGATCCATTAGCAGGATTTCTGGTTTAATGAACAGTTCAAATTTTACCTTTGGTAGAGACATTAAAGGGACTAAACACTAGATGGTCCAAAAATCGGCAAAAACAGTATTTCTTATAGCATAGAATTGACAATGCGAGCTGGGGGCCTATAACACACTAGTTAACATGATTAAAAGAATAAACGCAACATTCATGTTGCTGTCTTATCTGAGGTCCCAGTTTAAAAATAGCGCATACTGGTTTCCCAGTGTAAACCATATTTGTTTATGAGTACATACAATAATAATAATAATAATAATAATAATAATAATAATAATAATAATAATAATAATAATAATAGTAATAATAATAACGTTATTTAAAGAAGGTAACACATTTGGACATAGGCATCATATTATGAAAAACATAACACACGTCTTATTTACAAAGCGGCCTTCTGAAAGAAGAATATAACGCTAGAATTGACAATGCGAGTTAATAGGTGAGAATATAACGCTATTTTAAACTTACTGGGATTTACATGGTAGACAACACAAGTAAATTTCGAAATGGAAAAATGCGCAAAAACTGCGAAAGATGGATGTGTCGTAAGCGATGTGATATACAGAAAGCATGATTCAATGCTTTGTATACAATGATGTCAATTTAATGTACGTTTTTGACAAAAAAACATATATTGCGATGGTATCATCTGCTGACTAGTCCCTTTAAGCTGTCAGTATTTATATGAATTATGTTCAATTTATTACCGTCCTGATTTAAATATACAGGCGGTATTATATTTCAGTTCAGCGGTATTCAATTTCCGAGATACACTCCCACCTTGTATCTATAAATAGGCGATTTTGTGAATTCAATGAATAATATTTATATTGTCTTGATCAAGAAAAAGACTGTAAGAATACGCAACGTGTGATCATTGTGAGCTATTCAATTAAGTGAAAAATAGCATGCAAATCAATTGGCATTGGGTGATCATGTGGACATTCCAAACGATTTTTTTTTAACTTTAAGCAAGGTTTTTCATATTTTATTCTATTTTGCTTAAATACTGATTAAATACGGAAGACAAACATTCGTTTATTCTCAACAAGTAATACCACCTGTAAAGAAAATTAAATGCATGTGAAGCACAGAACTATGATGCATTAGTCTAAAATTATATATAAAAGACATGTTATGACTAAGTACTGACAAAACATTGAATTTTGAAATAATGCCTAAAGGCAAGGAGCATGTGGTGTCTTATAAATTCAATGTTATTTGCATAATTTCTGAAATTTGATTTTCGTGCATGCATATACAGTCGCGGCGTCCTTGCGCCGAACTATGGTTTACAGATGCTTTAATTATTGTCTTTAGAAATACCCCGTAAAGTGAACACAGTACATGTTTCGTGTGGCCTCTACACAATACCATGACAAAAGGCTAAAATGGGGATATAAGCAGTTTTTAATTAGTTATTGGTTTATAAGAGTCTTTATGTCTAAAATTTCAACCTTTGTGGTTCCTTTCAGTGTTTGTTTTCGGAATGATCAATATCTAAACAAATGCACACACTGTATAAGCGAATACAATCTATTGACGAATTCATGCATTCAATCTCATACAAAGAATAGACCTTAGAGCAGGAAGTAGATCATTTTCCAAAATTAACGATCAATAACCGATCACAAATATTACAAAGGCGAATACAAATTGAGTAGGTAGTTATCTCTAACTTAAGGATTGTTGAAGGTAACTTTTTTGTTTCGTTTTTAAACCGACATTATATTCGGTTGAGAGATTTTAAAAAAATATATGTAAAGTTGTTTTAAACCGTCTTGTAAATACATGTATATGTATATACTAAACATGTCGTATTCAGTTCATGATCAATATTCACCAAATAAGAAAGTAGGTTATTGTTCATATTGTTACAACAATATATTTTAACTTTTTTTTGTTCTGCGTTTAAGGAAAGAAAAAACTCTATAGTGATAATTACATTTACCTTGAATAAAACTATCGCATACTTTAAGACGCGTATGCACGTGAGGTGCATTAACATGATAGTGGCGCCAAAATGTCTACTTCGGCATTACATTACAAGTCCATTACAGAAAAGCGGAAATCAAAAAGTCCACCTTGGCCGTTACAAGACCCCAACATTAACTGATAAAGACATGTTAACGTATGAGTGGTCTGTCCATGTTTTTTAATGTTTCGGTTGTACGTATACACTCTGATATTGTGGGAGAAATACATCTAACACATTGGGTAAGGGTTAAACTCGATTAGCAATTAGTACACACTCAACATGAATTAATTATAAGACTAAAAATATTCTGGGTACGAAACTTCATGGTACAAACCGCCTTAGTTTCGCGAACAAAAACATTCCAATTGTTAGCGTATTCAGGCTTAAATTCAAACTCAAGTTATTTCCAGTTTATTATTTATATTCATAAAGTTGCATTTGTAAACATTGCTGCTCAATTATAGGTTTTCTTTCGCAGAGTCAGGCGTTTGTCAAAAATTGAGTAACCTTTGACCTTTACATTCACTGCAAGTTGTTCACCCGGAAGACAGTGGCAACTACTGACTAAGCTGTGATGAATAAAGTGCATTATCACACTGAACGTTTAAACTGGTACACGATTAATCTGAAGAAACTCATTTAACCCCGTACCCCTTTTCAATGCGCATTCACCCGTAGAATATGCGAATTTTGCTTCATAATCAAATAGTGTAATAACTATGTACTTAACAATTGAACATAACTAATTATTGTTGAGCAATTTTGGATTTTGTTCTCATCATAATATTGATAAATACTATCTACGACGGAATCCCCGTGTCCAGAATAATAAAAAAAACAATTTAAAGTTTTAAATAATGCTGGTATGTAGTGGAATCAGGATTTAGAGTGAGTAATATCTTAAGTATACGATGTAAGGGCATATGGACTGTTTTACCAATAATCCTAGGGTCGATTTCATATCAAGGAAAAAAAATTCAACAGTGCATTACTACTATTGAATTTTATTCCTAAAAACGAACTCGTTCCTAAGATTATTGATGGAATGACCACCTGATGTCTGTTTTGAATCAATGTATTCTGGTATGTGTTAGAGTAAGTTCTCAGTAAGGACTCAGAAAGGTAAATGACCTAAGTGAGCGATTATAGGGCCTGGTTGTCGTTTGATCACAAATCCTAGGTTCGATTTAACATCTAGGATAACTTATTAACTGTGCAGTACTGATATCGGATATTACTAGGATTATTGATGGAACGAGTATTTGATGTATTTTTCTTGCCGAGAAAAGGGTAAGAAAAGAAGCAAACACCCCTTTGGTGAGAGGCGGAAACCTTTACCACTAGACCACTCTCATCATCTCCTTTCCCTCTTGATTTAGAGCATAGTGTAGCTTAATCAACCATGGCAAGCAATGCACAAGGCAAGACGCTAATAGTGGCAGCTTTCGACTTCGGAACCACGTACAGCGGTTATGCTTTCTCCTTCCGAGACGATCCTAACAAGATTCAGACAAACCAGAACTGGTACGCAGGAGGTGGGGCTTCAAGATTAGTGTCACTGAAGACGCCTACATCCGTCCTACTAAATTCTGAGGGAGGGTTTGATAAATTTGGTTTCGAGGCCGAAGACAAGTACGCAACCCTAGCTGAAGATGATGAGCACCATGGCTGGAGGCTTTTTCGGAGATTTAAGATGGTTCTGCATAGCAATAAGGTAAATTAATAATAAACAAAAAATGTGTTGAATTGATAAAAATAATTGATGTTAGCCCTTTGGTATGTCCACATGAAAGGTACGTAAGTCAACACACTTTGATACCAATAATAATTCACTCTGAATACTGTTACATATACGACATCGTCTGCGAGTCCATTGAATATTTATGCTAAAGGCTACAGAAACAAGCTCAGTAGCAAAGAGTTTAAAAATAAACCCGGTTTAATGGCACTGTGTAAACGCCAAAGACATAGAACACAAAAAACACAAACAAGAAACATGGAAGAACAGCACAAAACTCCACAAGCAGCACAGTGCATACATACTATATATAAAAAACTAGATATGTTTATCAAGGATTGTTAGGTACCGCCTTGGAACGGTCAGTAAAATGTAAATTTACTGGGGGTTTAAACCAGTCTGCGTGCACAACCTCACTCTAATCCCAACAATCCTGAATAAAGTTATAACGTAAATGGTTGAACGTCAAATTTCTAGGTGTTTCTTTCACATTTGATTTCCTAGTTTTTGCCATAATCTCGTTTAAAAAAGGACCTCTTTAATTGTCTATTCATATCTAAAAAACTAGGTGTGTTTATCAAGGATTGTTAGGTACCGCATTGGAACGGTCAGTAAAAGGTAAATTTACTGGGGGCTTAAACCAGTTTAAGTGCACAAACCTCACTCTTATCTCAACAATCCTAAATAAAGATAAAACACAAAAGGTAAATCTTATCAAAGTATGCATTAACTTGAGGAAACTTAACAATAGCACAAATAATAATAAACTTATAGGTAAACCCCAAGTACTTCTATGGTAAGAGATCCCAACTCTATCTGCAGACGGAGGAATACAATTCAGAGCACCTAATGCAAAAACTTTTCAAAGATACGATGCAATCACACACAGTCTGCCTTTTAAAATAAAAGGTTTAACACTGTGTGATCATAAAGTTTCATAATAAAAAGCATCATTGTACTAAAACTGGGAACAAATAAAGAAAACATTATTAAAAATAAAAGCGACATGTATTAGCTAATCTTCCAAATGATTTTTTAAAGCATTCAAATTATCATTAAAAATCAAATTGAATAGAGCGAGTGGATAACAAAATATTTATAACAGTGTACAAAATTAGAAAAAAAATAAGAACAAACAAAATAACAGCAGTGTCTGCCCGTTTATGTTTCATTATATTTTGGAAAAAAAAACATGCCACTTTTACCTCTGTATGACTCATTTTCGCAGATAACGTCACATTTTATTTCACACCATCATAAATACATTTGGAAATGCAGGGACACGCAAAGTAGCCAAACACAAATTAAATGATGTTCTTGTGTAGAGGAATGAGGTTCAAGGACTAATACACAATTTACGATTTAAGGAAAACGTATTGTAACGTCATACTACAACAAACACATATTACATTGATTTTAAAATATTCTAATCTATACATAATCGGGCTTCCGCGTTTGATTAAGGCTGGGAAAAAAACTATTTACAAAAATTCAACCATTCATTTTTCGCAATATTTATCATTTAGAGCAAAAAAGCATGTGAGCGTAAAAAGTGCCATTATTAACGTAAATATGACAATGTGTAGGTGTTTAAAAAGTTATACCACTTATTTAGATTTCAAAAGTATTGTCATCTTCAGCACTTGACGAAAGACGTTACGGTAGATGACTTTTGTGGAGAACAAATGACGGCTTTCCCATTGTTTGTCATGTCAATCAAGTACCTGAGAGAACACCTGCTTACGGCAGTTACCACGCAAAAGATAGGAATCGAGGAAACGGATATACTGTACGTGTTGACAATTCCGGCTATCTGGGAAGACAATGCCAAGAGATTTATGAGGGACGCGGCTATAGCAGTAAGGAGATTTCTGTATTGTTTGTTCTAGTACGTACACACCACTTAGAGTCAACTGGCACAATAATGATCTGTCCGATGATGTTTATCAAATGAGGTTCATTCACCTTCGTGTAATCACTGGCCTGTCATTATAGTTCACTATGGACTTAATTGGTAAATGAACTGTTTCATATTATAACGAACAAATTACATTTGTTTAAAAATCCCTTTTATAAATGTTATTTATATATTCCTTAGATTAAACCGAACAAGTGAATTAGACTCTTTTAAGTATAAACGTTCATTATTAAAAAAATCATTCAGGGACAAGTATCAGTGAATAGTATGTGTATCGAAGTATTTACATTGAATTTGAATTTGAATATTTTGTTTTCTGAAAGTGAATTGTGACATACTTTGTAATACGTGAAAAGTCTGAATGCATTAACATAATTATGCTGATGTGAAACTTTGTTGTAAAGGCTGGAATAGACCCAAACCGCCTTAAGCTGGCCTTGGAGCCGGAGTGTGCCTCGATCTGGTGTGAGACGCTGGGCATGGACGTCAAGGGTGCTGTAGCGTTTCAAGGATCACAGTACATGGTGGTCGATCTTGGAGGTAGGAAACACTGATTAAACACTGATTAAATGTTAAAGTAGTATACTGTAAAAACAGCATGTTGTTACAATTATCCCTCTGTTGCTTTTTAGTTTAGGTTATTGTTACAAATTACTTATAAATTTAATTACAATTAAGTCATCTTTTAATAGTGTATTAAGTTTAAGCAAGTAACCTATACCTAAGATAAATAATCAAATACATTTATCTTTGTATTAACTTTCAGGAGGCACCGCAGATATATCTGTTCATGAAAGAAAACCAGATGGAACCCTTAAGGAAATACACAAAGCCAGTGGGGGACCATGGGGAGGCATCTATGTGGATGAAAATTACATGAAAATGTGGAAAGAACTTTTTGGAGAAAAAGCTCTCAACGACCTCCGAGAGAATGAAATGAATGATTATTTCGACATCACTCGGGAATTTGAACATAAGAAACGGTCATTTGACACTGACAAAACAAAGCAGATAGTTGTTCGTATTTCTGCTTCGCTGAGGGATCTTTCAGAAAAGTATTCTTCCGAATCTTTAGAGGAACGAATTGCATCCTTAAAAGTGCGGGAACATGCCATCACCACAAGAGGCAAAGACAAGTTAAAGATTGATACAACAATTGTCCTATCATGGTTTAAAAGACCGATCGATCTGCTGATCCAGCATCTGAAGACTCTTTTAGCTGAACCAAAGATAAAAAGCGTGCGTACCGTTATTCTAGTTGGCGGTTTCGGTGAAAGTCCGTACGTTCAGGAGAGAATCAGGAATGAAATTGCCGGCGTGAGACTGATCGTTCCTGCAGACGCGGGCCTCGTTGTGTTAAAAGGCGCCGTTAGGTTTGGACACAACCCCACTATTGTCTCTTCAAGGATCATTAAATACACGTATGGTACAAGTGTGAATGTCACGTTTAATGAAAAGAAGCATCCCGAGGAAAGGAAGGTTTGGATAAATGGAGAGTGGCAAGTGCCTAATTATTTCAAAGTGTACGCGCGGGTGAACACACAGGTGAGAGTAGACAAACAAATGACCAGGAAAAGCTGTCCTTACGGCGGAAAATCCCTTTTATCGGTCTACAGGACGACAAATGAAAACCCTGAGTACACAACAGAAGATGGGTGTGAACTTCTCGGTGAAATTGAACTTGAGAACAGCATGGACATTCCTTTCGAAAAACAGATATGTGAAGACACGTTTATGTTTGGGGATACGGAGCTGCTGGTAAAGACAAAGAACACTGTCACAGGGAAAGAGGCGTTCATGACATTTGAGTGTTTCAAATAAATAGTTTGCCAGACGATGACTGTGAAACGGAACATTGGCGTTCACATACGGATGTGATAAAATCTGTTAGCGTTTAAGACGTTTCACAAGACTATTTTAAAGAACGTTTCGTTTTTTTTTTGTTTATTCATATTTGATTATACATATAAGTACTACGGTTTTATATATGTGAATACATTTTAGACATTTTTAAAATATCTATTTTCTGTTTTAAAAATGCATAAAATGTTAAACACACATACTTCGGATGGAATCTTGTCATTATATACAACTATTATGTGTTTCATACCTGTTTAGTTGGACAGCATACAAATAATACCATCATTTATAAATTAATCCCGACACCAAACTTCGTATATTGCAAATAATGCATGTATTTATATTTAGAAGAGTTTGTAAAGGCGTGCATCTTGAGAAGCTGTAGTATTTTTACGATAACGTATCTGTTTATACATTATTGAACAAATGATGTGTTTCATAGTTATGGTACCTGTTTCTCCGTACAGCAAACAAATATTATCTTGCTAAAATGAATGTTATTAAACATGGAATAGTTTGTCAAGTTGTTTATCATTAAAAGAGTTTGGTTTTAGTTATGGAGATGTAGTTCTTTAGTGACTTTATTTAAAAAAAGAAAGACCATTAAAGCAATACAACTTTTTATGAAGTATGAACATCTGGAATCAATTCGATTCATTAACTTCAGAATAAGGGATTACTGTACAGAATTCATTCCATAGTGTAGTTATTTTAATATTTGATGTTTGTTTCAAATCTGCAAATAATAAAGATATGTATGCTTTTTTTCATGTTGCTCGTATATTTTCATGAAATGAAACGGGAAATCTAAATGAGGGAGAAAAGCTAAACAAAAATATGTTTAAGGTATTCCTTTATAATATTTGAATGATTCAAAGGTTAAACAATCATGGGGTCATTTCTACATATAGAGCCCATTGCGTAGTTCAATCCTTTACTAGTCGCTATCTTTACATTTAGGAGCAGTATGGGCACATATATAAGTGGTGGTTCAGAGTGCTGACAGGATATTTCAACATCGATTTGAAGATAAAATTATGGATGCAGTTGGCTTTACTTGTAACAACATGTAACTTCTCAGACAAGGCCCTGCGTGGTTGGTTCACCAAACTGAAGATCCCGATTGAAATAATATACGCTTAAACCATCTAAATTTATATCATTCATACCTGACTTAAAAGCTACATTGTTTGAGAAGCTATTTGCAGAAAATGTGTAACAAACTGATTTGCCTTACTTACGTTTTACCCATAACCTGGCACTCACGACCTGATGACATGTCGTGATAGTTGGAGATTCGGAATAAGACTTTTAATTGTATAATTTAATACATGTTATGCTAAAGTATTGACATTTTTAGTTTAGACGTTTCTATGTTTTAACAAATCTTTTTTTGAAACAATACGAAATACATCTTGGAAAGTGTCTTTGGCAAGTTTTTGACGCTTAAAACGAGTTTGTATTCGAGATTTATTTGTGAAAGAGTATGGGTGACCAAAGAACTTAAGAATCAAGGTGACCTAAACTTTGCCTTTACCTGCTTTGAGAATATATTGAAGGTAAATTGAGTTAAAATCCAATTCAGTTATACAATTTTAATATGATATAATAACTGGAATACCTGCTATGTTGAAGTTGAATAGCAATGGTATTGATCTGGTACCTGTAAATATAAAATTGTGTGAAACAAATGCTTTTGAAACATATGAACACATATGTTCTTACAAACATATACCTTTTTAAAACAAGTTTAAGTTAATGCTTGAAACAGTTGAAGTGAAATTATATAGCATACCGCAATGCTATCTAATTAATCCCCCGCTACGGAGTGGTGATGGGTTTATAGAAATGCACTTCGTCCGTCTGTCTGTCTGTCTGTCCGTCCGTCCGTCTGTCTGTCCGTCCGTCCGTCTGGTTGTAAGATTTCGTGTCCGCGCTATAACTTACTTATGCATTAATGGATTACCATATTACTTGGTTTAAATGTTGTCTTCATTAAGACGATGTGCAGTGACCTTGACCCGAGTCCATACCTCAAAGGTCTAGGTCACTCGAGACATTTAAATGTCGGAGTACACATGATCGTGTCCGCGTTATAACTTTCTTATGCATTGATGGATTACCATATTACTTGGTACAAATGTTGCTCTTATTGAGACGTTGTGCAGTGACCTTGACCCGGGTCCATACCTCAATGGTCAAGATCACATATGACATTTAAAGGTCATAGTACACATGCTTGTGTTCGTGCTTTTTACATTAAGCAGTGTAGGTATATCAATTCTTACTGGATTTATTGACCTTATACTTTTGATGTACTTTTAGCAACAATAACTGAATTGATCCAAGAACTCGAACCAATTGTAGTTTGTGCCAGTAATCCATCATTAAGTTTTGGGTCCATATTATGACAAGTCTAAATAGAGGATAAGATATAAATGTGAATGGAAAGAGTTAAACAAGTTGCACAGATTGATACTTAACGAACTCTACCAAGCGTTATCATTATGTGCAACAAGCTTAATATAAAAAAACAAAACAATGGACACTAATGTGATAATATATTTATAACATGTGTTTTGTCTTCAAAAGCAGTAAAACAATGTTATGACGTCATCACAATATATATGTATCACTTTATCGAAAATACTTAAGGCTTGCTATTTCATCGATGTTATAAATCAAGGACTCATTTTCCTTCCTATTTTTAGCCAAAATAACCTTGACATTGATCTAACATACACTACACACACTATGAAAAACTTTAACAAATATCCTTTTTTAATATGTTCAAATATCCAAGAATATTTTGGTTACCGATCAAACAACTTGTATTTCCTATATAACCACTCTTGACCAGTGGTTGTGTACACTTTTGGTCAGATTCAACGTACCAGTCAGGTTGCGAGAAAAACATAATATACTAAAAGACAACGGAGGGGGATATAGCCGTCCTTTGGACTGCCTTGTTACATATTGGTCAAGCATTTCATCCGAATTAAAACACCATGATCCAGACGTTTTTCCAATAATAATAATCAGATATTTCGAACATGATAACAAAACTGTATTGCTTATGTGGTACTAATAGCTAGACTCCTAAAGTATGAACAACGATGGGACAGGGACTTTCCTTAGTTCGTTAGGCTCCAGCCAAGTCGACGAACGTTGCTCTTTGAAACTCAACACATTCGTCTCCACGCCGGTTATAGCATATATTTCATCTACCGTTAGTGGAAAGATAAGTATGCAAACACTAAGAAAATAGTGCAATATGTTGTTGATAAATGCAAATCAAACACGTGTTTCTCAACACACTTCTCCTTCATCGGGTAACAAGTTTAACTGTTTAATGAGTTACAACTTACATGGTAATCACAACTAGCTAGCTACAGAACAAAAATACTTCCTCTTTGTAATCGAACAGACGGATATATCATTGGGATAAGTAGGAATCAGAATTAAGACTGACAGCCAGGATAGGAACGGTTGAGGCGGAAAATAGATAGAATTACAAACGTGGGCTCTGGATAAACGGGAAGGGTAGCAAAAAGCCTGATGGTGTCGAACTGAGACAAAATGATGGAAGAAAAGATTGGCATACGTGAAAACGTCAGGCTCCGACGGGAATAATGTTCATGCTGAATGTACATTTATATAAAGTCATACAGTAGCCAAATAAACCAAGACGTTTTACAAATGATTGAGTTTCAGTGTAAGAAGAAGATAAAACATAAAGCACAGTCATTTGAATTAAAATGAAGTAACATGCAAGAAATTGTTGTTATTATTTTCTGCTGATTCAAGATTTAGATTACTAACGGCAGGAATCAGAAACAATATTGTAATAATGCCAGCTGGATGGTTATTAATATTTATCAATGTCCTAAAGAATGAAAACAAATGTTAGTCTGGAATAATGCATGGTGCACTATAGCTTGATCACTTTATAGCAATCCACAGACTAGGTTTGAAATTGTTTGTTAACTAAATTTATACATCTTTGGGCTTGAGTTACAATACTTATTTGTTAGCCATCTTAATTTTAATTTTATCACTCATATATCGTCACAAATTTAAGGTCAACCCCGATGATTTGGGTAAGGCTTAATGTATAAGGTATGAAGATAGTCGTAGACTAATTGCAAAATATATTCAACCGTAAAATGTAAACAAATCCGACCCACATATGTGTGGCTTTTGGATGCATGATGACCCTATATCAGTTTGGTATCATTTGAAAGGGTTTTGTGTGACGGAATATCTAAATAATACTTAAAATACTATAACATTCTTTTCGGCCTTTAAAAATTATAAAAAAGTTCATACATTTAGGATTTCTATAACACGATATAATTTATAAAAGTGTATAGGATATGAATTTCGCATTTGAAGGATTTGAAGCATTAAATGATCGTGCCTTTTTCTTATCATCATATAATTTTGAATCAAGTTCAACATCTTAAACCTGTCAATCAAGAAAAAGATTCATCAGGAAAAGAAGGACAATCACGTGTGTGGTTTGATCCGATCTGAATTCACCTTTTTATGTGCAAACTTGTCATTATCTTCTCTTCAAGAATATGTTAGGCATTAAATAGTGCTTTTCTAAATCGGTACATTTTTGGCACATTTTCTTGTTTTCATCAAGTTATTTAGCAATATTGCGAATCGTCAACAACTACGACAAAGCGTGTCCATGTTACCAAGGTTTGTAACATTTGTGTGTCTACATTTCTAACTCTGGTTTAATGCCAACGATTTCAGAGATATATTAATTTGAGTATGTACATACTTTATAAATGTTATAGACGACTTTAAATAATAAGTCAAATACCTGCACTCAAAGAACACGATTTCATTAATATCTCAGAGATTAAACCTTTTTTTCTGAACTAGAATTTGCCATCCGGCCTGATGCAACATGAATTCCTTGTAAAATAAACGGTGCCTATCATCAAAGCAGGTAAATGTTGTTAGGAAACCTACCTTTTTATTGCTTAAATCATTTGGGTTTGAACTAAATTTAAAGGAAATTTATGGCTTTCCTATATGTGCGACGCAAGAAATGGAAATTTTCCGATCTGAAGTGTTGCTTGTTTGCATTGAAATGTATAGAAAACTTAATTAGCAGTGCATTACCTTTAGCAGTACATTATTTGACTATTCCTGCATTTATTTCTCAATGTATAAAATAAAAATGATTCAGTACTAAATGCGAGTAATGGAATACATAGTTGTTGGTGTTAAGATTCAATATCTCTCGATGTATTATCACATAATTGTTTATTGTAGAATTACAATAATGGCACAGTCCCAATCCGATTGACAATACGGATCAAACATCGAATTATCTGCTGGTTAAATAGTGTCGTATCTTTAAATGTACTAGTCGCCTGCATGATTTAATTATTTATTTCAAAGACAATCGGGTGTCTGCGTACTGAAATATCTTGAATAAAACAGCCTAACATGTTTTATGATTTACTAAAATATTTAAAATTTGATATCGTGGTGGTTTGCGTGTCTGACTGATACTTGTTTTATTTTGCAGGTTTGATTACGATTATTAACATATATTATCATTTAAAGACTCGCGGTATTGCAGAAACTAAGCATAAATAATCATCGACAATTTTGACATTCATTCACAAGCATAAACATAAGATATGTTATACATTCTTAAAATAAAAAAAAATAAAAAAATGAATATCTTCAGATTGACAAAAGGCTTTGTTTTCTAGTTAATGTTTCATGATGAAACTGATGATTTTATTACTTTTCAAAATTGTACAATGATAAACATATACTTGTTAAACGAATGGAATAAAACTATTCATTTGTAATTTAGTATTGTTTTGTCAACGCTTAAACATGCTTTTCTGAGTCTGAGTTTAGACCTTGACTTGAGACTGTTCTTAAGCATGGCCCCTGGATTGTTTGACGCAAAAAACAATACAATCATAATAAAGGCGTATACATTGCAGCAACAATTGGCCAACAGTCATATGTTTGTGCTTTACCTGTTTGCATACTATTAAACAAAGTTCAGGTTTAATGCGACACCTCTCGCTATCAGGCAAGAGGCTAATGAGAAGCGAACCAGAGACCAAATGCAACCAGTTTATTTCTTTATTCGTGAACATAAACAAATATACTGACTTACGCTGATAGTGTGGCTTTAAATTACACGTTTGTATCTATGTATGCATCGGTATCATGTTTACAATGTTTGTAAAGATAGTTCAATACCGTAGTCTAAACTCATTTATTTTACAACATTTGTGAAGTCATTACAACATTATATAAATCACTCTCGTTGGCACCATGCAACGCGCGAGTGTGGTCTTGTGTTGTGGGGGAACCCGGAATACCCGGAAGAAACCCACTTTTCCTGCTTGGTGGCCAAAGCCAACACTCACAGGCGACCAAGCCGGGTATCGAACTCGGGTCGCCTAGGTGAGAAGCGAATGCGTTAACCACTGCTCCAACCGGACAACGAAGTTCAATACCTTGATTCTTACGAACAGTTGGATAGTTTTATCAACGCGCTTATCGTACTTACGATCGCTTTTGGAAGCGATGTTTTATGAATAGTTTTAATATATATTTCTATTTCAAAACTAATAACTATGTTTATCAGCATAGGCAA
This sequence comes from Mya arenaria, assembly GCF_026914265.1. NCBI lineage: Eukaryota > Metazoa > Mollusca > Bivalvia > Myida > Myidae > Mya > Mya arenaria. The sequence goes on along the minus strand of NC_069130.1, from coordinate 14,142,184 downwards.
GAAATATTTGATTAAGTTTGTCCAAATGTTAATTCATTTTGTGACACTCACTAAATATTGAATTGCATTTCATGATATTTTGCTGTACGCTCGTTAATTAAATGACTCTAGTTTACCTTTAAACCTTTTAGGTTTATAAGAATGGAGCTTAAAGTTTAAATACAGTGTTATCGTAATATTAAAATTTTATTAAAGCTCAAAATGTTTACACTCCTACCTCTGAGTTATCCCGACACGAAATGATTCTACTACAAGCTTTGTGATGTGAACACTCTTACCTCTGAGATATTCTTATACGAAAGGTCTTCGATCATCACAACATGTGTGAGGTGACCACTCGTACCTCTGAGATATCATGACACGAAATGATTTTAATCCAGGTTTTGTGATTTGAACAATCTTACCTCTGAGCTATTCTAATACGAAAGGTCTTCCCCATAAGCTTTGTGATATGAACACTCTTTCCTCTGAGATATCCTTACACAAAAGTTCTTCACCACCAGCTTTGTGATGTAAACAATTGTACCTCTGAGATATCCTTTTACGAAAGATCTTTACCACAAGCTGTGTGATGTGAACACATTCACCTCCGAGATATTGTTATACGAAAAGTATTCGCCACAAGCTTTGTGATGTGAACACTCTTAATTCTGAGAAATCCTAATACGAAAATTCCTCACCACAAGCATTGTGATGTGAACACTCTTACCTCTGAGATATACTTATAAGAAAGGTCTTCACCACAAGCTTTTTGATGCGCACTCTCTTTCCAGAGATATACTAAAGCGTATTGTAGTCAACACAAGCTTTGTGATCGCCCATCGATATTATTCTTTTATTAATAATTTTCTTCATGTTCTGTAAATTGATAAACCACAAACAATGGGCGACCTATTGAATAGTATTTTAATATTAAATAACGCTTTATTTAAATCAGCTTATACCGTATTTTGACAAACACATTAGTTTATCTTAGTATAAAATATATAATTGAGCAAAAATAAGTAACTTATCAACCAAATTACATATCCAATATAATCTTTAGACCATGCATTAATCCTTGCAACATCTTGTTAAAGCTCAAGTGAGCCCTCTGTTATGTTGACCTTTCAAAGGTTTTGACAAAAACATTGATTTATAACAATAATTGTTGCATACATTATCTGTGGACTGGTTATGTTGCGTGATAAGAATTGAATATTATGTTTATGCGTTTCATTGATGTTAAACTATCGGGAAAATTACGCCTTGCACAAATACCTACAGTTTAAATAGTTTGTTAAGTTGTTAACCCTGATAATAAAGCATTGATCTATCCATACCCATGTTTGTAACATTATCTGGTTTAATGTCCTCACAATGGCGCATTATCAAAGTTGTTCAGATATGGATTGAACTCATGTAAAGTATATATAATTTTTTTGGGAGGGTTGTCCTTCCCTACGTCGAGATAGTGCAAATTTACGATTTCCTGCATTCTTAGCTTCACTACTCTGCTATATAGTCCAACTTTAAAATTGATGTTGGTCATATTTTTTAGTATTCATCGGATGTGTTTTAACAATTTCACATTGTAGTGAGTAGTAATGTTTATATTGACACCGGTGACGTACCCAGTAAAATATGTAAAACGCGGGGATCACGTGGATCATGCTATCGTACACAAATAACAATAATTAAATGCTATCAAGTAATACATCGAACAATCAGTCACTTAGAAAAGAGACTATCATGTAGGAAACAATACATCTTTATTCTATTATATTACGACAATATCGCGATATTATATATTGCATAGTTAAAAAATGTGTATTGTTTTGTTCTTCATGGCTGAAGGGTATGCATCATTCTGCTATAGTTGCATCTGGTATATTTACTTGTTGATGAAAGTACAAACAGAAACAACTTATGCGTCTCCTTAAACAAAGCAAATGAAACTAAAAGGACAAGTCCAATAGACCCTAAACGAACTAAATACACAATTGTTTTTCAAAAGTTCATCCAATTGAGTATCACGAGTATACGCTTGTTCATGTTATGAACGTGTCCATCAAGAGAAGCGTACTATTCATTATGGAGATACATCTTATCCTACTCATAGAACAAGAAAGAGTTTGAAAAAAGCTATTGTAAGAGTATGCCAATAAACTTCATCTTTGTATGTTGAATACTGATCATGAACTGAATTAGACATTTTATTAAGGAGCATTTAGCGAATGATGATCGATTCGAATAACTAACCAAAAGGGTATAATTTTGATTATCAAGGTGATGATGATGATGATGATGATGATGATGTTGATGATGATGATGCTGCTGCTGCTGCTGCTGCTGCTGATGATGATGATGATGATGATGATGATGATGATGATGATGATGATGATGATGATGATGATGATGATGATGATGATGATGATGATGGTGGTGGTGGTGGTGGTGGTGATGATGATGATGATGATGATGATGATGATGATGATGATGATGATGATGATGATGATGATGTCGTCGACGACGACGACGACGACGATCATGATGGTAATGATGATTGATGATAATGCTGATGATAATGATGATGATGATGATGATGATGATGATGATGATGATGATGATGATGATTTACTGCCTACATTTGGTGATCAAATAAGTTCAGTCAATTTGTCTGCACTTCATATCGATTGTCAATATCAGCAAGTACTTGACTGCCTGTTCTATTAACAAACATTAAAACTACATAAGCTTTTAAAAGTTCGACAACCTTGACTGAAAATAAAAATAAGGAAACCGGTAAGTGATATATCGGTGTTCATACATATTTGTGGGCCAATGACAATCGGGGATTACCCTACTTAATGCAGCTCCATATCATGTAGAGCAGAATTGACGGTGATTATAAACACTTTGTTTCGTAGAAAGTATTTTGTCGATATACATGATATGGTAAAGTCGTCTTTTTTCATAGATCGCTCAGCCCTGTACCTCAGCATTGATATAAAAGTGAAAAAAAAAGTTTTAATTGTAACCCTTCCCAACCATCAATTGAAGAAATTCTTGAATGTATGTTATACTTTTACAGATCAATGGGAAAGAAATACAAATGTATAGTTCTAGTCCTTCTCTCTTAACAGACGCACTGTTTGCCGATTCAAAGGTGAAAATGCAAGTATGTCGAGAACCTAACCCTGTATATCTTTCTTAAATGTATAACACCGAGTCTTCAAGTTTAAAGGTAGTCAGGAAATTTTGACAGGGATGACTAATCAAAGCTATAAGGCTATCTTTCAGATAAGAGATTACTTCTCTGTCCAAGAATACCAAACAGATCAGAGAATCGCGCAATCGATTATCGAGCCTTTTTAGTTATTATTTTTTTTACTATATTAGGTGGTACATATATAAGAAACATATTAACCTTTCTAACAGGGCTTAATTCGGTGAAAATTTCAGAATAATTTGTGATTAACAAATGTATATAGCTAGTGTTACAAGAAAAGTGCATATATACGAGTTTTTTTTCTTCTTTTATATGTTTAATTTCGAGTTGTTAGTTCGAACGGCTTATGATTTATGTATTATACTTAAGAACAAGTGGTTGTATTGGAGTTAATGTATACGATAAACCATTTACTTGTATACACACATTGTCAAAATACAATTGTTAATGCTTTTGACGAAGTACTTTGAACATCTCTGAAGTATGCCTAATATTTCTTTTTATCATCATTTACAGTTATAGATGCATACGTACAGCAAAGAAGAACGTGTGCTCCACATTAAATGTTCATCGGATTGTAATATTTCGAGATTTCATTGCGAAGAGGTGTTGAAAATTTGATGTTCATGAAAATAGTATTAATATATGATGTTGGTCAAATGAAAAATAAAAATGCTAGATTTATTTTAAAACCATTGTGACTGAGTTTATAAACTAATTTATTTAAGCCCGATCGTGACGAAAGTTGGGCTTATAGAATCACTATCGAGCCCGTGTCCTGAGCAGAAACCAGTACTGTGTCCTTTTTTAGAGGCAATGAGAAAGTTTCACTAGTGGGGATCGAACCCACGACCTCACAAAACTGCCAGTGTCTCTGCGTTGGACCGACACTTGTCACAGCTCAGACAAGAACCAAGTCGGTTTCAGATTCCAACATTACACCTTTACAAAAAAGCGATTGGTGTTTATTTTGCGTTACCAACTGAGCGTACTTGTCAACATGTGTATGTATCACAAACAACACTCCTAAAACTGTAACTTGACGTTTAAATCATCGGGATCAACTGCTTCCTAATTAACCTATATGTTACGATAATTACAAAGAAGCAAATAACTAGCGAGCGCTGATCAGAGTTAATCATATGCAAATCAGCAAATCAAACCTGAAGTCTGGTAGAAAGTCTATTTCTTTCTTTCCAGTCAAATGCCATTAGTTTTAAAATTAAATGTTTTCTTCGAATAGGAATAACGTTTGGGTGAAAGACAATTATGTTTGTTACAATGTTAAAGCACCAGGCAGGCAAGAACATGAGCAATCCAATCGGCATCGGATTATAAAACATACTTCGTGAATCCTTTACATGATAAAACGTTATCAGGTCGATCCTACAAAAGCTAAGTGGCAATAACTTTCAAAGAATAATTAAGCCAGCAATTTACTTCCTTTCAGGTACAATTCATCCTATTTGTTCAAACAGTATATATTATCATGTTCAGAAAAGTCTTGCCAGGTTAGCAGAATATTTATATTTATGTCACGTTATTAACAAATTCCTAATTAAAGATACACTTAGTTGTATTTGCTGTTCAGGTGACAATTTTAAATTCCTTTTTTCAACCGAATTTAGTCAGAACGCATGTTTACGAAAGAGCTATCAACAGACCAGAGATTTGAAGACGTTGGTAATGTTTCACTGGCCGCTGTCAAACAGTATGGAACCAATACGCTTAAAAAGAATATATCTTAAGAATACTCTAAACTAATGTATGTCACACTATAGATAGCTGCAAAACAATCTCTCTCGCACCCACACTCTGTCTGTAGCTCATAATATAATCATTTATTTAAGTTTTCCAATTGTGTGTAGAGGTTTGTCAGTGAAATAAATTGATATTTGTTTTAATAATTGGTTGTAAACTTTAGGCAAATATATTGGTAAGGTTTAGCTTCGTTTGACAGATCATGAGATATGAACGGAGAACATTCAAGGACGACGTTCCGATTTGTTACGATATTCGAAGGAATTACATTATCTTGAAGAAGAGGAGCATTAAATCATTTTGCCTTAAATATCTTCCTTACCACGCACGCAATATCGGGTTGCTTCAATTGTGAGATAAAACAATCATTGTCAAAATTTTGTGTTAATTTTACATTTGTGATTTCATCTAAAATACATTATTTATAAAAATAAGTTTTTATTTTTATTTTTTAACTCTATTGGAAATTAAACGTGTTTTAAATTACATATTACATTAAACGCCCGTTTTAATATCAGGCTATCGAACTATTTCTTCAGCGTATTGGACTAATCGTCCTATGCAAATCGGTCAAAAAACTGCAGCGGCTTTGAGGAACGCGACAGCATCAACTATCACAAATGTATGCAATAAACTTAGGGTGGAATAGGAATAATCATATTGCACATCCACGTCTGAACATCATTATAAAGCATTCACCGTAAATTATATTTGCTACAATTAAAAACCGAATATACCGTCGTAAATTTCAAAATTGCAACATTGCAACATAGTTATTCCTATGCTATTCCCTTTTATAGGTGTATGAACTAGACTGCACAGCCTTTCTCTTAGCGGTTGGAAATCAGCACAGTTTCATAATATCTGAACGTATTATCTAAATGACCTTTACAATTGAAGCATGTTAATCCGCCTCACCAGCCAAATGACAATTTATAATGGCATCTTGCCAAAGTTTCAATGCAGTTGTTCTATTCCTAACGTTTAGTATTCAAAAATGAAAAAAATAAAATCAATTTAAAATTGAATACTCCTTATTACCCAGCTAGAGGTAGAAGTGTTTCGTTTCCATAGAGACACTGACAACGGTAAGGGCAACACTGTCTATGACAGAATGGTTTTGTTTAAATGTCTTGTCCGTTGGTTGCCCTTTCGTGAACGTGCATTCTTACACATTTCGGTCAATCAAAAGAATTTAAACTGGACAACTGACTAGAAAATATAATTTAGTGTATCTTTACATTTATATTGACTTAAATATTTTCCTCAATAACGTGGTCTTGATTGTGATTTATCTGCTCGTCTAGAAAGTTCTATTTACACAACATAAGATACATGATTTGTGAAAATAAGATGAATTTGACGAACAAGGAAGTAAAATGCTCGGTTTTTCAAAGATCGATATCCGATCACCTGATTTCTTATCTGTCTGGGCCATATAGTTGGCAGAGGTTTACTTTTGCCTTAAGGAGTTTTAGCAGGTACGTATTACCTTTTCTTTCGAAACATGTATGCCTTAGATATTCAATAATAAAAAGCTATTTTAAAGCATGGTGTATACATGGCATTTGCAAGTGAATATTTAATTTAATTACATATTTTAATAATTGTAGGATGGTGAGATAGAGATGATTTTCGAGACAACAAAGATTGTTCAAATGTTGACCTTTTAAAGAATAGTTGTATGAAAAAAGGTTTTTCAAAATCGTTTGATGTTCGAAGAGAACAAGTCGGATAATGTGTATATCCAAGTTAATGATATACATAGTATATTATATAATTATATATAATTACAACTTTAAGCAGGTGCGAGTGAATGCTAAAATTCTATTGTTTAAAACAATCCAGGTGACATTCATTCATTTCTCCATGAAGCATTCATGTATCAGTTTATTAATATTAATATCCGGGCAACTTTCTATAACATGCAAAATAAATTAACTCTTATATGAGTATATATCTTATGATACTAGCAATTGATATTCATTGAATTACAAATATGTCCCTTATTTCTATAGTTATACAATTTGTTATCGAATATCGTTGATGGGAATTCACTTGATTTACTTAAATTTTATGTTATACAAGCAAGTATGCAAACGTTTATGATAAGAAGGGTTGAAAAAGCTCGATAACCGATCACGCGATAGTCTTATCTGTTTGGCCCACTTGGTATTTGAAAGATAGCCTTAATACAGTCATTGTATATGCTTTGTTTTGTATTATCCTGTGAAAAAGCAACCCTTCAATTTGAAGAGCCGTTGTCCTTGACTGATGCAAGATGTATAAGGGTTGATTCCCGACAGATTTGCTTTTCCCCCGTTCACTCAACAAAATGTGTTTTCGTCAAAAAGGTAATAGACTTTAAATGTAAATTGCTTTCAATTGATCTGTTTAAGTGTAAAAAACACATTAAAGAGCCTTCCACAACGCAATTGCGTCTTGGCAATATTAACAATTGAAGCTTTTTTTTTTACTTTAATTTTGAGGTACAATAGTTAAACATACATTTCTGTTGGTGAGAAGCAATTTTTACGAAGGAATATTAGAGAATAGAGATATGCTGAATTGACTTTTTAATCGCAATGTCTGTTTATAAGTCGACTTGGTCTTTTTTGTAAAATTGTCCAGACGACCCAGTCATCAATTATTCGAAAGTCAATACTATATCGTTCAACGCTCAAAATTAAGCAAACATAATACATAGCTGTTCTAAGAGCTAAGGAAGATTTAATCATTTTTTTAAAAGCATTTTTATTTTTATCACAAAAGTTTAACAGCATTATTAATGCATTCAGGTGCCAACTGTTTGACACTAGCCAATAAACAGTTTGTTATGGCTTATTAATTTCTTAAAACATATTTACATCTACAACAATGCAATAAATTTAAGTTACTATTTTGTCAAATTATATTCAACATCATTAAGAAGCGAACGGACATAATGGACATGAATCCATCACATTGATGGATATGAGGTGATTTATTTATTGATTGATTGGTTGATTGATTGATTGATTGATTTACCCTATAGTTTCCAATTGCATCAGGTGAAATAACACAAGTTTTTCTCGCTTTCAACTTATTGGGAACAAGGATCAAAACATCCATAATTATTTAATCGTTTGCTGGTTTCCTTATCAAATGACTTCAAGTTATAGTTTGTGGATTTTCAAATGTGAATTGTTTCGTCAGCGCTTTAAAATCAGATTTAAAATAATAGTTATGAACATTAATTAAAAAATATATCTTATTCAATATACAGTATTACCTAGGCTTACATTAATGTTAATGTTCTTGAGACGTTATTTAGACACTCAAAAACAAATCGTGTAAGATCTTTTGTAATCTTCCCTTAACGAACCCGCCACTCATTAATATCGCAGTTTTAGAAATATGAAATATCATATTCTTTATTTCCTCCGCTTTTCAATCGGGAGATCCAATATAAAAATTATCGGTGAAATGGTGTGAACAAGCGGCCAATAACAGACAATGTTTGAAATTTTGGTTGATATAACCTTTACTGCTGAATAAAATACTAAAATACTACTGTTAAGGTTACATATAATTGGATATGTCTAATAGAGTTTAAACACTGCTTGATCAATTGGCAGTTTTTACTCAAGGAGTTGCATATCGGAGTATCTATCCTAACACTGAAAGAACTGAAAGAACTGAACGTCTGAAAGACTGATAAATAACCCAATATAAACACCCATTGATACTCTGCAATATAAAATGTTCAAACATAGTTTTCCAATGAAGAAATGGAAGCTATACAGTTATTTAAACACATATGGAGCGAATGACTATAATATATTTTTGGTTTGATATTGAATAGCAAGACATATACATGTCTGAATTCAGTGTTATTAGAACATATAAGAACACATTACTAAAAATATTTTTGTTTTCAGTAATTCTGCATTGATATAAGTCATACCTTCTATAAAATCTCTGCTTGATTACCTCTAAAACAAAATCAGATACACAGGAATTACAGGATTTTACCAATGAAAATCTGAAATTTAAAGAAATATCTAGTTAGAAACTAATACAAAATGATGGCTTTTGAAAACGCGCCTTACATATGACCAGTCCACTTTGGTCGTAAGAAACGTCCATTATATGATAGGGACCGTATTAAAGTCCATTTTTGCCGCAATAAACATCTACTGCAACAAACGTTCTTTATTGATATGAGACATGTTCTTAAGTGTTATCGCCAGATACGACATTTACAGCATAGGGGCATGTAGAAAGTCCACGTTCAGATGTAAAAAAAAGTGTTTGAAAAAAATTACAGTCCTAAGAAAAATTCTCATTGGTCGTACTAAACGTCTATCGCATTAAGGTACGAACTGTCAGCTTTTGCCGATATAAACGGCCATTACACTATACATATAGGCGTTCGAAAATAAAGTTTGATTTACTGCTTTCATCGCCTAATTTTGATGGAGAAAATTTACCACTATCGGCCACAAAATTTTAAGCGCTGCTCTAAGTGATAATATTTCGGCACATAAAATAAGATAAAGAAATAACTGAAAGGAAAAGCTAGCTTAACTTTGACCGTCGGAGGGGGATTAAAAAGAAATCATTTTTTACCACCGGCCAGAAGGTACATTCAGTTTGAACCGTAGCATTTTCGCTTTGTCAGTGAAGAAACTACAAACACACATTTTTATGGGCGGCTTGACACTTGGCCCGATTGAGTTACCACTGTAATCATGTTGTCATTCCTGTTCCCTATACTTCGGGACGTCTCAGAAGATGCAAAAACACCGTTTCACCAAATGAATTTTACCACAAAATCTGGATGATAATTATTTTTCCATACGGAAATTTAGATGCCTTTTTACCTGCTAGCTTGTTAACGGCAGAACATGTTATCACTGATAACATATATTTATTATATGCAATTGTTTCTTATTTGGTCATGTAAATTAATACCCAAAACTTTTTAAAGCTGCACCCTCACAGATATACCATTTTAACAACTTATTAATTTTTTTGTTTTGGAAAGAGCACATTTTTTCGCGTTCATATCTGCAAACAAATGATAACAGATTGCTGACAAAAGATCAGATCGCAGATTTTCATATTTCCGTTCGAAAAGTAATGTTTTATGGCTTAAACCGTTACTAACGGTTTAAGAAAAATGCGTAAAACATCAATTTGTGAACGTAAATATCAGAATATGCGATCTCATTTTTGTCAGCAGTCTTATATAACTAGTTTGCATGGATTTCGCAAAAAAAAGAGAGAACATAGAGAACCGAAAATAATACAACGCTAAGGACACTAATAAAAACATGATAATAATGAAGTTTTTGGCAACAAAACAAAGACAAAATGTATCGCTTCATTATTTACTCCTAATATCAAGTGTTTGGCAGTTCAACGAGCGTAACTTAATAGTATCATTTAATTATTCACCTTATGAGAAACCAAAACAACCCTACTGAAGTCATTACTTGTGGTTCCCTCCTCTTACCCCACTAAAGTGATCACTTAAAGGTCACTCCTCTAACCCCACTGAAGTGATCACTTCAGTGTCACTACTCTGACTACACTGAGGAGATCACCTGATGGTCACTACTTTTACCCTACTGAAGTATTCACCTGAGTGTCACTTCTCTTACCCATCTGAAGTGATCACTTTAGCGTCACTTCTCTACCTCCACTGAAGTGGTCACTTAAGTATCAGTTCTCTTACCCTACTAAAGTGATCACTTGAGGGTCACTCCTCTTACCAAACTGAAGTGATTACTTAAGGGTCACTCCTCTAATCCTACTGAACACTTGACGGTAACTCATTTTACCCTACTAAAGTGATCACTTGAAAATCAATCCACTTACCCTACTGAAGTGATCACTTGAGGGTTTCTCATTTATTCTCAATTGAAGTAAGCACTAGAGGGTCAATCTTCTTTTCACTTTCTGTTCAAGTAATCTCTTGAGGAACACTCATTTTACCCTACTGAAGTAATCACTTGAGGTTCACCTTACTTACCCCACTAAAATGATCACTTGAGGGTCACTCCTCTTACCCCACTGAAGTGATCACTCTAGGGTAACTCCTTTTACTACACTTAAGTGATCACCTGATGGTCACTCCTCTTACCCTACTGGAGTAATCAGTTGAGGGTTACTCATTTTACCCTACTGAAGTGATTACTTAAGGGTCACTAATTTTACCCTACTAAAGTGATCACTTGAGGGTCACTCCTCTTACCTTACAAAAGTGATCATTTGAGCGTCACACCTCTTACACCAATGAAGTGATCATTTGAGGATCACTCTTCTTAGCCTACTGAAGTGATCACTCTGGGGTCACTTCCCTTACCTCGCTGAAGTGATTATTTAAGTGTCACTCGTCTTACCCTACTGAAGTGATTACTTGAGGGTCAGTCTCCTAACTCCACTGAAGTGATCATTTGAGCATCACTTCTCTTACTCTACTGAAGTGATAATTTAACGGTCAATAATTCTGACACACTAAAGGGATCATTTGAGCGTCACTCCTCTGACTCCAATGAAGTGATCACTTGAGGGTCACTCATTTTGCCCTACAGAAGTGATCACTTGAGGGTCAATCATTCTGATACACTGAAGAAATCACTTGAGCGTTTATTTTCTAACTGAGGGTCATTCCTATATGTCCGCTTAAGTGATCACTTGAGGGTCACTTCTCTTACCCTATTGAAGTGATTACTTGAGGGTAAATCATTCTGACACATTGAAGTGATAACTGGAGTGTCACTCTTATAATTCCCCTGAAGTGATCACTTGAGGGTAACTCTTCTTACCGTACTGAAGTGATCACTTCAGGGTCACTATTCGTACTTTTCTGGTTAACTTGAGAGTCACCCCTCTGACTCCACTGAAGTAATCCCTTGAGGGTCACTCCTCCTATCATACTGAAGTGATCAATTGAGGGTCACTGCTCTTACCACACGTGAGATATCACGAGTGTCAATCATTCTGACAAACTGAAGTTATCACTTGAGGGTCACTCCTCTTACCCTACTGAAGTAATCACTTGAGGGTCAATCATTCTGACACCCTGAAGTGATGTCTTGAGTGTCACTCCTCTAACTCCACTTAAGAGATCACTTGAGGGTCACTCTTCTTAACCTAGCAAAGTGATCTCTTGAGGGTAAATCATTCTGACACATTGAAGTGATCACTTGAAGTTCACTCCTTTTACCCTACTGAAATGATCGCTTGAGGGTCAATCATTCTGACACACTGAAGTGATCTCTTGAGGGTCACTACTCTAACTCCACTGAAGTGATCACTTCAGGATCACTCCTCTTCCCCTACTTAAGTGATCAATTCAGGGTCATACCTCTTACTCTTCTGAAGAGATCACTTAGGGTCACTCCTCTTTCCACACTAGATTGATATCTAAGGTCACTACTCTTACCCTACTGAACTGATCACTTGAAGGTCACTCCTCTTACCCAACTGAAATGATCACTTGAGGGTGAATCATTCTGACACAATGAAGTGATCACTTGAGGGTCACTCCTCTTACCACACTGAATTGATCACTTGAGGGTCAATCATATTGACACACTAAAGTGATCACCTAAGCCTAAAGCCGATCGAGTTGGTAGTGATAGGATCGTTACCGGTAACTATTTTAATCACGTTTTTTTTTAACTTATATCCTGTTTATTAAAGTTGAAAAATATGAAAATATTTAGTTTCAATCAAATATCTGAATTTTTAAATTAGTGTTTCATACTTAATATGTTTTATTTCGTTCATTAATAATATTTCACAAACAAGGGTGTAGTGTATTGTCATTTTCACAGCCCACTTATTTCATAGAATACATGTCAATAGAACACTGTACAATCAGTCGACCAAAGCAGACCGAACTAAAAGTAGTTTTTGACTTTCACATTAACATTGATGTGTGTAGAATGCATAAAAAATAAGAACTTAACATATCCTAGTACTTTTGCAGGCTTTGGTGGTGTTTTAATGCATATGCAATTTATTTGAAATGTTTGGTATCCAATGCTTGAGGAAACAAGTAATATTATGGATATATATAATGGACAGTACGCTTCTACCTTGAATGACATTATCACAAACATGAAGATGCACAAACCTGTTACCCCTTATTTGATTAACATTTTATATGTGTTTTTCTCTCGTGTATGTATGGTATATTGTTTCTAATAGGAACTTTTCCGTTTGGTTTCCATTTGAATACTTTAAAATTGAAATAAACAGGACGAAAATACTCTTTTGAAAGGCAAACTAATTTTTAAACGGGAGAAACATGAACTGCGTTCTTTTTGTTTTAATAGTCATGTTTGTACTATCGTCATCATGTAAGTATACCAGAAGCATTTATGGATGAATAATTCAAACTTTTCAACGAGCAACAAATAAGCAAATAATCTTTATTTTATTATGCGACATTATGATAATGGATACATATAACCTAAGACTTTAGACATGCAGCATATTACAGGTGTTTCATCCATTTCTCAAGAATTTGGCTTCATAAACGGAGTCAGTGCTAAAATCAGAGATATAGATAAGAACCTGGTTGACATTGTTTTTAATGCAATTGATATACAGGGACAAGCAAGGTTGCCACCATATACCGATTTTGGAGCACAGTTTACACAGCCAAAACGTTCATTCTCAATTTTAAATTCTCAAATGCATGTAAGCTAAAAGTAGAAATGGTCAAAGAACTGTACTTTTTGGTACGCAAGATAAAACACTGGCTGTCTCTGATTCTACACTGTCTAGAATGACTTGCTGGGTTCTGTTGGAAAGGAACGAACGAGTGTTTTAGGAGTTTACATTAACCTTTACCCCATAATAGTCTAGCTTGTGTAGAAGGCATTAATGAGGAACATTGTCGAAAGTGTTTGCAAAGTCCAGGAGTATTGCACCAACTTGCTGTCCGTTATTAGTGTTGGATGCTTTAACGTGCAGAATAGTTATTAGCTGGGTCTCACATGAGCACTTCTTCCGAGAGCCATTCTGATTTTCTCTCAGCGTGCGTGTAAAATGTGTTGCATGACATAACGGTAGACTTTGTGTTCTACCAACTTCCATGTAATGGACGTCAGCGAGAAATGTCAGTAGTTTGCCGGTTAAATACGTTCACCGTTCTTCAATTGAGGTACTACAGACGCTTACTTCAAGTATTGAGGTACTTGGCCTAGGTTGAGTGAAAGTTGGAATATCTGAGCTTAGGCTGGAGCTTATTCATTTCCAGCAGCTTTCAAGAAAAAAGATGGGATCTGATCTGGCGCTGCAGCTTTGTGAGTTGTAACGTTCATTCTAAGTTTGTGGACCCTTTTTTAGTTAACCACTATGTCGGGCATTGATGGGATACTGCTTGGACCTTTAGATGGGTTGTTTTCCATATTCTCTTTGGTCAAGACAAATACAATTTGATCGTTAAAGATGTTTGCTTTAGCTATACTGTTACTTTGAAGAAAATCATACTTGGTTTTCAGTGGAGCTACCCCTGTGGATTCCTGGCCTTTACTTCCAAGATATGCCAAAACTAAGTTATTCTTGTTTGCTTTGCAAATCAAGTCATTTACTTCATGCTGTATTTCTTGTATCGACCTAGGCCACTTTTTGTCTTGGTGAATCATTTTGTTCGTCAATTCTCTTGCTTTCTTCGAACTGCTATCTTAATTCTAAGGTTCATTTAAGGGTTGTTGTGTAGACATGTTCTTTGGTACACGGTACACAAGTTATTGTCAATAAGGTTTTTCACTTTTTGTTGTGCATTAATGACGTTGCCATTACAGACTACAGAACAGGACTTGACTTTCTTTAACTTTCGTTGTGACACGTGGATTGTACAATTGAAAAAAAACAGTGTTTAATTTATTAACACGTGGATTTCACAACCAAAAAGAATAGTCTTTAATTTAGAGACACGAAGTTTGGAATACTTTGGTGCGTTACGGTGAACAAGTTAGGAAGTAGATTTTAATTAAGTGATATGAGGACAGGACAACAAAGGAAGTAGTTTTTTATTTTAGTGGCGCGTGAAATCAACAAATGAGACCAGTATTATTTTATTTAATAAATACTGGATGGGACAATCTAGGCGCATTACATAAGACGATTCAGCAACACAGAAAACATATCGGGCTGATGATACATGAATTAAGTCCCTGATCCCAATTCCTCGAACATATTAAATTTCATTATAACAGGATAAATCTAACCTCACTATTTTTGATTTTCTGTAGTTTCTGTATATTTTACATCTTTACTCGATTTTAGTCTTTAAATAGGATTTATCACTATCATAATCACAATAATTTATTTTTCATTCATAATTTATTTTCAAGCATGCGTTTTGGATAATTGAAATATTGTTAGGTTTTAAGACACTTCGAATGGCTATCCGGCTTTACGACTTTATACGTATTTTTACAATTAATTTTGACGATCTTGAAGAAAATAATCACCTTTAAAACAAAGAAGAAACATCGGTTTCGTTTATTAGTGAAATTTTTTATAATAAGTGTTAAAAAGCCTTATTTAACCCGTTATTTTTTATTTCTGAATAGAAAAAAGTTAACTCACCAAAACTGAGTTATTGCATAGATTATTGTTTGATTGTTGCTTCCTGAAGGATGATCGATCGATTGATCGATTGATTGATTGATTGATTGATTGATTGATTGATTGATTGATTGATTGATTTATTGATTGATTGAATACTCTATAGTGTCTAATCGCATCACATGAAACGACACTAGGTTGACATGCGCTAAAATTATTGGGAACAAGAATTAACACGTACATAGTTCATTGAAACTTTTATTGGTTGTGTTATTCAATGGTTTCAAGTTATAGTTTCCAGATGGCTTAACTTTTCAATGACTGTTCACAGAAAAGGAAGTAGATTACTTGCTGAAATTGACAATCGCTATATTGCACTGCCGACTAGCTAGCTGATTACATCGAGCAAAAAGATGAACTATTTTGTCAGCGCTATAAAATTTAATTTTCTGCGAGATCTAAAATCAATGTTTATTAGTATGAGTTCAATTGATTTTCATGAAATTGAATGTTATTTAATTATTTAATGTTTGATTTATATAATCTATATTACCTATACCCGAAAGCAGTTGTGAATTACCATGTACACAAACGTAATGAAGACACTAAATTACAAATATTCGGGAAACCATTGTCTCTTCTTTTTTTTTAACTTACGGAACCTCAACTCATAAATATCGATTGTTAGAATTGAAAAAAATGATATAATGGTAATAAAAGTGTATGCTAACCGCTGACGTGATGCGAACACATTTACACAATGCAAACGCAAATGGAATTTTGTGGCATCCTTCAAAGGTCACAACTCATTAATTGTTGAATTTCACCAAAGATTTATATTTATTAATTAATTTAATAAATGCTTAAACAATAATGCTTTTATTTAACAACTCGACGAAATCATGAATACACAGATCTGACGAACAAACCATCAATTACATTATGTTAAGAACGAAATGCAATGTACTGTTTTGCAAAAGCAACCTATATCCGAAACGAAATTACATCCGCAAGCCCGTGTAAGAAATGCACTGAACTATTTTCAAACTGTTTTTAATTTTACTTACAATTTGAAATTGTGCAAAAACTACTTACTGATTTAGCAAATACACAATCTACAGTAGTATACATAAGACGTAGCAATATATCTTAAGTTCACTGTGAAACTTGTTTGAAGTGTATTGTCAACATACTTTTTAATATCATAGACACGGGGACATTGATTTAACATCTAAACAATATTATTAGATGAATTATAGTTTTGTTTATTTAAAATATTTCAACTTAAGCGCCTGATTAATTCTTAATCTTCTTACAAGGACAACATAATGAATTAGCTGTAATTTATCCATCACCGAAACACATATAAGAGGCCCTAGATCATTTTTCCTCCAGATCAATCAATGAACAAAGCTCATTGCAAATAACTTTTAAATAATGAACCAAATGCAACATTTTAGCAGCGCCACACGAAATTTGCCACAATGAGGATCATAGAACTTATTTAACTTACAATAATAACTGTTACACGGTTTTACATCATGCAATAGGAAAACCAATAAAGTAAGCAGTAATAGCAGTAAAATTTGCCTGTACATGTTAGTGGAACAAATTTCTTGAATATGTAAACATAACGAAATCTACATGATCTTATATAAACTAAATCATAACGTTTGATTGGGAAATAACACACGATATTTGCTTCTAATTATATATTTTATTGCGGTATGGCTATACTTCGAAAAGCAACAAAAGGTCACGAAAAGCCTGCAAATACACATAATAAAGAGTATGAAATTAAAAACATAAGATTTGCAATACCCCTATCAGAAATTTAAAAATGTATCAGAAACTGTTCGAATAGTTTTCTTGTTGATTAAGATTTACACACGGTATCATAATTATTCTATATTCCAGTCCATCAATACTTTATATCCAATGTTAAATATGAGTAAGCAATTTTGCGACTTCAATTCAGAATAATTATATTCTCTTGATCTAGAAAAAGACTAGAAAACATGAGATCAATTTGGGTTATTTTATTAAGTGGGAGAAAACACGCAAAGCAATTGGTATTAAGTAATCTTGTGGCAATCCAAACGAATGTTCAACTTCAAACGAGGTATTTTTAAATATTTACTAATTTGCTAAAAGACTGATTAATAATTGAAAAACAAACATCCCTTTATTCTCAACAAGGAATAAAATTTGTTCGTACAGTAAATATCATCATCATCATCATCATCATCATCATCATCATCATCATCATCATCATCATCATCATCATCATCATCATCATCATCATCATTATCATTTCGTATTACTGAATATCGATGATTAATATTTCATGCAGTGACCTCATACTAGATTTTCTATCGCTGTTGCTGCCTAGAAATAAACTCGTATTACATGAACAATAACCTATGTAATAAATACAGTACGTGTTTTTCTTCAGAAGTGTCCTCTTACAGACGTAAGAAGCTGTTTCGCTAGGACGGACAGCAATTTTGTCCGAGGTTTTTTCTAGGCAGCAACAGTAATAGTAAATCTAGTACGAGGTCACTGTATCTGACTTATACGAGAATAAGTGTGTTGCATATTTTAGTGAGCAAATAAATGCATTAATAAAGAAATACATACAGATATTAAAATAGATACATTAAAATATGTTTCCGAAAGATAAGCAATAAATTATTATCATGGCCTTTCTAAATACAATGTATTGGCTAGTGGGATTACACGAAATTCTCGTGCACTCCCCTCTTACAACCGTAAGAAGACACTTGTTCAATAGCTATGCTGATTATAAATCTTTATATACATGAAGGCTTCAGCAATTCTCTCTCGTATGTGTAGATTTGTATGGGCAAAATGTTGTTTCGTTGCAATTTATATATTTTTTATTTGCTAAACTTGGTGCACAAACTTCATTTTTGTGACGCGTTGGAGCAAATGTTTTGAATCCAACGATTCCTACTTCTTATTGTGAAAACAGCTTTATGGCCATATTAATCACTAAAGTCCACTTCCCGGGTAAAACTCAAGCTTAAGAGGCTTTGAGAACGTGCCACTAGTGTGGCCCAAACCAAAAACCCCATCGTTAGGAGGCAGAAATCACTCGCAACCTTACATATCCATCTTATTTTCGAGCAGCGGGTGGTCCTTTACCAGCCATGGCAAGCAGTGATCAAAGCCAGGCCCTGTTGGTTGCGGCTTTCGACTTCGGAACCACGTACAGCGGTTATGCCTTCTCTTTCCGAGACGACCCTAACACGATTAAGACAAACCAGACCTGGTACGCAGGGGGCGGGGCTTCAAGGTTTGGTTTCGAAGCCAAAGACATGTACGCAATCCTAGCTGAAGATGATGAGCACAACGGCTGGAGACTTTTTCGGAGGTTTAAGTAAGTGATTAGAAAATTATAAACTATTTGATCATATTTAAAAAAAAGTATCCAAACACACTTTATCCAAGTAAACAAGCAGCCAAATATAAATGAATCAAGTAAACAAGTAGCCAAACACAAATTAGCCAATTTTGGAAGTAGCCAAACACAAATTAGCTAATTGAAAGAGAAGCCAAACAGCAATTAGCCAAGAGGCCAAGTACGAATTAGCCGGGAAACGAAGTAGCCAAACTCAAATTAGCCAAATCAACAAGTAGCCAAACATAAATTAACCAAGTAACCAAGTAGCCAAACACGTATTTGTAAACAAGTATCCAAGTAGCTAAACAGGAATTATTCAAATAGGCAAGTAGCCAAACAAACATTTGCCGAGCATCTAAGAAGCAAAGTAGCCAAACACAAATCGGTCTAATAAACAAGTAGCAAAGTTGCCAAACAGACATTATACTAGTAGCCAAGTAGTCAAACACAAATAAGCCGATTAGCCAAGTAGCCACACACAAATTAGCTAAGAATGTCAGCAGAAATAAGCCGAGTAGCCAAGAAGTCAAGTAGCCAGATACAAACTGGCCGAGTAAACATGTAGCCGATAAGCCAAACACATATTAGCGAAAGTAACTAAGTAGCCAAACACACGTTACACATTAGCTAAGATGCCAAACACAAATAAACCAACTAGCCATACACAATACAGCCGAGTAGCTTAGTAGCCAAACATAAATTAATCAAGTAGCTGAACACAAATGAGCCTAGTATAAGAAGTCAAGTAGTCAAATTCAAATAAGCCAAATAGCCAAACACATATTAGCCAACTATAAGATGCCAAAACACAAGACACAAATGAAACGAATAACCAAGTAGCCAAACACAAATTAGCCAAGAAAACAAGTAGCCTAGTAGCATAACTCAAATATACCGAGTAGCCAAGTAGCCAAACACAAATAGCCAAGTAGTCAAACACAAATTGACCAAGTAGTCAAACACAAATTAGCCAAATACATAACACAACTATTAGTATGCTTTCGTTTAAAAGAGCAAGGTCCAAGGTCTAACAAACATTCAATGAGAAACACTCATAGGATCAAACAACAGCAAACACAGATTACTTAGAATTTTAGGTATCCTTATCAATATATGCATCTGCGTTACCGCTTTCGATCGGTGTGGAAAATGAATAATGTTTATGAGTTATCAACGTCGTATAAATCCCGATATATATCAATAAGAGCAAATATAACATGGGAGAGTCCATACACCCATAATTAAGTCGGAAGCAGCAAAGTGTTGTTGAAAAATAAAAAAAAACGATTGATATAAACTTAAAATATAATCGCATCTTAAGAACTTGACGAAAGACGTTACGGTAGAGGACTTTTGTGGACAAAAGATGACGGCTTTCCCGCTGTTTGTCATGTCGATCAAGTACCTGAGAGAACATCTTCTAAAGGTAGTTACCACGCAAAAGATAGGAATATAGGAAACGGACATCTTGTACGTGATAACCGTCCCGGCTATCTGGGATGATAATGCCAAGAGATTCATGAGGGATGCAGCTATAGCAGTAAGATGATTCCTGTATTATTTGTACTTATAATTAACACGACCGATAGTCAACTGGGATAAAAATGATCTTCCCAACGATGTATATTGACTGGGGTCGATTCACTGTATGGAATTAATGTCATGTCGTTATGGCTACATATGGCACGTAGTGGTATATGTGTTATTTTTTTACATTATACTTAACGCAGTGCATTCTTATAATTACATTTTTCTTACGGCATACACAAGTGAATAACTTCAGAATGGTATATAAGTTCAAACAGTCATGTCACTAGGAATATATGTCTTCATGAGAAGGACGACTATCCTTGAAAAAATTACACAACGTCGTAATCTCAAAATAGATAGTCAAAGCAACGAACAAAATCGATTTCCTTTCAGTGTCCTTGACCTTGTTTAAAATTAAAATGAGTATTCATAACTGATATAAAATTTGTTTTCTCTGTAAATCTTGCAAACGTACTACATTTATATAAAAACAATACACAAACAGCAAATATAATAATACCTATAGTAATTTAGGGACAAGTTTCAGTAAATAAATACAAGTAACAAGTCTACATTTACTTCAAATATCTGATGCGAAACTTTGTAATAAAGGTTGGAGTAGACCCAAGTCGCCTTAAGCTGGCATTGTAACCTGAATGTGCCTCGATCTGGTGTGCGACGCTGGGTTTGGACGTTAAGGGCGCTGTGGCGGTTCAAGGATCGAAGTACATGGTTGTCGATCTTGGAGGTTGGGAACACTTATCAATTCATTAAGTATTCAACTGAATAATACATGATATTAAATGTTCAATCTGATTTACTGGCTCTGCATCATTGCCATATTTTTTTTATTGATACAGAGTACAAGAGAGGCAAGATTGTTTTAATACTTAATATACATAAAGCAAAAACAATTTTCTTTGTTTTAACATTCAGGAGGCACCGCAGATATATCTGTCCATGAGAGAAAACCAGATGGAACCCTGAAGGAGATGCCAGTGGGGGTCCATGGGGAGGCATTTATGTGGATGAAAATTACATAAACATGTTGAATGAACTTTTTGGAAAAGAAGCTCTCACTGACCTCCGAAAGAATGAAATGAATGATTATTTCGACATCACTCGTGAATTCGAACATAAGAAACGGTCATTTGACACTGACAAAACAAAGCAGATAATTATTCGTATTTCTGCCATGCTGAGAGATCTTTCAGAAAAGTAATCATACAAATCTTTAGAGGAACGAATTGCATCCTTAAAAGTGCGAGAAAATGCAATCACAACGAGAGGCAAAGACAAGCTAAAGATTGACACAACAATTGTTCAATCATAGTTTAAAAGACCGATCGATCTGCTGATCCAGCATCTAAAGGCTCTTTCAGCTGAACCAAAGATAAAAAGCGATTTTAACTCTTTCATCGAATGGCATTTTGACATAACATGCGTCAAACATGATAGGAATGGAATTTTGATAATAAATGCGTTAATCTTGAGACGCTCAAAATTTCATTTACAATTGCGTAAGTCTCGAGATTAATAGATTTGTTTTACAAATGCGTTACTTTTGAGATGAATGGAATTACGATCATAAGTGTATTAATATTGAGACGCACGGAATTTCGATTACAGATTCGTTAATCTTTAGACGAATGGAATTTCGATCATAAATGCGTTAATTTTGAGAGGAATGGTTCTTTTTTTATATAAATGCGTTTTTTATCAAGGAAGAGAATTTTCATTATAAACTGGACAATCTTAAGGGGAATGCAATTCGATTGAAATGAAAATATATTTAAGCAATGGGAAAATCCGTTAAAAGATTCATTTCATATGGGGTTTTTTAATAATTGAAATTATTTCTAAATCTTAACAACAAATATATGCTTGTCTTCATGTATGTCATTGAATACAATTGAAAACGGGAAATCTTAAAAAGGATTTAACTTTATGGTAAGGCGATAATTTATAAAAAAGAAACAGATTTATAGTAACTTTTTTTTATCATATTTGCATATTTCAAGGGGAAAACGTTCCCACCTGTTGAGCTAATTGCGTAGCTAAAATATTTAAAAGTTGATACTGTTTTCCGAGGGAGGCTTTTAGCAAAAGGCCTTTACAGCAGCAAACGATTTTCGGATCGATTTTAGTCTGTCGCATTGCAAATGGTAAGAACACAATTAAACATTGTTCTACTTATTGCTGGCAGGTTTTTCCACATTGATAAAAAGCATGGGCGACCAAAGAATTTGAAGTATCAAAGTGACTTAATCTTTGTCTTTGCCTGCTTGATGAATTTCAAAGCACGAATGCGGGCAAGTATGTGAGTGTTCGAACAATGAGAATTGATGAAGGACACAGGAGGATAAAATCAATGTCTGTAGAAATTCAAAGAGTGATTTGTGTGCGGCAGAGGACCAAAAGCGCTAGGGCCAACATTTGTCAAGGAGACATATCGATATCTATTAAATGGCGTCTGGTGTTATTTTTTGCGACGTAGAAGTCACTTATTTCGCCGTTACTCACACTGCCAATGTATTTATTATTTAATAGTTGAGGTGCAAAGTATTCAGTCTTGTCATGTTTTATCCGAACTACTTTGTTTGAACAAACTGATGCATAACTCGCTAATATAAATTGAAGAGTGTTTAGAACTATGCCAAGAATACACCAGAACAAAGCACTCCTGCAAAAAAAAGAAAGCATCCTAATAGAAAATTATACACCTGAAATTTAAAGTCGTTAATGAATAGTGAAAAGATACTTTGTTGATGTATAGCAGGCAAATCATGGCATATAATAATAGATACAACAAATTTTGGACAGTTAGACAATATTTTTGTGTTTCTTATCTTATAAAGCTAATATAAAAGTACACCATAAAAGTAAGGGTGCTGCAGGGTCACGCCAGGTTATGATATCACACCCTGCAGAGCTATCAATTAGAAGATGGGATACTGTCGGCCGTAAATCATTCTGAAATTTACTGGACTAAAGTCTATATTGAAAATCATTACGTTACCTTTTTTCCAGAGCTTCCATTATTTTGACCCAAACTAATCTGATAATATATAACGAACATAGTAATTTTCTACTAAAATAAAACGCCAGGATACAAAAGTATAGGGCTAAAATAGCCGAATAAGTAAGTACTCATACTCGGGTCGCAATACAACTTAACTATTTGCATGTTGTCGCCGTCATTCTGCTAAATATAAAGACTATAAACACCATAAAAGTGATTAAATGAACATGTACAGAAAGTATGCATTAACGTTTAAAACAGTTCAAATAAATGTACATGGCGTACCACAAGTGCATTCATCGTTACAAGTGAACAATATTTTCAAAGGATAAGCCTAATAGCTTAATAAATTATTCTCTGTAACTCTTTATGCATTACTCTCTGTAACTCTCTATGCATTATTTTCTGTAACTCTTTATGCATTACTCTCTGTAACTCTCTATGCATTACTCTTTGTAACTCTCTATGCATTACTCTCTGCAACTCTCTATGCATTGCTCTATGTAACTCTCTATGCATTACTCTCTGCAACTCTCTATGCATTGCTCTATGTAACTCTCTATGCACATTTCCAGCGGAAGACAGGATATTGATAATGTGTAACATTTGGTTACTCGATCCTCTGCTTAGTTTGTTGTGTTGTTTGTGGTCGTTTGATTTAACATAACTGTATATATATTGTCTAAATAAGATTACCAATTTTAAGTTGAAGTAGGAACATAAACTCTCCTCTGCTCATAATGTTCCCGTCGACTATAAGACAGTGATGATCTTAGATAATTAACTCATTCGTGCAAGCATTCCGGTAACGCTAGGCATATTAGTATATAACATGTTTTCATCAACATCACCGTAAGAAGTAAGATAAAGAAATATGTAAAATGAAGAACTTTGTGCAATGCATTTTAGACGGTGATTCATAATCAACTCCTATAGTCATCACTAAGGTGCCTTTCAGCATGAGCCGTTTGAGTCACATTCATATGCAATATGCTAATAAGGTTTACATCTTTAAAGTGCATATTTCCTTATTACGGTCATAAGTAATCGCTTTTTGCGTATGCCAAGTTTTATTTGTATTACATTGAACTTTAGTTTCCAATGAAATGGCTGAATAAATGAAAATATCGCAAATTGTAAATGCGCGTACTGAAAGTGCACCGACTTGGTGCTTTGTATCGACATTTGTATTGTTATTATTATTTCTGCTACTGGGTCTTTAAATCTAAACCCGGTCATTACTTTTGAAATGGTGAATTTCTTTGTATACACTATCGTACACCAGAGCGACGATGCTATCAGAATCATTTGAACAGTAACCTGGATTTCTATAAACGCATCCGAAAGTACAGCAAAGGTTTACTTCCCTTTCTATTTCTCCTTAGTTTTATCGTGGTTACTTGATTACAATTGGTATAACATGGGTCTGATCTGTTTTATTTCTCCCATATCAACAATAATGTTTATGCATTGATAAAACATTGATTTCCAGAATTATCTTAAAAAAGATACTCGGCCGTGGTAAACCAGCGGGATGACCAGTGTCCGAATGTTTAAACTGTTCGACATAGTTTTTCACATAGGTAATGTCTTAGTGATTGATTTTGGTTTAATTGCTGTTGGATAGTTCTTGCAGATTTTTCAAAAGAATATCATAACCATTCACATTATTTCAGTGTATTTCAATGTCTGGCTAAACAAGTGTAATTTTTCCTCACAGAACTAGTTTGATACCTCAAAAGGTAACGAGCTGGAGCTGAATTTCAAGAACATTCTAGAGCATTTGTTTAGACTATGCTGGTAGTTAGCCAGTTTTTAGTGGCTTGCAACAAAACAATAAAAAAAAACTTAAATAAGAATTCATTATGAAATTAATATTTAACAAACAAATAGTAGAAAATGAAACACAAGAAAAACTCTCCATACTACTTTCATTTCACTAGTAAGAATTTTTATCTTTATCTATATGGTCAACAATTGGTCCGCAGTATCCGTCTTTTGCTATATCGTCAGCTTATTTATACAGCGCAATAGCTCAACCTGAAATGACGTTTTTGTTAAGAAGGTCTCAACACAATGAATGAACACATGGGTTGACAAATGTAGAATCTTGACAAATGGGAAGGAAACCATACCTTCGAATGTGCCGATCTGCATGCGACAAATGGATTGATGACAGAACTGACATACAGACAAACGACGCCAGACGAACTGGTGATAGTCAGACTTCAACCTGAAAAGCGTGCTGATATACGTAAATACCTATCGTTGGTGGCCATATGGTCAAAGGAAAAAAATACTCATTTTTGTGTAGACTAGTCACACTGAATCAAATTCGTAAAACATGATTGATATGAGTAACGAAGCAAAAACACACAAAAACAAACATATCATGAATGAAATGTTTGAAAGAAATACACATCGTATTAAAATGAATCAAATTATGTATAAGTAGAAGATAATATAAAACACAACGATCCTAACAGTATCAATAAAAATATTTTGTTCCTACAGAAACGTCTTAGATTCGGTTGTAATGACAGGCCGGTCATTCACGTCCACGCCGCCAACAGACGAGGCAGTCACGAGCCGAGCGCACTTAAGTTATATTAATTGCCAATAAACGATCGTATAAAGAAAACATCATGTAATGATCGTATTAATCTTTTACCGTATCCATCGGTATATAAATTTTCAATGACTATTGGTTTTTGTATCAGTCTTTTATTTCACCCCTCAAAAAAGCTCTCTATTTTTACCTAATGTTGGAGAACGTCCGTGGCCGAGGCGGCATTTGACGACACGCTCATCGAACGGGATTGGGAGATGCCGCTTTGTACAGGTCAACAGGGGTAGAAATTTGTGACTTTTCTTTTATTTTTGTTTATAAACCATATAACTTGAAACGTTTAAACAGGGTAAATATCCAGTAAATAATGTCAGAAAATTACAGTAGTTTCCTCCCTTTACTGAACATCCTGTATTTGATAGGTAGACACATTTTCCCCTTTATGGAGATCAGCATGTTACATCTGCTGCCTTCTACGATTTAAATGCTTTAAATAATCAACGGTGTACTTTGTTTTGTTTAAAGGTTTATTATGAAAATATTATTTAAATACCTACAAATTTCATGTAATGACTGAAATGAATACCATTATACACATGTCTAGTAGGTGTTGTCAAAATCAGTAAATTTAGTCCATCATAGAGTTTTGCGTTGACTGTGTCAAAGGCGGAATTAAAGCAGGTTTTCAAGATATATATATATATATATATAGAAAACATAAGTATGTTGATGAGTTGCTTACTTTCTCTCAATAATATATTTTAGACCAACATAAACTCCTGTAATTGTCAAAATATGGTATCAGATGATTTTAAAATAGCGTTATTGGATATCAAAATACTATTAAATCGGTCGCCCACTGTTTGTAAAAACATGTTTATCAATTCATAGAACAGGAAGAAAATCATTTATAGAAAATTAATATATATGGCCGATCACAAAGCTTGTGTTGAATACATTACGTTTTAGTATATCTCTTGAAAGAGTGTTCACATCACAAAGATTGTGGCAAAGACTTTTCGTATAACAATATCTCGGAGGAAAGTGTGTTCACATCACACATCTTGTAGTGAAGACATTTCGTATTTGGATATATTAGAGGTAAGAGTGTTTACATCACAAAACATATGGGGAAGACTTTTTGTACTAATATATCTCAGAGAAAAGAGTGTTACCATCACAAAGCTGGTGGTAAAGACCTTTAGTATAAGGATATCACAGAGGTAAGAGTGTTCTCATCACAAAACTTGTGGTGAAGACCTTTCGTATTAGAATAGCGCAGAGGTAAGAGTTTTCAAATCGCAAAGCTTGGAGTAAAATCAATTCGTATCAGAATACCCCAGAGGTAAGGGTGTTCACCTCACACATTTTGTGATGAAGACCTTTCGTATATGAATATCTCAGAGGTAAGAGTGTTCACATCACAAAGCTTGTAGTAAAATCATTTCGTATCAGAAGAACTCAGAGGTAGGTGTGTAAACAATTTGAGCTTAAATTAAACTTTGATATTACGATAACACTGAATTTATGGCTTGAGCTCCCTTCTTATTATAAAACTACCTGACAGGTTTAAAAGGACATTGGAGCCATATTTGTCACGAGCGTACGGCGAAATATCCCGAACTGCAAAAAGTGAGTATCACAAAATGAGTTAACATTTTGACAAACATATTCAAATAATGTTTGCTTATGCTGATAGTTATTAGTTTCGAAATAGAAATATATGTTACAACTATTCATAAAAAATCGATTTTTAGAGCGATCGTACGATAAGAGCATTGGTATTGAACTATCTTTACAAACATTGCACACATATACCGATACATAAATAGACACGAAAAACGATTGTTTAAAGTCACACTCTCGGCGTACGTCAGTATACAGAGACAAACTGGGTTCATTTGGTCCCTCTTTTGCTTATCATTAATCTCTTGCCTGATAGCGCATTAGAATACAACTTTGTTCAAAAATATGTTTACAGGTGAAACACAAACATATGACTGGTGGTCAATTGTTGCTGCAATATTGACGAATTCAAATAATGTATAATTCTTTATTATGATTGCATTGTGTTTTGTCGGATTTAATAATCCATGGGCCATGTTTACTTACTAGACTCAGACTCAGAAAAGCATGTTTAAGCATCGACATAACAAACCAAACATTTCTAATAAACAGCTTTATTTCATTCGTTTAAAACATATTCATATGCTAATAATTGTACACTTTCCAATAGCAATAAAATATCAGTTTCATCACTGAACATCAACTAGAAAGCAAAGCCTTTTGTCAATCTTAAGATATTCTTTTTATTTTCTTTATTTGTTTTACATTTGAAGAATTTATTACATTTCTAATGTTTATGCTTGTGAATGAAGGTCAAAATTGTCGATGATTATTTATGATTAGTTTCTGCAATGCCGCGGGTCTTCAAATGATAACATACGTTGATAATTGGAATACAACCTGCACATTAAAACAAGTATCAGTCTGACACGCAAACACGACGATATCAAGGTTGTTTTAATCAAGATATTTTATTACGGGACACCCGATTGTTTTCAATCAAATATTCAACTCATGAAGATGACAGGTATATTAAAAGATAGGATACTTTTCAAAAAGCAAATAATGCGATGTAAGATCCGTATTGTAAATCGGATTGGGACTATGCCATTATTGTAACACAGCGATAAAAAGGATTCTTACAATAATAAATTATGCGATAATACATCAATGAGATATTGAAACTCAACACCGACAACTATTTATTCCGTTACTCGCATTAAGTTATAAATTATAATGATTTATACTTAAAATCAATACAGTACAATGCAGATAAGGAACTGCGTTTGTTTGTACTCATCTAATACATTTAAATGCAATCAGGCAACACTTCATATCATTTTAAAGCAAAGACACATTGTTTAATCCTTTAGAGGAATAAATACAAATATGAATAATAAATTGTTCAATAGCTTCCTTTAACCTCTGAATTTCCGAGATCCAATATGATTTTCATTTTAACCTACTCAATAATGTATATGCTTCATTAATTGTTCTGTTTTTTATATATATCGTTAACACATACTAAATTTGATTCAAGCCAGTTTCTAAACACATTTTCAGTTTTCAGTTATTTAATTCATGGCATTTCCTTTTCTTTTGATAAAGTGATTACGACATACGATTTGTTTTCCTGTTTCTGTAAAAGATGTTGGCATGATTATAATTAGCAGGACATTTTAGTTCAATGAGTTTGTCCATAACACATAGTTGAAGTTCAAATTTTACTTTAGGTAAATGTTAAGCTGCCAATATTCATAAAAATAATGATACAATTATTGCTGTTGTTATTGAGATTTTCACACGATATAAGTTTCCAGTGCATCCACTGGCGTAGCTTCACGTATGCACATTGACCCGATCCTGCACGATATTTAAAAAGGAGTGTTTTAAAAAGTCTTAAAATGCATGTAAAACTGAAGGGGTATGGGTAAAATAATGCAGGTATTAACATCAGCCAGTTTTCTTTTAGGTTCATTTGTTTTTAGTTAATCGTAGTGAATTAGTAAATAGCATTTAAGTTCATGCATGAATAACACAAATTCAATGTTCAAGTAGAAATAATTACACTTACTACTTTTTGACGTGTATACCCGTGCAAGTAAATTAGATGATTGTTCGAAACAAGTGAGTTTTTCTCTCGTTCAGAGTGTGCAGATAATGTCACCTTGGCTTGTCCCTTAAGTTTACATTTGGATTATTTTATTTAAAAAAATGAACATAAACGAACAGCCGTTTCATTTAAGCAATACGGTTAGTGTTTTTTTAAACAGGACAAACACGCATTGTGTACTTTTTTATAGTCATATTTGGTACCGTTGTCAACAAGTTTAAGTACAATAAATTAATTTATTTAATTATGCAACACTCTTTGAAATTTTCTATAAATGTTTATCTAAAGTTTTTGTTTGATTCTGAATGCATTCCTTTTCATCACGAAACTGGGCATAAAATGACCAAAGCCTTTGTCAAACTAAAATATATTTCTTCATCGAAGACGCACAATATATAATCACCTTTTCGCAGACATACAACATATAACAGGAGGTCAATCCATGTCTTATCATTGGGCATTATGCAATAGTCAGAACTATCCATGAGAAATGATTACGAACCTGGGTTACATAGACACTCCTTGTTATAAATGTTGACACATTGTAATCTTGTTAATAATACAGTAAACATGCAGGACATGCCCAAAAACCCTTACATGTACCGATGTAGAGTTTCCTTAGTTTAAGTCGTACAAGACGCTTAATGAGAAAAGCATTACAATTTTACGCATTTTTGCTTCAAAGCTGCATTTTGACTGGATTAAACTTCATATTTCCCCGTTCTTCTTTTCAAGATGAAGCATCTTGGTATGCACATTACGCTATTAACTTTTCATACGAATTACTTTTCGTCGAGTCACTGTACATAACTGTCTCCATAAGTATAACTTCAATGAATGAGATCATTTTTATCGATAAAGACATGTCGAAAGCCATATTGTATCAATACATGTCTGAAGTCCGTGTAATTAAACAACAAACTACTGAATACATTTTTAATTTCAGTATTTCTGCATTGATATGAGACATATCTTCTAATAAATTCCTGTTTGGTAATTTCCGGATAATGGAAAACAAATCAGATTCACAGGACTAACAGGAATTCTAATATCTGCCTCTCCATCTAGAATGTGAAATTAAAGAAAAATGAAAGTTGAAAGTTGCTTGACTCACTCACGAATTTTCTTAAGGCTATTATTATGTGCAAACAACTGTTATCTATAGGACGTTTCATGTGGCCAATTTGGACATTCTGGAAGCCACTAAAATGTTCATGTCGTATCTCGCCATTACTATTAACTTGACCACCAACACAGGTCAATTAAAGATCTAAAACAATTTTCAGTTCACCAACTACGCTGATCTAAAACAATTATACTGAATCTGTAAAGTAAATGTATTGCTGAAAACACAATACTCCAAACTCTCCTGCCCTAGACATATCTATACCAATTATGTGGACACTGGTCTTTTAAAAATTAAAAACATATCCAAGCCATTTCATCAATAGCAACTTTAACAATGTTTCAAAAATCTAAACATGTGTAATAAGACTTTACTGCAGTATTTAAAACAAAAGAGACAAATTACTCTTAACAATGCCTTTTCTATAATAATTTAACTCTTATTTTAACCATGTTTTCACCTCGACTCATGTTTAAGCGAATAACAAAAATGAAGCATGCACGTTTGTTTTCCGTGTTAGGGTAAAAAATAAATTTGGAAGCCCATTCGAATATTGATACATTTCTAACTGTGACGTCATATTTGTGACGTTTAAGTTGACAGTCAATATGCGCATCGCATGATTACGTTTGTAAACAGATATCGTTACTTTAAGCTTCTTTATTTAGCAACTAATCAGGATAAGTATTCAATATCCAACTTATGGTCATACTTTATTTAATGTATTATTTTTATATGCTGGTTATTCTTATCCTGCAATCCAACTATTTACGTTAATATTAGATGCCATTGCGATCAATATTGAAAACCAGCCAAATTGTAGTCGGATTTAATGTCACTGTTTAAACCATAAGTCATTGTTTAATTAAAAAATCAGTATATTCCCATGACCTAGAACAGTGCTACTGTAAGTCATAAGTCATTGTTTAATTGAACACTCAGTATATTCCCATGACCTGTAACATTAGTACTGTGCATTTTATTGTTTTTAACAAATGTTCAATTAACATTCAATCAATTGTTCGACTAAAATAACTCGTACACTAATATATAAGTGCTTTACAACGTAAACATGATTGTTCTATGTAAAAAAATATCAGGTTGTTCATTGTTTTAAATTAATATATCAAAGATAATTTTAAGATATATAACCAAATATGAATCGAGCAGTAAGGAGATATATTATACTATCTGCAACATGCGCCAATTTAGACATAGTGTCCCCATTTATTATTATTTTCTGAACATAAATTCTTTCTTGATATCTTTCATCTATATTTGTTATAAATATCGGATTTTCTCTAACGACCGAGCGGCCGATTTCCTCATAAGAATTGCAGCTTTACATCTAAACGGACATCACGTCGTAACTTGGTTCTATGCCTCCTGTCAAGATGTATTAAACTAACCAGGTCATATTACATCGCTCGCTTCGCTTTTTGTTACCATAACACTCTTTGTATGAAATGGTGCAACTCCTTTATAAGAAAGCGAGAAAACGCTTATATACTATTCCTTTTTAATTTCATCTTTGAAAGATCGATTGTTGCGGAATATGGTGGCTCGGGTTCGTTTCCTCAAAAAATTATCAGTACTGATGTTAAATTTGGGAAGTTTTGTCATTATATCCCTTTTGGGGATCGAACCAATGCCCTCTTGTGTTAGAAGCGGAAACATTAACCACACCTCAAATATCAGAATCACACGATTGAGAAAAAACAAGAGCCAAATATTCATTAAATTGGTTTTATTTAAATGGTTATTAAAAGTTCGGGCATGCTTACTGGCTAAAATAGAGGCATTTCAACAATCAGAAAGTTTGCATAAACGTTTTTGTTTCATTACAAATTGTACGGCGCTTTGCTGCGCACGGCCTCTCGAATTTATTGTTTAGAAGAACAAACATACGCACTAACTCTAACTTTGTTCTTTGTTCCATATAATTTAAGATTCAACTAACACGTTAAGTTTATTTAATGTTAACGGTTCGGCATAACGCCTTTATGTAAGGATAAAAGCCCAAAAACTGTCCATTATGTCAGAGAAAGAACAGCCCGATGCTAGCAGTGTTATTTACATAATGGGTGAATGGGAAAGAACGAGTTTCGTACTGTGAGGTTTTCTAATAAGAAATTAAGTATTTGTTTACAATTCTGAATGAGCTATTGTAAATTAGTTTAATGATGGAACGTCCTTTGACTGTAAAACAATGACGGCGATAAGGTAAAGAAACATCATATGGACGCATCCATTTCGACATAAAACTTGTATGATCACAAAAGGCTTTATACTACTTTAGCACATTATAGAATCCCCTTTACCATATGTACATAATCAATATTCATATGGTGTGTGTGGAATGGATCGGATCATACCTACTTAGCATATACTAGTAGCTTTTGCAGGGGGTGGCGCTGTATTATAATACTTAATGATAGTGCGCTGCCATTTTGAACGACTATTTCGCATATATTCGCATATATTTTGCATACCTGTTACCCTAAATTTGATGAACATTTGTAAATGAGTGTGTGTGTGTTTTGTACTCACGTCAACATACTATATACTATACTATATAATAGAAGCATTTATGTTTGACCGATTCATACTTTTTAACCAGCAATAAATAAACGAAGAACCTTCATTTTCTTTTTCAACACTATGATTAAATTTATTACGTACGTAATTGCACCCTCCAAATGTACTTCGATATGCAGCACATTACAGGTGTTCATTTCATATCTTGCATAATAAACGGAGTCAGCACTGTAAAACAGATATTCATTTACAGCTGATAATAATTTACACTGCTTGTTCGCAATCTTGGTGAATAATATAATTTCAAGCTTAGCTGCCAAAAGTTTACCGTTTGGGAGTACACTTTACACAGCGTAACATACACTTCATGATAAATATTAACTACTCTTTGATTTAAATCTCTAATGCAGAAAGGTAGTCTGCAACTGTCCATTGGTGATTACTTTGAAGAACATACAGTCGTCAGGAAAAAGCGTCGTATTTGGGGATTGTAACATCATTAGGGTCATTAATGTAGGCTTCAAGTAGCAATGGTCAAAGAACTGTTTTTTGTGATACGCCAGAGAAAACACTCAATTTACTCGTAATTTTGTTTCATTAAAAAGAACATTCATTTTTCATTTAGAATATTATACGGTATTTTTAAATGAATGTGGTATGTGTGTAAACGTCATATACCGAACATACATACAATGGTCAGCATATGTATTTTCATCAGTGTTTAAATATTAATTTAAACAAACCGAAACGAAGTAATCGGATTGTTTTCCTGGTGATATGGCTTCAGGAAATGATGGAGAGGGTATGTACGAAAGTGATCAGATGAGTAGTGGGGATAATGGGGTTGTTAAAAAGAAATTTGTATTTGACAAGTCAAAACATGTAAACTAGAAAATGCTTAAATGAATAATGCAAAAGTGCATTAGAAGATGCTTAAAGGATCTATTGTTAACAACGCATGCTCCCTTACATCCAGTGATTTTGTAGAATATTTCAGTTTTTCCAACATGATGAAGACATATTGTATTTCAATGAAATATATGTAGGAGGAGAATTAAATGTTATGCTTTAGGACCTTAATGTACCTTTCACTATTGAGGCTATTAGAAAGACTAGTACTAAATTAAATAATGGTAAATTAGGTGGCCCTGACTTTTTTTGTCAAGTATAGTTCAAACAATGATGTATTTAGT
The DNA here is from genome assembly GCF_026914265.1 of Mya arenaria. Lineage (NCBI taxonomy): Eukaryota > Metazoa > Mollusca > Bivalvia > Myida > Myidae > Mya > Mya arenaria. Next base: position 14,107,550 of record NC_069130.1, on the reverse strand, counting down.
AACGCTTTATGTAAATTGTTTAACAAATTATTTGACATTGGTTATTTCCCTGAAAAGTTGTCTGAAGGGTTCATTGTGCCTTTACATAAAAAAGGAGATGTCAATGTTGCAAGTAATTATAGAGGTATAACATTATTGAGTTCCCTTGGAAAGTTATTCACAAAAAGTTTGAATGATAAACTTTCTGATTGGAAATTATTAAGTTTATATTGAGGCTCAGGCTGGTTTAAGCAAAATATTGGAACTATTGATAATTTGATTGTCTTACATGGTATTATAAACTAATTCACAAATACAATAAAATAAGTTATTTACTGCATTTGTGGACTTTACCAAGGCATTCGATTATGGTGTATGGTATGAACTCATTAAACTTTGTGTAAGAAGTAAAATGTTGAACAGTATATGTTCAATGTCTAGAGAAAAATATGACAATGTTTTAAGTGATAGTTTTATATGTTTGTTAGGTGTAGTTTTACTTTAAAAAACAACTCCATCAACAACAACAACAGATTTAAATTACAACATTAGCTATAAAACGAGGTGATAGGTCTACGCTGATGACCTCTCATTGTACGGCTGTATAACACAAAGATTGCAAGAGGCTGTTTGAAGGTTTTAAATGGAACGTCACAGCAATATAGTTCGTTTTAAACTAATTAAAGAGGTGGTCTACTTGCTCGTTTTACTCATGTAATTGCAATACATATTGAACGCTAAATGGTCAAATACATCAGGTTCAATCATTTACAACGTAAAAATTTATTATTATTAAACTATTAATTGGTTGAAACTTTCTTGAAATTTATATTTAAACGTTATATTGTGTATTTCATTGTTGTTTTTTTTATCGAAGTCACAAAACATTAACAAAGTCATTTTCTTATTTAACAAACTTATAACAAATTACCCTTTTGCACATCTCAATTCAATAGATATAAATAACTTTTCACGGAACAGGAAGTAAATTACTTGATGCCAAATTTCAACAAATAATAGATTACAAAGCTCGCGATATTAGGTAATGCTACCATTTTGACTAGTGGATCTTTGAAGGTAATTAATTTATTTACGTTTTTATTCTTTAATTTTGTTGCCAAAAATATAGATAGTTGTTTATTAACGTCTTATTGAATTAATAGTTAACTGAAAATGAGACTTTTATGACCGCTATATCGAAATTTAAGTCATGAACATTTGTTAAATATTTGAACAACAATGAATTGGTTTAGTTCTTTTTAAATCTTTAAAGTCTGATTTATTTCTAAAGTACATGTCAATAAAATATTGTACAATCGGTCACAATAACCGACACACTTAAACCAGATTTTACCTCAAATGTGAATGTATGAAGGTTTCAATGTGTGGCTGCATATGTCCTTGTCTTAAATGTTATACTTACAGCAATCGATAAATATAGCATTACAATCTGAATGGCGCAGCCGGAGAAAATGCAAGGAGCGTTTCTAGCTCGATTATTCGAAGAAAAGGAAGAGCTATACTACTCACCAAGCGTCGGCATATGCGTCACACCTTGATTAAGGTTTTGCATGTAAGCATCTTTAGGTCATCATCTCAGCAAATGCGTCATTTATTGCATTGAAACTTTAGATATGTATTCCCAACTATCAAACCTACTTCATTAATAAAGTAAGGTAATACTAATTTGAATATAATGCAAATTATGGGCCTTTGACATTTAAATTCTGATTTTGCACGTAAGCGTACAAATTATGGCCCTTTTTATTTGACTTTAAAATTCTGGTTAAGGTTATGACTGTGGCGAGACTTTACACAGCGGTACTCAACCATCCAACCTACTTGTGTAACAAGTGAGATAACTCTATTTTGCAAATACTGAAAATTTTGACCCTTTATTTTTCGACTTAGAATTTCTGGTTAAGGTTTTGCATGTAACCACATTTAAGTCAATATCTCAGCAAATACAACATGTATTGCATTGAAACCTAAGACATGTATTTCCAACTATCCAACATACTTAATCAATTAAGGCAGATCACTCTATCATGCTTATAATGCAAATACTTGCCCTTTATTATTCAAAATAGAATTTCTGGTTAAAGTTTTGCATGTTAGCACACAAAGGTTAAAATCACAGCAACTACTTATACATCGGTATTCAACCATCTAACCTACTTGAAAAACCAAGTTAAATTACTGTGTTTTGCAAATAATGGCCCTTAAATATCCGTCTTAGAAATTCTGGTTAAGGTTTTGCATGTAACCACACTTAAGTCAATATCTCAGCAAATACATCATGTATTGCATTAAAACTTTATACATGTGCTCCCAGCCATTCACCTTTCTTCATTGATCAAGTTAGACATCTCTATCTTGCATATGATATACATTTTGCCCCTTAATTATTCTACTTAGCAATAGTGGTTAAGGTTTTGCATGTAAGCACATGTAAGTCAATAACTTTAAACAATCAAGTATGATTACTCTATCGTGCATATAATACAAATTTTGCCCCTTTATAAATTGACTTTCTGGATAAGGATTTGCATTTAATCTTGTTTTACAGTGATCCATGCATGTTTCATTAAAACTTTGCAATTCTTATCTTTTAAGCGGCGAAATAGTCGAGCACGCTGTCTCTTCGACAGCCCTTGTTTAAATGTTGCGCCTTTATTTATTTATTTTTTTATCGAAAACAAAAAAATCCCCATCTGTTAGAAAACATAGTTACAAGTAAATCAGATCATAGTTCAATACAAATTCATAAGAAGTAAAAACAATTAACTTGAAATGATGATTGTGTTGAAGTTTTCAGTGTTTTTTTTCAAGTGCAAAGAGTTTTAGTGTCTAAAATACAAAAATATTTAAGTATTATCGTTAAAACAGCTGTATGCTGATATTAATCACAGCCACTTCCCAGTAAATTTACAATTTTAAGAAGCCTTGAGAACGTGCCACTAGTGTAGCTCAAACCCACAAACCCATGGTTCACTGTGTGGGAACGGACACCGGATATAGCTCAAAAAGTGATAAATCGATAAGCGTTTGATTTTGACAAATGGACAGCTTTCTATCATTTTTTGTATTTTATGGTGATATATTTAACAAAATCAAAGAGTTTTGAATTACTTGATACTGTGCAATATACGACTATGATGGAAATATGTCTCCTCTTTGGCATAATAGCCCAATTCTCGCCGAAAGTTGCATGATCGCTTACAAATGTTCATTTATGTGGTACGATTCAAACATACAGCAACAAATTGAAAATAAGAATAAACACTGAATCGAGCGATTTCATTGTAATTACATAATCTAGTAATGTGTAAAATATCAATATGATATTTTTTGTTGTTACGGAGATATTCATACCTATTGATGCACTGGCAGTGTACTGGGGATAGATGAAGCAAATAAATAACTGCATTGGGGATAGCTATGAAGTGGACTGAGGATAGTATCGATGTATTTAGAATAACGAGACTGTGATAATGATAACGGCTATTTACCTATACGCTAGCTCGAGGGAAATTGTTCGATGTTGTCCATATCGAGGGATGAGGGCAAAAATATGTTGTTGATTTTTGTATATGTATGTACTTAAAACTGTTTCATTCATACATATTAGTTAACCATGATGTGTTTTTCACAAGCATCAATATCTAAATATTTGAAATACGCCGGTAATCCGATTTATTGAGCAACACAAAACATATGGCCGTATAATTTATGTGGTGTTTGCTATTCATATACAGTCAAACTATGTCGACGTCGGATAAGTCGACTTTCCGGTTATGTTGACTTTTTTTCCGGTCCCGAATTTATTCCTTCTTATTCTGTATAAAATAAATCTGTTTGTGTCGATTTTTTATGTCGACTTTTTCGCTATGTCGACCTCGTTTTTCAGTCCCAGTGGTCTAATTGCACATATTGCCTATGTTCTTTATGTCGAACTTTAGATCGAGACGTAGGTGTGAAAATATTCATGACGGTTTGCGGCATGTCGCACAATACCGTGCGTGTCAATATAACAAACTGTCATAATTGGGGGATACAAAAATGTAATTGGTAAGTGCGAATAATTAAAGTTGTTTGTTTATGTATTTAATTAAAGAGACATTTATTTCTCAAGCATTTTGGAATTGTATAAAAAATGAACATTTTATTGATAAGACATGAATCCCGAATGGGAACAAAATACAAACTTCTGAAAATGTAAAATGTGAGTTCCACTGCTCTGGTCGACCAATTCAGAGAAGGACCCGGAATAAAATCTTACAATGTACAAATGTATGCAATTGTGGTTTTATTAGATCCATAAACTTAAAAAAATTGACACAAATATTTTTTTCCTTTGTTTCACTTTATTTTTCTATAATAGGTTTGCTGTTTTCACGACGAAAATATTTAACAAGACCGTTCAATTGTGGATGTACAATCCAACTCAAACGTGTAGGGATTGGTGATATTTTTTGTAATTCGGATGAGTCGACTTTTTGTTATCTCGACTTTTTTCACTAGGTCCCGAAAAAGTCGACATAACGAGGTTCGACTGTATATAGTATTGCTTTGTAAATCAAGTAGGTACGTTTTTGCACACAGAAAGTCACCAGTAGGGAATGAGAAATTGTGTTCAAATTTGGAACACGTAAAGCTTTTTTCTAAGTTTGGGTCGATGTTGGTATTACTTAGAACATAAAAATGGTCTCTCCTCGTTCACTTCAGTGAGAAAGAATGTATTGTGACTAACCGTGATATTTACGCAGCTTGCATATATACGTTCATTTAGGAGAGCATGGATCAAAGTCATTGTTAACATAAGTTTGCTCAATAATTTCACTTTTTGCAGATTATTTGAAAGTTTAAAATAGACATATATTACATGAATAGTGTATATTAACAGTGTTACTTTCAATTTTTGTCACTTTTACATGTTATCACAAGGACACACATTTCTCAACTTTGAAACTATCCCCAGTACATAATAATGCTATCCCCAGTACAGTACTGTGAACATTTCTAAGGGCATATCTTCAACAGTTTAAAAGCTACATTGTCATTTCTTTCAATAAAACAAGTTGACCTTAAGCTTGTGAAATCATTCAATTCAGAAATTTTATTAATTCGATATATTTCCTTAATATAACAATACTTGTCGAAATTCTGTAAGTTTTGAGGTGATCATCTCAGATTTGAAGAAATATTATACAAGGTATGCAAAATCGTAAGCACTTTAAAGTATACCATAGGCCGAATTTAGCATTCAGCTATTAGTTCAAACACTTGCTTCATTTGTGGATACGGTATGTATGCGTTAACACAGCAAGATTTTACCTCTGGTAAAGAAAAACAACTGCATAATTGTCTGTTTACTTATCACTTTTTGAGCTATATCCGATGTCCGTTCCCACACAGTGTGGTTGGGAGGCAGAAACTACGAACTCACTCTCAATCTTACATGTCTGTCTTATTTTCGAGCAGCGTATTGTTTTATCAACCATGGCAAGCAATGCTCAAAGCCAGGCACTGTCGGTTGCGGCTTTCGACTTCGGAACCACATACAGCGGCTATGCGTTCTCATTCCGAGACGACCCCAACAAGATTCAGACAAACCAGAACTGGCTAGCAATGGGCGGGGCCTCAAGGCTGGTTTCACTGAAAACACCTACATCTGTCCTTCTGAACCCTAAGGGAGAGTTTGACAAGTTTGGTTTCGAGGCTGAAGACAAGTACGCAACACTAGCTGAAGATGATGAGAACCACGGCTGGAGGCTTTTTCGGAGGTTTAAGATGGTTCTACATAGTAATGAGGTAAGTCATTTATAAAATATATTCAACTTGATGAACGTATTAAGTGAAGTAGCCAAACACAAATCAGCGAAGAAAACAAGTAGCCATGTAGCCAAACAAAATAAGCCGAGTAGCCAAGTAGGCATACACAAATTAGCCGGATAGCCAAGTAGCCAAACACAAATAAGCCAAGTCGCCAAACACATATTAGCCAAGTCGCCAAAAACATATTAGCCAAGTCGCCAAACACAAATAAGCCAAGTCGCCAAACACAAATAAGCCAAGTCGCCAAACACAAATTAGCCTAGTCGCCAAAAACATATTGGCCAAGTCGCCAAACACAAATAAGCCAAGTCGCCAAACACATATTAGCCAAGTCGCCAAAAACATATTAGCCAAGTCGCCAAAAACATATTAGCCAAGTCGCCAAACACAAATAAGCCAAGTCGCCAAACACAAATTAGCCAAGTCGCCAAACACAAACTAGCCAAGTCGCCAAACACAAATAAGCCAAGTCGCCAAACACAAATAAGCCAAGTCGCCAAACAGAAATTAACATATTCGCCAAACACAAATTAGACAAGTCGCCAAACATAAATTAGCCAAGTCGCCAAACAGAAATTAAACTATTCGCCAAACACAAATTAGTCAAATTAGCCAAGCAACCAAACTTAAATTAAACGATGCTTTTTAGAGGAACAAGGTTCAAAGTCTTACAAATATTAAACGAGAAATACACTCATAAGGTCTAGCAGCTGCAAACACAGATAACATTGATTTAAATATATCCTTATTAATACATGTTAAACTGGACACCGCCTTCGACTGTGGCGGAATAAAAACACGTTTATGAGTACTTAACGTTGCATATATCCTGATATTTATTAATAAGAGCAAATGAAATACGGGAGCGTAACTAAAACCATCACCAAATTGAAAGCAATAATGTGTTGTTGTGTTTCAAACATAAAAGTTAACTTCAGCAATTGACGAAAGACGTTACGGTAGAGGATTTTAGTGGAAACCAGATGACGGCTTTCCCGCTGTTTGTCATGTCGATCAAGTACCTGAGAGAACATCTTCTTAAGGCGGTTACTACGCAAAAGATAGGAGTCAAGGAGACTGACATATTGTACGTGTTGACCGTTCCGGCTATCTGGGATGACAATGCCAAGAGATTTATGAGGGACGCGGCTATAGAAGTAAGACGTTTTTGTTGCATTGTTTACAGCATTGAGAGTTTATTGGCATGAGAATGATCTTTCCGACGATGTATATCATTGACTGAGGTCCATTTACATCCGTGAGCTCCCTAGACTGTAGTTATCGATACATGTAGTAATTGTTATAATTTTCACATTAAACCGAACACCCCGATGTGATAATTGATATTTCTCATATTATACCGAACGCTTTGCATTCTTAAAGTAACATTTTTCATTTAGGCTATACTAGTACAGACATGTTTGATAGTATTAAAGGTCAAACTTTCATGTAACTAGGAATTAATATTTTCATGAGGAAGGCTTCCAGGTGATTTTAATATAAAGAAGTCATTATCTAAATATAGAACGTCAAAGCAATGCACTCAAATAGACTACCTAAAATAGCTCTGCCGAAAGAAAACTCGTTTTATAATATATATATTCTTTATGTATTCCTTAGATTAATATTCATGCAAAAAGCTACAGAAACAAGCTCAGCAGCAAAAAGTTTAAACATAAACCCGGTTTAGTGGCACTGGGCAAACGCCAAAGACATTGAACACAAAATCACAAACAACAAACATAGAAGAACAGCACAAAACTCCACAAACAGCACAGTGCATACATATTATATATAAAAGATAGGTATGTTTATCAAGAATTGTTAGGTACCGCCTTGGAACGGTCAGTTTACCTAAACAAGTTCATAAGCTTTTAAAGCATAAACGTTCATTATTTAAACTGATACATGGACAAGTATCTGTGAATAGTTTGTGTATCGAGGTACTTACATTGAATTTGAATTCATTTGTTTTTAAGGCTGGTGTAGACCCGAACCGCCTTAAGCTGGCCTTGGAGCCGGAGTGTGCCTCGATCTGGTGTGAGACATTGGGTATGGACGTCAAAGGCGCTGTAGCCATTCAAGGATCACAGTTCATGGTAGTCGATCTTGGAGGTTAGGGATCATTAAATATTCTACTGAAAAAACAGCAACAAATTATTACAATGAGTGTTCAATCTGTCACTTTTAGTTTTTCTAGGTTATTGTTACAATTTACTTATTTGTTCAATTACAATAGAGTCAAGATTGCTTTTTTATTTAGTTCGGACAGGAAATGTTTACTTTAAATACATTAAACAAAAACGATTTACCATTGTTCAGGCGGCACCGCAGATATATCTGTCCATGAGAGAAAACCAGATGGAACCCTGAAGGAAATCCACAAAGCCAGTGGGGGCCCGTGGGGAGGCATCTATGTGGATGAAAATTACATGAAAATGTTGAATAAACTTTTTGGGGAAACAGCTCTCACTGACCTCCGAAATACTGAAATGAATGATTATTTCGACGTCACTCGGGAATTTGAACATAAGAAACGGTCATTTGACACTGACAAAACAAAGCAGATAATTGTTCGTATTTCTGCCTCGCTGAGAGATCTTGCAGAAAAGAATTCTTCCAAATCTTTAGAGGAACGAATTTCGTCCTTAAAAGTGCGGGAAAATGCCATCACCACGAGAGGCAAAGACAAGCTGAAGATTGATACAACAGTTGTCCAATCATGGTTTAAAAGACCAATCGATCTGCTGATCCAGCACCTGAAGTCTCTTTTAGCTGAACCAAAGATAAAAAGCGTGCAAACCGTTATTCTGGTGGGCGGTTTCGGTGAAAGTCCGTACGTTCAGGAGAGAATCAGGAGTGAATTAGCCGGCGTGAGACTGATCGTTCCTCCAGACGCAGGCCTCGCCGTGTTGAAAGGCGCCGTAGGTTTGGACACAACCCCGCTATTATCTCCTCTAGGATCATGAAATACACGTATGGGACAGGTGTGTTTGACTGGTTTGATGAACATAAACACCCAAAGGAGAAGAAGGTTTGGATTGATGGAGAGTGGTCGGTGGATGATTGTTTCGATGTGAACGTGCGAGTGAACGACGAGGTGATAGTGGACCAACAGGTGACCATGGCGAGTGTTCCTACTAGTGAAATATCCCTCACATCTGTCTACAGAACAACACAGGAGGACCCCGAGTACACAACAGACCCCGGATGTGAACTACTAGGGACAATTGAGCTTGAAAACAGCACCGAGGTTCCGTTTGAGTTTCAGGATATAGTGACTACGTTTATATTCGGCGATACAGAACTTCTCGTCAAAAAGAAGAACATAGCCACTGGAAAAGAAGCCTATATGGTTTTTGAGCGCTTCAAATAAAGCCTTTTATTATTTTTCGAAATAACTATTATTATCTTCATACAATCTCTCAAAAACACCAAAACACATAAACTACAATTGGAATTACATATAAGTGTTTGTTGATGCGTTAAGTTTTAGAGGAATGGAATTTTGATTATCAAAGCCTTCATCTTGAAAGGCGAGGAATTTTGATTACAAATGCGTTCATCTTCAGTGGAATGGAATATTCATTGTAAATGCGATCATCGTTGGAAGAAAGGATTTTAATCTTTGATGTGTTTATCATTAGAAGAATAGAAATTTAATTCTAAATACGTTTTAGTCTTGCATCTAACATAATTTTGATTATAAATATGTTTTAACCCTTACTTCAATAGAATTGTTATAATAAGGGCTTTACCCTTGAGATGAACGGAGTTCTGATTAAAAATAGATTAGTCTTGAGAGCAAAGAAGTTTGATTATAAATGGATTAGTCTTCAGAGCAAAGGAAGTTTGATTATAAATGCTTTGAAATATGAGAAGAAGTGAGTTTTGATAGTAAAGCGTTTTTCTCGAGTGAAATGGAAGTAAGATATTACGTCTTTAGAGGAATTATAAAGGCGTTTATGTTCAAAGTAATGGAAGATAAATTATAAATAAATTTATAGGAATTAAAATGCGTGTATCCTAAAGCTTATTGTGAAGACCTTTTGTATAAGGATTTCTCAGGGGTAAGAGTTTTCACATCGCAAAGCTTATTGTGAATACTTTTTTATAAGGATTTCTCGGGGGTAAGAGTTTTCAAAACGCAAAGCTTGTGGTGAAAACCTCGAGTATTATGATTTTCGGAAGTTAGAGTTTTCACATCGCAAAGCTTGTGGTGAAATTGCTTCATTTAAGAAAACCTCAGAGGTAAGAGTGTTCACTCAGAAAGCATGTGGTGAAATCACTTCATTTTAAGATACGTCGACGGTAAGAGTATACAAATCATAAAGCTAATGGTGAAGAACTTCCGTATGAGGGTATCTCATAGGTAGGAGTGTTTACATCACAAAGCTTTTTCGCGGAAGAAACTCATGCAGATGACCACCGCCATTATGTAATAAATCATCAAAGAGATATCAAAACTCAACACCAACAACTATATTTACCACGACTCGCATAAAGTTGTGAATTATTTTGATTTATATATTGAAAAGTCAATGCAGTACTATAAAGATACTTACTGCGTACGTTTATACTCTGATAATTCATTTCCTTATACATTTCAATGCAATCAGGCAACACTTCAGAACTTTCACGAAGAGCCGTCAAATATACAAAAAAAAATCGTTTTTAAGCAAAGACACATTTCTTCAATCCGTTCTTGAGAAACAAATACAAAAATGAATAATAAAAACTTAGATAGCTTTCTTTAACCGCTGAATTTCCGATATCCAAAAAGATTTTAAGTTGAATCTACGTAATAATATATAAGCTCCATTAATTGTTCTGTTTTTGAATGTATCGTCAACACATACCAAAAAGAATTCAAGCCATTAATTAAACACTTTTCAGTTTACAGTTATTGGAAACAAGGCATTTCTTTTTCTATTGATTTGTTGTACCATGTTGGCAATATTATAATAAGCAGGACATTTTAGTTTAATTAGTGCGTCCAAAATGCATTCAGAAAGGAGTTGAAGCTGTTATTTCACTAACGTGAAGCTGCCATACTTCATAATAATTATGATACAAATATTGCTGTCGTTATTGAGATTTTCACACGCTATTACCTTCCTGTATATCCACCGTGGGCACATTTAGCCCGGACCTATACGATATTTAAAAAGTATTAAATGCATTAAAAACTGATGGGGGAAGGGTGCATATACAGATAAGAATATTCGGCTAGTCTTTCTTTTAGATTTCTTCTGATTTAAAAGTGACGAAATAACTACAAAGTACAGCAACAAATCAATCCGGGTATTGTTAAAACTTCTCAAATGGCTACATCAACCCCCAGTTCTCACCTTGACCTTTTCCTTGACAAGATAAATATTTATGTGCGTCATCCATTAATAAGTCTGTGAAACAGTTAACATTGTAACAAAGTTATGTCTATTAAAGACAAGAACTTATTGGGCTACATTGTTCTCTTTTAAAAGTCTTGCTGTGCAAGTGTGAACTGTATCCTTGACTGTTTACTTCCATTGTGCTGATCTCAGTCGAAGGTACTATTCTTTGTATTTTATTCATCCAAATGATCGCGATTCACATATATATGTCCACTTCAACTGGTATGGCAGTCGTTAAAAGTCGCTTATTCATATATTTTCTTCTATGCTTACCGTGTCTTGAAAACAGAATAAACTCTAAGTGCAATGTGGTGCTTAGGGACATTGACAGTGTTTTACCTTCTACATATCACGTCATTAGTCTGAAATTAAGACTCAATAATAAATACATATTTCACATAATTAATCATTCAAGCGGACGAGGTTTCTGTAGTCAGTAGAAAGCACGCAATTTTCGCTTTATTAACCAAACAAATTACATATTCATCATTTCAATGCTTCCTTCTGAAAAGCATATCAAGTTACTTATTAAGTTTAAAGTTCAGCTTTCTGTTTTCAGATCATGCATGATTTTCAAAACTTTTAACAAATATCTTTAATTTAAGTAACGAGCATTTTTGAGCTTGGATTATAAGTATTAAAACGTACCAATAACATCTCATGGATAATGCAAAGAAAGATCGACTGGGGACTCCCCCACGTTCACCGTAAAAATAGAATCATGAGATAGTCAAAAATATAGAAAATCCAGCATACTGCATGGCTGCATATATCACCGGATTAGAATTTGGTGACCGATTTTTAAAGTAAAAATAATAGTATAAGAAAACATGCATTAGTTTTCATGAATTTAAGTAAACAGATAGGAAGAATTCAAATTTTACAATTCATGCATAAAAGCTTATGAAGAGGGTACAGTCTTATACGAGGCATTATCAGCGACGATTTCTAGCACCAAAATCACTGTAAATATTTATAAATATTTTGATATTTTTGGCAGCAACCCATTATGTATAATGATATTGTAATTTAGTAAAATCGTCAGTGCTCAACTGTCTCTTAAAGGGGCTAAACACCAGAAGGTTTCAAACTCGGCAAATACATTATTTCTAAAGAACAAGTCTAGAATTGTCAATACGAGCTTTAATGAGGCCGATAATACATAATTTACTTGATTTAAGGAGTAATGTGTCGCTGTTTCAGCTGCGACTACCCGTTTAAAAATAGCGAATAATGGTTTCCAAGTTTATATTTTGTATTAAGCATGTGAATGTCACATGAATATTAATGATACATACACCTACGATATCATCAATTGCCATTGATTTACTTGGTAGACAAACCAAGAAAATATCGAAATGTAAAACTACGCATTTATTGCCAAAAAAAACATGTGTCCTAAGCGATGTGATACAGCAGTAATTACGTTTCAATGCGTTGTATTTTATGTTTTTTTATTCAATTTTAATTTGTTTCTTGCAGTTGTATTATCGGGTGTCTAGTTCCTTTAAAACTATCATCGTGGCTCCACAAATAGTTTTCATCATTTAACCATCATCATCATCATCATCATCATCATCATCATCATCATCATCATCATCATCATCATCATCATCATCATCATCATCATCATCATCTTCATCATCATCATCATCGTCGTCGTCATCGTCGTCGTCGTCGTCATCGTCATCATCGTCATCGTCGTCGTCGTCATTAAAACCCGATGCTTCCCTGTGGCGCTGTTCACTCATGTCTCAAATATTATCATTAGAAAAATCCCATTAAACGAACCTTTGACTTGAGGAACTGAACCGTAATGAGACTATTATTAGTTATCAACTATATAGTGGTTTAAAGTGTCCTGATAATTTTAAATTTCAACTATATTGTGGTTCATTTCATTTTGCTTTTTAAACCGTTAAGGTGTCTTACCAAACATACACTTGATCGTATCAAATTCCTAGAGTTTATTAACCAATTCAGGCATTCGACCTCTTAACAAATTGATATAAAAAAGTAGATCATTTGCCGCAATCAAGTATCGATCACAAATATTGTGGAGCAAATCAAGTTGTGAGTTATTTGGAAGGATTGTTGAAGTAACCTTTTTGTTTAAGCTTTAAACCGACTTGTTTTTTCTATTGATAGGTTTTGAAAAAAAAACAATTAGCTGTTTTAAACCGTATTGAAGTAATTTTTAATTAGTTCTTAAATGTTCCATACTTAAAATGAATTAATCAGTTCATGCATACTATTCAACAATCAAGGAAGTAAATCAATATTCATATCTTTTACAATGCTTTGTTTGAACTCTTTCTGGTTCCATGTTTTGAATGCATTGTGTACTTTTTATAATCCTTTTGGTTCTGTCGTCAACAAGTTCAATTACATGAAGTATATTTTGATGAGCTTCAAGAAATAAACAACGTGCAAACGATTATGCTTCATTATGAAAATATCTATAAAACAAAATTTCAATAGTATTTGTCACACTCCTATTGCATTACTTTTTATCATCTGCATTCTACGAAACTGGGCATGGAATACTGATTTTATCCAAAGTCTTTGTCGCAATAAAAAAGTACTCCTTCCTCGAAAACGCACATCATATTTAATTTACAGGATTCCTTTTTCTCAAATATACCACATTTTACAGGAGATCAATCCCTTTCTGATGAAATTTGGCATTATGCAATAGTCAAAACTGTTTTCCAGAGATTAACATGAACCTGATTAATATCGACATTCCTTTTTACAAATCATGACGACTTGCAATATTACTTAGGCTAATTGTGTTTTTTCATAGAAAACTGTTATAGTGCCTGTTTCTCCGGACAGGAAGTAAAAAGTGCAGTTATTTATGAAGTATTCGCGAAACGTTTATTACATTTGAGTGATTCATAATAATAGCTTACCGGACGATCAGTGTGACAATGCGCATGTGCATTCACATACGTATGCCACTATATCTGTAACTGTATATAATTAAGACGTTTTACAAAGCTATTTTCGAGAAAATTTCTACTTGTGCATGTGACTTCTATATTTGAAAATACATTCTACATGCTTTTTTTCATTAAAATACTTAAATTTATTTTATAACTCTGGTGTCGGAGATAATGTCTGTAAATACAGTTGTAAAGGTTTTCTACATCATACTTATAATAACTATTTGACACGACAGCTGACGCGTAGGTATTTATCATATAATTTTGTCTATAAAGTGCAAGTTAAGTGAAAAATATACATGTGATCTCTGGAAGAGTTTGTAAAGGCGAAACTCTGCTGAGTATTTTTATTGAATTTGAATATATTTAAAGCAACACAATTGTTTATAATTAGATTTCTGAAATTGTTTCTATAGGCAAAACAGCGGGCACCTTACTAATTAATAATTCTTAAAACCTTTATGAAAATGAGTCTTCATACGTTAAAAAATGGCAGATTGCGAAAATCCAATTCATCCTTCAATTCATTTGTTAGTTATTATTATACTTGTTTGAATGCGATAAAAAACATCAAAGCTTCTTTTTATTTATATCCCAACATAGGAATGCAAACTGGAATTCTTAATGACTAATCAATTTGGAAAACCTTGTTGAGTTTAATTACTCTTAAACGTAGAGAGGCCTTAATGTATGTGAAAGGAGCACGAATTCGTATCTACAAAATTCATTTTTCTTCATTCGTTTTTCGGAAATAGTTAAATGAACCAATTGACCGTCTTATTCATCATAATTGCCGTTAAGGCCTTATTCTGGTCGGCAGTTCACGTTCAGGGGAGATGGAGAAGGGCGAGATTCCGGACTTGTATATGGTGTCATCAAGTTTCAACACAACCCCGCCTTTTTATTTCCGTAAATCATAAAGTATTGGTATTGGACATCATTGGTTGGAAAATAACGGATGCCATATTGTTTCTCGGTAAACAAGAATATGCTGGGGAATGTTCCTTGATCAAAATTCCCTGATTCACACGTCTACGGTAGCAGTGTATATGTAGTTTCATAGAAAAAACACACAGCCGACAAACAAGATTTAGAAAAGAAGAATGTGTTAGGTATGTAATTGTTGCAAATTATACGTGCGGGTGAACGAACATGTGGGAGTGGACTAACTGATAACTAGGACGCGCATACCGCTTCATCAAATACACACTACATCCGTCTATAGGATGACACGTCTGAATACCGAATGAAGAACAGACCCCGAATACGTTTTGCTCAAGGCTATCAATCTTGATAGTAGCAGGGGAATTCCATTTGAAAATCAAACGTCGGAGAATACGCTTAGGTTCGGGGATACGGAACTGCTGCTGAAAAAATAACACTGTCTCTAGAAGTGTTCGTGACCTATGAGTGCTTGGAATTAAGATACCTTCATAAATATTATTTGGCATCAATCAATCAGTGCTATATGTCGACACTGTACTATTAACATTAATATACTCTATTTTCATTTTTTACTCTTATCCTTGTGTTGTTTTCTTTAAATGCATGCGTTTTATTGACCTAGAAATACATTCTGGAAACTACTATCCTTCAAAGATGAATATCTCATGAGTATATGCAATGTTTATAGAGAATACTAGGGTAGTGCCATGGATGGAGGAAGTTTATCTGTCTCGGCTGCGGATATTCAGCTCACCCGATAAATTCTTCCGCCTTGCCAGATAAAATTTCTCCATCCACGGCACTAACCTAGTATTATATTTATCCTGTTTAATTAAACAGTATAATAACCTTAAAATTATTAAGTATCTTTCAAATAAGGGGGGGGACTGTTTTTCCCTGCTGACGTCATCACACTCGGTATCCATGTTTAAATCGCCCCCGAAATAGTTCTCAAAACTGTTCATTTTTTTCAACACGTTTATATTCAAAGTCATTGCATTTTAATACGTCAATATCAATTCCACATAAAAAAACTTTTAAACTTGCATAAACATGGATCAGTCTCCAAACAATATCCGATGATGTAACAATTATTCCGCAAGTCACAGCGTAGAGTACACGGGTCAAGACTCAAGACCACGAGTTACGAGTGATAATATTGGATGTTCAGAACTGCACCGGCAAAGAGATCATTCATTCCTGTTGTAAGTGAGATTTTGTCATACACCACAGAAATGGATTAAACTATCGACGAGTATCGTTGAATGCTGTTTCACAGTTTCCAGCATTTGTGGGTGGGGTAAGATGTTTACATCACATGTAGATTTTCAGGTCGATTGTTTTGCCAGTGTCATTTTTTTCACAATGATGGGACTTTATGGACGAGTGATTGCTTAGGGCGGCTGGCGGTGGTCAATTGATAAGATACTGAAACAGAATGAATATTTGTGTTGTTCCTGTGACATTGCAGAATATAGAAAAGAAGTTCGTTTTCGCGGTCACATGACCACCTGACTGTAGATACACATCACGTGGTCGACTTTCCTAATAAACTTAAATTTACACGGCACCTTCTTATTGGATCGATATGTATGCAAGTGACAGGATAAAATGATTTACACAATTTGAGGAGTTTGTCAAGTTTGGATTTATAATTTCAAGTTGATCGCAGGGAACTAAATTTCGTTCATGCACAATTACTTCACGACAGTAGCTATGCAAACGGAAAGAGGCATGTGTGACCCATTGAATGATTTGAATAAGTTTTCCCCAAGTAAATGCACGATATGCATGTGTATGGAGATGCTGCTGATATATATGCGGGTATACAACTGAACTATCATGCTGTCGTGTTGTTTCTTCAACGATACTTTAAGAAAATTATGTATGTCACGCATTAGTTTTACCATTAGTATGACGTTAACCTTTTACCTCGCATACACTCTATCAAACTTAAGTCGTTTTCGTTTTTAAAAAATACACGCTTTGTATCAAGAGTGTTTCTAATAAAAATCGTTGATTTTAAGGCGTGCCTTTAGTTTATAATATAAATGCAACGCATACAGTTAGTAATTTGAAAACCTCAACAAGCCATTGTGTTTGTAACTTGAAGAACTTTAAAAAATTTAAGTGTGTTTTATTGTTACATTAGAGCAATTTAACTATCAAATCAATTTATACCTTAATACGTGAAAAATTTAAAACATTGCGTAAAAGGGTTAAAGAGGTCAAATGGACAAGTAAACGATACTGCATACGGCGGCCCGGGTTATAATTAAATACCATATTTCTAGTCATTTAACAGGACATTTCGAG
This sequence comes from Mya arenaria, assembly GCF_026914265.1. NCBI lineage: Eukaryota > Metazoa > Mollusca > Bivalvia > Myida > Myidae > Mya > Mya arenaria. Next base: position 14,090,128 of record NC_069130.1, on the reverse strand, counting down.
AAAATGTTTGTCAGAATGTTTTGTTTTCAGTCAGTCGGGTAACCGGAAACGCAGGTATTTTTGGGCGTATCTAATCTAATTTTACTATCATTTTGTATGACTTATTGTTACTTTTACTTTAATTTACTATAATTGTTATGCCTAGTGATCTCAGTCTCTGATGACGGATTTTTACTCGTGCGCAGCACACTTGAACGATTTCCTTTGCTGAGTGAACTTCCTGAATTGTTTTATCTTAGTAATTAATTTAATCCTGTGACTAGTGTTCTTTATATATTTCAGGTATGTACTGACTAATTCGGTATATATTTACGCATTGCTATTAGCTCGCTTGTTATTATTATATTGCGTTTTTTGACTCTTCCATATTGACATTTGGACGATAACCTTTGATAAGTAAATAGCGTGGTTTATTCGATTTTTATTTCATTAAATCCTTTGACTTGTGTTCTGGAGTCCTTCCAGCTTCCTTTTTAAAGTTTTGTATGGCTAAACACTTATAAAAACAAATGAAAACTCTTAATTTACGAGAAATTGGACGCTTTAATGGACTTCAAAATAAGATGATAAAGACAAAACAACTACTCGTATAATGTCTTTTAAGTACCAAAACCATTGGAATACATTTCTGATTACATTGGAAATATGATATCATACTTTTTTGCAAAGTGTACAATTGCAGTGTTTTCTAAAATGCGATTCAGAGGACGTGCATATAAATGCATCTCGTGGTATTTATGCAATATGATAATTAATATTTGATACTGCGACTGTTAGAGTGTTGACAGTATTAAACGTATATAATTAAATTTGTCATGGAAGTAGGCGGTGAGATCTATTCTAGTTCACGTTGTCATAAAATGATGACTTTATTGTGCATCATATTGACCTTGGAAGTTTGTGTTTGTATACATGTTTTGAAATTAATTCTAAAAACGTTTTATCAGAATAGAAGCTCTGCGCTAAGCCCTGTGCTAAAAGTATTACGTGAAGCCACGAGTGAAAATATAGTTTTTCTGAGATTACTTATGGATATAAAACATTTTTCTTAATTTAAGAGTGTGTTTCATGATACATTATTATTCAGTCATCTTACTTTCAAAGACCAGTCAGTATTGCTTGAAGACAGGTCGATTTCCAGGTAAAGATGAGGACCACACTAGTTTGTTGAATAATTTTGAGGCATGGGTGGGGTAAAAAAATCAGTAAATCTTTTTGAGTATGCAAACTGTTCAAATACATCCGACGTTGTTTTCGGTAAAAATTGCCGTGGAGCTCTGAATGATTTTTTACCATTGTGGTTCATTTTGTCGGTGTACAAAAACATAGTAGTCGTAAAAGCCATCAACGGGTTAAATACAACTGTAATATCAAACCGTACAAAGTGGTTGAAATATTTAATAGGATAGTAATTCCAAATATGTTTAAACAAAACACAACATTTTCAAAACAGTCAGAAAACGGAAAACAAAAGTGCTACCTTATTTCTAGCATGTTTTTCATATAAGGCGAGTTTCGACAGCCAATGAAAATGGTATATACCTCTCAAATCCTATTTTTCGCGATATGTATGGCCAATCAAAACGGAGGAAACATATTTTTGCCGAGTTTGTTAATATTGGCCGAGTTTGGTCGATATTGGCCGAGTTGTTGAGTATATTGTCGTCAATTGTCTGGTTTTGTTTATGCGAGTGTCCTCAAATCGCCTAAATGTGTACAAACAAGTTAGCTTAAATCTCTAAAATCTTTTATTGAGAATTAAAATATAACGCTCTTTTTGAATTGTTTAAAGCACATTGAAGTGTTCCTTAATGAGCCTAATCAGATTATACCCCCCCCCCAAAAAAAAACAAAACAAAAAAAAAACTACAACAACAGCACTACTGCTAAACACAACACCAACTCGACCTACAGTTGATTTCTTTTCCCTACGATACCTACACATTTGACTTATATATAGTTATAACTTAAAAATAACTCTTATTAATCTTGGCTCTTTTTTAATGTTTTAGATACCGTTATGAGCGCCTGTTATTTTTTTGTTATTCATCCTTTAGGTAGAAGGAAACTTTTATTCGGAATAGAAGGTAAAGCAAAACATGGAAACAGTATGCTTTTGACTGAAGTCAAGAAGGTATATAAACTTAACAAAGCGTTTTATTTGATAATCGCCCTCAAACGAAAGGAAATTGATCCTGGAAGTTAGTACATATGCATGTTTATCTCTTTTTGATGGCAAACAATTCTCTTCTTTTAATACTCAAAAAAGTTATTATAAATTATGTATTTCAAATTTAAACTACGTTGTCTTTAGGTTTGTTCTTGATTACATACGACACTGACGTCACTATGACGCATTAGAAGGGCTAAAACCTATTGTGTTATATCTTGGTGCTCAACCTATTCTTTAAGTGTAATTTGCTTTTAAGTCTGTATAATTCGTATATCTTGATTTTTCATTCGAAAAAGAACAATATCATATGATTAAAATAGAGAATAAAACTCGAAAACTAAATTAATCCTTTCAAATCCATTGTATATAATATCCCGCTAAAATATCAGATAACAGTTTCGAGCATTTTAAAGCGTAACATATGTTTAAAGGGACATGGCACTATTGCAAGAAAAAAAAAGAATATTGTCAAAGCATTGTGTACAACTCATTGAATCTTACTTGCTGATGTATCACATCGCTTACTACACGTGTATCATTCGCAGTTTTTGCGTATGTTTCAAATTCAAGTTTTACCGGGGGTGTCTACCACGTTAAAACAGTACATTAAAAATAGCGTCCGTATATGTATGTACAGGTACACTCAGCTGAGACAGCTACAAAATATTCTTTTAATCATGTAAAATGATGTATTATCAGCTCCAATCTGGATCTTATTGACAATTCTAGGCTTTTTTTGAGGAAATAATGTATTTGCCGTTTTTTGAACCATCTGGTGTCTAGTCCCTTTAAGACATAATATAACCTATTAATATAGATTCATTGTACTCTTCCCTTTCATTCAAAAAAAATAGTTTTCTTAAAATCAGAAAACTACCTAGCTGATATAAACATCCTGCTTATCGTATTACGGAACGGGTTGGATGTCTATCGAGCAATGCAAATTACCGCTTATATTTGCATATATATTCATCATGCCTGCGTGTATTCGTCGCTGACATACGAGACGACAATAGCTTGCTGTAACGTTCGACAAAGGGTGAGAAGATGTGTAGCATGTTGGAATACCTGTTAATTTTATGCGAAACTGTGTGATAAAGTAAGATTATAATTTATTTTATGTTCCTTCTATAAAAATGCAAAACATTGTAAACAAAAATACGTTATGTTTCTTGCAGAAATGTAATACTGTTTAGAACATTTCAGGTACTACTTCATTGTTTTTCGATAACGAAACCAGTGTACGGTTCAGGCTATAAGGTCATTTAAATTATGTTGACAGTTGGTATTAACGCGCTGCATGAAATTGCGAAATCGCGTCCGAGTTTTATACTAAATGAACGCACGAAATATACGAATAAGTTATTAGTTAAGCAAACGTTTGAAATGACGCTAAGGTCATGGGAGTGTTATGGTCGAAATTGTCCAAGAAGATTGTAATATTATTGCATTCTCGAGACGTATGGCCTTATCTTTTTGAAGATCCATTCATTGACATTGAAATATCTGGTTATTTAGTTGATATGTTCATTCGTGAGTAATAAAAACATCCCCAAGCATAAGTTTTATATTGATGGCAAACCATGCTGCAGCAAAGCCCTAGTTAAAGTTTGGCCTTCGACATCAATGTTTCATTTCACCATCGCAAAAATCCCAAAATACCATAGAGGCATGTGATCTGCATACAGTCATGCTAATAAAAAAAATATGCAAAATGAGGTCAGACATCGATCTAAATCAAAGGCAGATCAAGGCTTTGGTGTAAGAGCAGACGCAATTTCGGGGCAGAAATGCAGCCATGTTTTCCCTAATCAATAATTGAAATTTATGTGTGTTTTACATGCAGTCAGGGTGGAATTGGTGCTCCTCCAAGAACATTTTGGTTGTGTTGTGTCTAAAATGGGTCATATATATTTTATTCCCGATGTTTACGTTAAATAGTTTTACAATTTTAGGAGTTGGGTAGAAATACATTGATAACCTAGTCACCATATTCAATTTACATTAACAAGACTTAAACTTGATTTAACATGTTGTTTACATAATCATACATTAACAATAAAGTTTGCCTCAAACTGAGTACAAACTGAAAAAATGTTATGTTAATATTGTATTATTCAATTGTGCACATTTTCAATGAACTTTTGTGCAGGTTGAATGAAATATGATATTTACATTATGTGCATCATATTCTAAAGACATAATTAATGTCTTTATCTCAGATTACGCCATACAGGCAGGCTCTGACATTAAATGATAAATCACAGGCATATGATCAACTTTAATGTGAGGGAGTTTATTTTCCTTATTTTCATTGTTAAGCTCGTAGTAAGCGTAAAACATGCTGATATAATATTCTAGTTATAGCTACCAGTTGAAAATATAAGATTACCTTAGATAGTTTTTGCTAAGGAAGTTGTATCTTATGGTGGTAATTGTGCGCCAACGGCATTTGTTTCATATAAGTTAGTATATTTGGTAAGCTATATATTTTTCTTGAAATGTCAGAACGACATTTCCCAAGAGGGGTGGGTTGTCGTGGGGTTAGTAACGTATACTAGAAATGTTGCTCTTAGTGCATGTGTTGAATGTTCCATTGGTTTGCGTTTCTTCGTTCCATTACAAAGATGCCAGATTTAGATTACTAGTACTCGTTTTAGGCATATTTCTTTTTTTAAACAGGCACTTGAAAAGCTGAACAAAGAAATTCATTATTTTCATACCTGCTATTTAATACTGACTGCAAGTTCTGACGTGAATAATACCGAATAAAGGATACTCATTTATACAATATTTACAGCGGACATGATTACGATATAAAAACTCGCGGTTACAGGAGTTGCACCAGACGAATTTTTTTAAGAGGAAGTGATTTCATGTCGGTATGGTATCAGATACATCAGAACCAGTGAACACTTTAAATAGCCAAAATGTTCATGTATGAGGTCCATAGCCCCCATATCATATTAAGAACCTATTTATTTCGGTTTCTTGGGGAGGGGCGCAATCCAACAGGCACCTTCTCTCAGTTGAAATCCGGGATCCAACCCTGCCACGTGTCTGTGATAGGGATTGTATTAAAAAGATTGACGGGGAGCGTGTGGGCGGTGTATATTCTCCTGCTAAGTATCACCGTGTCTGTGTGAGGAATTTTAGCTAACATGATGGACGGATAGGTTGGGGACGGGTTGTCACCTCCTGCCAAGCAAAAACCGTGTGCATGAGGGAAATTGTAACTAAAATGATGGATGGGGATGTTGCGGAAGGTTTGTCCCCTCGCTCCAGCCAAACACATGGCTGGGTGAGAGATTTTGACTACAAATATGGATTTGTAAATAAACTCAAAAAATATGGACGGGATTGTGCGGTTGGATGTCCCCTTATCCCAAGCAACACCATTGCTTGTCGAGAGATTATAACTCAAAAGATGGACATTGCGGGATGTTCGAATAGACGTCTGTTACATAAAATTGGCAGTAAGAAACGTAATATATGGCCTTGAGAAACGTTATTAAAATAACAGTACCCGTGGAAAATATCCCTTACATATACTGGCATCAAAAAGTCCACTTTATTAGAAATACATGTCTATTTCGTAATAGCGTATATAGATAAGTCAATTTTGACATTTGAAAACGTCAGAAAACACATACATCTGGCGGTAAGAAAAGTCCTTCTTTGTCTGTAATACACTTCCTTTACATAATCGTAGGGATACGAGAGTCCACTAAGAACGTTCTAAACGTCAATTACTGAACATTGACTGTACAAAACGTCCATATTGGCCATAAAAACGCCCCAATTGACCGCGGGATATTACCACAAATGAAATGTTCTCGACATGATACATCCTGAAAAATGAAAGTACTGCAAGTACTGGAGGGAACGTAAGCTTTGTTCTCGTGTTCATATAATGGTGGCTTTATACTTATGAGCGCACAAATAGCATTTTTTCTTCCTCATCAGTTATGATCTAGGAAGCACTCGAGTTTGGTTGAAACAGTATTCATTGCATTATAACGAAGAGCGTTATGTGAATCAATATATACAAGTCAAAGGTTTGAAATGCCCAGGAACAGATATCTCTAACTAGGTCAATTTTTGCCGTAATGGGAAATCAAAGTGCTGAGAGTACCCTGATCACATATTGATAAAGACATGTGTGGTCTGTATGTGTCTTGGTATGTTGTGTGTATGTCGTACATTGACTTAAAGGCCTTGACATAGGGTTTTTGTATGTGCTTGTAAGTGAAAGTTTCATTATATTAGTATAGCTTAAGACCCAATTCATTCCTGGTCAAGTAAGATAGTGGGTTATTGAATTTTGTCATTTTTAAGGTCACAAATCAGGAGCAACTAACACAAGAACTTGTATTAAATGGTCAGCCTATCAACACGCTTACCTAACTTTATTATTATTGAACTAGTATTGTATAGTTTACACGGTTACCAAATTTTGTAAGGATAATAACTAAAATGGTAAAGTAAGAGAGTAAAGAAAGCGTTTGACAATAAGTGAATTAAGTAAAAAGCTAAACTATTAAAATTAAAACGTTTAAGTTGAACCTTTACTCTTTAAAATTGAGTGTGAAATGCCTCTTACGTATTCGGGATGGGTTAAAAGCGCTACGCTATTAATAATGTTTTGCTTTCGTAAAAAGCTCTCATGGTACAAAGCGTCCTATTTTGCGTACGAACACATTGAACCTGTAAGCATTCTTACCCAAAATTAAAATAAAATACTTTCTAGTATATATTATTTTGTCCATATTTATAAAGTCCATGTAGCATGTATAATATTTCGTCCGTGGGAGGGAGCTTGTTTCCTAGCGACAGAGTCAGGCGGTTGTCCGAAATGTAGTATATTTGACCTTTACATTCACCCACAAGGCAGTGTTAAACACTGACTTAGCTGTGATAGGTTTAGTACAGCATCAGTACGTTTGGACTGTCATACGATTTCTTAGAATACGAATAAGCACTGAGTACTATCGTCCCCAAAATGGTTTTAATAAATAAAGTAATTTCAACAAAATTAATTTTTATTATGATTATTTCAGTTCGTTTGTGAACAAGCTCATAGCTGTTATGAATTACTATCCAGTAGACTTGGGTAGAAATCAGTACCGGCTTCCACATCACACAAAGAAACTTAAGGCTTTAATATAACCTCCTTTCACCAAATAACAGCAAAGCAGGATCCAAAGCTCATTTCATACCCAAACCCCTTTACAAAAGTGCATTCTTTCGCATATTATGCCAGTCTTTTGAGATAATTTAGAACGGTAATAATCATGTACTTAAGAATTGAGGATGACATATTATTTGAATAATAATAAGAATTATTGATAAGCAGTTCTGTGCTCTGGAATAAGTTCTTCTTTGTTATATTAATCAACACTATCTACGACGGACTCTAAATCTCAATCTAGAAGCATAATATTTAGAAGCATGCTAGTATGTGGTAAAATGATTAGAATTGAGATTGAGTAACTATTTAATTATGCAGTATCTGGGCATTGCGACTGTTTTAATACTGGGCTCGAGTTCTTACCTCGGGGATTTTCAACAGTACAGTACATTTATTGAACATTTCTACTTAGAACAAGTTCGTTCCTAGGATTCTTGATAGAATGAGCAGGGTTGATTATATAAGAAGGTGAAAACCGATAACACCAGACCATTTTTACATTTCTTTATTGTTTTAGAGCAGTTTGATCAACCATGGCAATCAATGGCCAAAGCAAGATCCTGCTGGTGGCAGCTATTGACTTTGGAACCACATACAGTGGTTATGCCTTCTCCTTCCGAGACGACCCCAATAATATTCAGACAAATCAGAACTGGTACGCACGAGCAGGAGCTTCCAACTTTGTTTCACTTAAGACGCCTACTTCCGTCCTCCTAAATCCAGAGGGAGGCTTTGACAAGTTTGGTTTCGAGGCCGAGGACAAGTACGCAGCCCTAGCTGAAGATGATGTGCACCAAGGATGGAGGCTTTTTCGGAGGTTTAAGATGGTTTTGCATAGCAATAAGGTAAGTTATAAATAAATAATATGATATGTTAACATGATACACATAAGTAATACTAGCAATTTGGTTTGTCAGCAAAACTACATAGCAAGTCAACATATTTTGATCATGTAAATATGGTAATTTACTCCGAATACTGTAACATTGGATACAAATAAGGTCAAGTCAACACTTTTACGCCCAAAGTCACGCACTCAATAATACAATGGCAGCTAAATGGCATTAACAACAAACCATTACCTTGTTTAGAGCCGTAACGTTTAATGCCTTACAGAAACTAAACGACAATCACAAAAAGCACACCAAAACAAGCAGAAGAAGCCTACCGTTTTCAATGCAATTAATTATTAGTTGCCTTATAATCGTCAGCAAACAAGGGCTTTTTTGGTTGTATTAAGATTTCAACCTATTTGCGAGAACACACTCTCATCCTTACCTCAGCATGTACCATGTAAGCCAAATTAAACATAAAACTTATTTGAGCAAGCCACACTATATAGACAAATATATGAAAATATATATAAAAGAGTTTAGTAAAAGGAGTTTTTGTAATGTCGTTTTTAGTACTTGACAAGAGATATTACGGTGGAGGACTTTTGCGGAAAACAGATGACTGCTTTCCCGTTGTTCGTCATGTCCATCAAATACCTGAGAGAACACTTATTGGAGGCTTTTACTAGGAAAAACATAAACATTGTGGAGACAGACATTTTGTACGTGCTGACCGTCCCGGCTATCTGGGATGACAATGCTAAGGGATTTATGAGGGATGCGGCAGTAACAGTAAGAAATTTGAAATATTCTTAACAAAAAGCAATGCACAACAGTGAGTTACATATGAAATAATAGCGACCTGTCACTTAACCGTGACGATGAATGATGACTGAGGTTCATTTCACTTTTATAGGATTACTGTTTATGGTGACATAAGACCGAAAGCGGTGTGTAATGGGTTTCATATCATGCCGAAGACATTGCATTTACCTTAATGCCTTGGCTTAATGTCGGTATGAATATACATCCATTTGAAGAAGTCTGCCATCATTGCAATACAAAATGGATTGTCGTGATCTAAAAAAGTAATATGACCTCTGCCTAAACCTAGCTCAACCAAAAGTATGTTTGTCAAATTAAGCAAGGCAACTGACGCGGTTGTGATGGTGGTGTGGTAATCATGATGGGTCGGGAATCCAGCGTTCCGGGATTAACCCCGATACGCATTTTATAGAATATGAAGAATGTTGTAAATAAAGAATTGAGCGACATAACACTGGTTTATCTTGATTTCTTTGCAAATAAGATCACATTAACCAATTTAACTTCTCTAATTCTTTATCAATGACAAAGAATGTTTATAGAAATAAACAACAGGTGCCTCGCCACATCACATATTAACATATATACTTTGCTTTATTTACATAATGTCGTGTATAAGTGTAACAGACTCTTTGTGAGGAACTTTAATAATTTGTGTTAAATATTAATACATTGGAAACTACAGGGACAAGCGACAATGACTACTATGTGTATCGAATCATTGATTTTTCATTTGGTTTTTTTCAAAAGGTGAATGTGGTATACGATGGTTCACGCAAAACATGTCTCATTGTATTACAATATGCTGATGTGTTACTTTGCTGTAAAGGCTGGAGTAGACCCAAGCCGCCTTCAGCTGGCCTTGGAGCCTGAGTGTGCCTCTGTCTGGTGCGAGACGCTAGGTATGGATGTTAAGGGCGCTGTAGCGATTCAAGGATCGCAGTATATGGTAGTCGATCTTGGAGGTATATCAAATCATAAAGTTTTACACTTTGCATTTACGATGCATTTATAATAAAAGTGCTATCTGTCGATTTCACTTGGTTACTTGTCACATTTAAAATATTGATTTATTTTCAAACGAATTAAGTGTTGTTGTTTTGTCATCTTTTTATAGTTCAGGCAAGTAACTTTTACATTAAAAAATTGAAATATTTATAATTATCTTAAAATCACAGGAGGCACCGCAGATATATCTGTTCATGAAAGAAAACCAGATGGAACCCTGAAGGAAATCCACAAAGCCAGTGGGGGTCCATGGGGAGGTATCTGTGTTGATGAAAATTACATGAACACGATTAATGCATTATTTGGCGATAAAGCTCTCACTGACCTTCGAAAGACGGAAATGAATGATTATTTCGACGTCACCCGAGATTTTGAACGTAAGAAACGGTCATTTGACATTGAAAAGACAACGCATATAATTGTTCGTATTTCAGCCTCGCTGAAGGATCTTGCTGAAAAGTATTCACCAAAATCTTTACAAGGAACGAATTGCGTCCTTAAAAGTGCGGGAAAAGGCCATCATTAGGGGAGGAAAAGACAAGCTGATACAACAGTTGTCAAATCATGGTTTAAAACACCAATCGATCTGTTGATGCAGCATATAAAGTCTCTTCTAGCTGAACCAAAGATGAAAAACGTGCAAACCGTTATTCTGGTGGGCGGTTTCGGTGAAAGCACGTACGTTCAAGAGAGAATGAGGATTGAAATAGCCGGCGTGAGACTAATCGTCCCTCCAGACGCGGGCCTGGCCGTGTTAAAAGGTGCCGTCAGGTTTGGACACAAACCCGCAATTGTCTCCTCCAGGATCGTGAAATACACGTATGGACACGAAGTGTATGGCAATTTTGATGAAAAGAAGCACCCAGATGAGAAGAAGTTTTGGAAGAATGGAAAGTGGTGGGTGCCTAAATGGTTCAATGTGTTCGTGCGGGCGAACGGTGAATTGAGAGTTGACCAGCAGGTGACTCGTAGGAGTACTCCTAACAGTGAAATCTCCTTAACATACGTCTACAGATCGACCCAGGAGAATCCCGAGTTCACAACAGACCCCGGGTGTCAACTACTAGGGACAGTTGAGCTTAAAAATAGCACCGACATTCCATTTCAGCAGCAGGTTATAGAAACTACGTTTATGTTCGGGAATACAGAACTTCTTGTCAAAATGAAGAACACGACCACTGGAAAAGAAGCCTATATGACCTTTGAGTGAATCAAGAAAAACGTTTTGAAATAATCGATGTAACTCATATTTGCTTCTCGAAAAATATGTAGTGATTTTATCTGTTTTTCAAAATTTTGGATGTCTCGTCAGTCTCTGTTTGTACATATTACTGATTGTTTGATCAATTTCCCGAGTTTTTAAATACCCTATGTTTATTAACATTAACACTCAAAAATGGAATGAAATTGTGTATGTACGCTCATGGATAAATGATACTCATGTTTTTTTATAGTTATATAACCAATTCGTCCCGACAGCGAACTAATTGAAAATATATTTATCATTATAATTGTGATGCGAGAGTTCATTTAATGAACTTAATAATACCTGGAAGGGCTTGTTAGTATGTATGTTCATTATAAAATCAATTATTTTTTTATGTAACTCTTAGTGTAGATAGACCTTTGAGTCATACTCTGACTGGCGGCATATTCTCACCGGACGGCTGGGCAATGCTAATTATGTTACTGTAGGTTGCTCAGTCCTGTTCGCAGTATTTGTAGTGGGCGTGGTCGTTTGATGTTAAGGACCAGTGTACTCGTTATCTGAAAATGATTACAACCACTAAAATTCTAGTGTAGTACTAGCAACGATACACTTAAAAATGTAAGTTTCATGACGAATTGTCATGGAGATGTTCGTTAAAAAAGCGTATAATATAACTATTAACGAAATTTGACGGTCCGTACATTGTTTTCTAAAAATAATGATTTTCGATACCAACTTTTCCGTGAATATTATTGTTACCGCAGCTGAAGGTTGCACCCTGCCTTTGCTGTTTCCAACATATAACTTAAGTTCCAACCTCCCTTGGCAAGCAGGGAAGATAACTGTTCAAAATTTAGAAAAATCTTACATTATGCGGAATTTATTTAGAAGACTTCTAAATATGATAATTTAATTACTGCTTCATTTTTCTTTTTACAATGTCGTTCAAAAGAATGATTCACATGCTGTTTCCTGTGAATACATGCCAATTGTTCCCAAATCCTTTACTCATTATAGTTAAGTATGCTAATCGGAACAACATGCCTTGTATTTGTGTTAGTATTATCAACGATAGTTTTTTTAGAATACATGCATAAAGTTGTTTTGAAATTCGGTACACATATTCATCATGAAGTGTGGGGAAGACGATATTAACGTTGTACAGAGAGTGTGTCTAACTTATCTGATAAAAGTATATTTTATAATGTTGGTGTATATTTTGAAACTATTAAAAGACGAGGAAGCAATGTTTTTTTTAATAAAATCATGACCTATAATGTCTGACATATTTTAAAACTAGAGTTAAGTGCACTTCAACTATTGTATTTCAATTAAATACTCTCCTTTTCAAATTATATTTGTCAAATAACAAAATCCTAAAACAACAAACAAAATTACAGTAACAATGGCGTTCAGAGAAAATCATTACTCATGATTCATATCTAGTTGTTTTATCTTAACAAAGTTTGTAAAAATATGTATTTCTTGGTAAAATACAAAACTATTCACAAGTAAGTAACATACTATATAGGCAAAAGTTTATTTGGTATATGATGAACATAATTCAATGAACCTACAGGGACGGAACCAGTAGCCGCACACACCTAATTTAAGGCTCACTACTAAGACATATAAGACAGTGAACGTATGAACAGCTCAGATATACAATACATACATTAATATATATTTATCAACACATATTATAAATGATGTTTAAGGGAAAGTTCAATAACCATTTACCTCTTACAAACGCTACTAGACAATCAGTTAAAACAATATTATGACATTCATCTTATTTTCACGGAAGTGACGTCGACGTTTAGTCCATACGCCGCGACGAAAATCATGATTTCTAGTAGTTTTTACTTGAATATTCAGATGTTTAAGAAAAAGTAAGGCTTGGGATCATGGTGGATACAATACGATAGCTATATCACAAGATTGATATTTTGAGGTTTTTGACCTCTGATAACCCAGTTTCAATCTCTACCTAAAAATCATCAAGAATAACATTCTGATCAAGTTCCATGAACATATGGTCATAAATGTGGCCTCTAGAGTGTTAACTTGCTTTTCCAATTATTTGACCTGGTGACCTATTTTTTTACTGCACATGACCCAGACTCGAACTTGGCCTATAGCTAATCAATATAAACATTCCGACTTTACTGAACATACAGTCATATCGTGACCTCTGGAGTGCTAATAAGCTTTTCTATGATTTGACCTCATGACCTAGGTTTTGAACACACATGACCCGGATTCAAACTTGACTTAGAGATTATTAATATAAACATTCTGACCAACTTTCATGAATATACAGTTATAAATGTGACCTCTACTGTGTTAAATAGCTTTTCCTTAAGTTTGATCTGGTGACCTAGTTTTTGACCGCACATAACCAAGATTCAAACTTGATCAAAAGCTAATCAATATATACTTTCTGACTAAGTTTCATGAACATACAGTCATAAATGTGACCTCTAGAGTGCTAACAAGCCTATGATTTGAGTTGGTAACCTAGTTTTTGACTGCACATGACCCGGATTTAAACTTGACTTTAAGATTATTAATATAAACTACCTGACCAACTTTCATGAAGATACAGTTATAAATGTGACCTCTAGCGTGTTAACCAACTTTTCCTTCGATTTGACCTGGTGACCTAGTTTTTTACTGCACATGACCCAGATTCGAAATTGACCTGTACATTATTATTATTAACATTCTGACCAAGTTTCCTGAAGATACAGTTATACATGTAACCTGTATAGTGTTTTAACAAGCTTTTCATTTAATTTGACCTGGTGACTTATTTTTAACCTTAGATGACCGAATATCAAACTCGTCCAAGATTTTATTGAGGGTAATATTCCAAGTTTCATTAAGATTGTGCCCAAATTGTGACCTCTAGAGTGTTAACTATCAAATTGTTGACGACGGACGACGGACACAAGGCGATCACAATAGCTCACCTTGAGCACTTCGTGTACTGAATATCGGATTCATAAATACCAATACCTGTTCTGACAGCAACCACATTAAACATACATGTATCATTACATATAAGGCAAAGAATGGGTCGTTGGCTTGCAAAGAAATTTAGATACAAGTTTTCCTGAATGAAAAGATGCAGCTGACAATTATCACATACTACATGAAGAACTAGAAAGTACGAGATACCCATCATAAAAAATCTATTGAGTAACATTTGTATTAGACAAAAGAACATGAAATGAGATCCAAACTTAATCATTAGTGGTTTAGTTATGTGCAAACAATTAAATACACATGATACAATTGAAAAAAAACAATACAAGTTGATAAACTTGCAGCGATTTGTACAAACAAATTTAAAAACACATAGTAATAGTGAATATTTCCAGTTTTTAGAAATAATGTAAATGAAGTGAAATTTCATGTATTTTTAGGTTAAGAGGTTCTCTTTTTTGGTGAAAATCCTATTTATATCATACTGTAAAAAATGAAATGATTTTTCTAAAGCGATTTCATTACTGAAGCTGTTATATAATTTTATTGTTCATTTTAAGATATTTCTAGGCATAAAAAATGTTCATGAAGGATATGTAGAGAATTGAAAGTTCAAAATGTCAACAGGCTTATTTTGATAATGTTAAGAACTAAACTGTTCACTACTAAATGTCCAAGCACACATTAAATATGTGTTTATGACTAAAGTTGGTCTCATTCCAAGCGGTTCAGTTCTATTTTGACGAAGCTGCTGTCAGATGTCAGAACAGTTTTATTTAAGATGCAATTGAACAAACACCTTTATCTGCTGTCAGTTGATCAAAATATTGGAAGGGTAAGGAAGCAAAATCAGTTCCATGGAAACAGTCAGCCTTGTGACATAAGCCAAATGTAACTCCAGTCTGCAGTAGGTTGACGACCTTGATGCTCTCTTGGGTCTCTTTAGCTCAGATTTTCTGCAAATGTTCACACATACTATTATTAAATTTTAATCTTGAACATTCTGTGTACATAGTAGTTAGTTGAAATGTATTTTGATTTGTTAATTTAGTACTGCGCCATTTAATGATATTTCATTAAAACAAATATATTTATTTTAGTTGAATGGAAATTAAAGGTATGACCTGGCAGTGGTAGACTGATGGCTATAGCAGATACAATATAGTAGCTCCATCAATGCAGAACATGTGTTTAGAATGATTTTGAGCTGGTTAAGCAAAAAATTTCAATTACCTGTATATCGATTGTTGGTGTAAAAGTTGATGTGAATGAGTTGTGGGTGTTGGCAATCATTTATGCACGACATCAGTACGTCTCATGCCCTCCCATTTCTCTGTCTACAGCATGAAGCATAATGGTCACATCCACATTGTATACCTTGTCATTATGTGCTGAGCTTCAACCTGCATAGATAAAAGGAAATAAAAAATAACCTGCGTAATTTACATTTACTGTTCAGAAACGCAGTATATGCAAAACTAAAAGAAGTTATGGTCATATGTACTTTATGGTGTTTGAAAGGGACATTGAAGGTACACATTTCCTTGGAACGGTTTAAGCTTCAAAACAAGGCAACATGGGTTCGATTCTAAGCCTGTGAGTTTTGTTGGTGGTCACATATCCAGACAAGAGTGCTACATGTATATTGAAGGTAAAATGCCTTTTAGGAAATGTATGAAAGATTCCATACCTGGACGATTATGCCGGAGACACACACCCATGTTTTCTGTGGTGACTGGCAAGCCACCTGGAGGAGACAGTGGCAGCCCCTGAACAAGTGCTTGCCCGATGAGCCTTTGCATTTCACGCACACTCAAACAACTGTTACCAGGACTTTTGTGTTTTGAGAATGTGAACTGTCTTGTCTTCAGTCTTCCAAATAATGTCTGTTGATGGTAGAGAGCATCCAACTTTTGATTTGCTGAAATTGGTGTCACAATAAACCTTGGCAAGATGAAATCATTGCTATCACTAAATGCCATCTGGGCTGCTGCAGTTTACCGCAATATTTGACTTTCAAGTAACTGAGGTATGGCCCACTTGATTTTTTCATGATGGAGGTCATCTGCAAATAAGAATTTTACATTTTAATGATATGGTTTATGAAAGGCATTTATTACAATTTATAAGCACAATATTTTTTTAAGAAAAATAAAGGAACTAAGAACTAAGGTTCATTTGCAGAACAACAACACTGAGCTACTGGCCTACAGAAGCACTTACAGCCTCAACCAGTTCTTAAACAAGTTATAAGGTTTCAAGGTGGCAATTTAAAAGAAGTTTATTAAAAATGATAGTGAACTGGTTAAATTAAAAACTTTACATTTATTTATGTTGAGGCGAGCGCTTTATCTAATCACTGGTACAAAATGATATAAAACTATTTGCACACAACCCATTTTGGTCTGGTAATTATAACATTTGGTTGTTCAGCAGCCCGAGAGAAAATCTTTTAGGTTTTTTGCTTTCAGTGTAGTGCTAGTTTTGACCACTGTGTATCTTAATTTGTTATTAAAGTTCAGGCAAGCTTGTCTCCAAAATGTGTATCAAAGAAGTTGCCAAAGGGATAGTTCATACAGTTACGGTCTTACAGCTGCTTTCAAAATTTGTGTTTAATGGTTGGATCAGGCTTAATAACAATTAAGAAAAGAAAATGTCCATGCCTACAGTCTACTCAAGGCTTCCACATGTAATACGTCAAATTTATGCAAATTAGACGATGTGTTTTATTTTAGTATATGTACAAGTTAGTTCAAATAATAGTATGTTGACGTTTTTTTTACGATTTCTGATATTGCAAATCGTTCACATACAAATAGTTTTGTACGAAAAGTGGGTAGTTATTCCGATCGGAATTCCTGGTTAAAGCATATTGCATCACAAAATAACATAACAATAAGGAATATTACCAGATAACGTTATTTTATATTAGTTCTGTACACAAAAAATAAATATCCAACGAATAATTATGAGTTTGAAGGGTTTTCGTCATTTCGTTATGTCAAAACATAACGATAAATACATGAAGGGCACCTGCAAGGCTTCAGGGCACAATTTTAAAACAATCGGAACATTATGGCCATGGCCGAGTTTTGACGATTGTACTTACGAGGTCTAGCTCGAAGCTTGTCGGATGTGGCCGAGTTATAACGATTGGATCGAGTTGTTCCACTTAGCATAATTGTTGTCTGTGTCAGTCAACTTTCATTGTATTGAAAAGGTAAATAATGTGTTTTAATGCATTATATACTTGTTTTTTTTTGCAAAATAACTTTTCTCTTACATGGTTAAATATGAATTCAAACCTTTATGATCAATTTTAGCCATAAAATACTTTACTTAATACAATTGTAATGCTTTTCAAACACACCCGGTTTTTGCACAAACCCGTTTAGACGTTCGGGATTGGAAGAAACCTGTATAATGCACCAGTCAATTGCAACCACGCCCCCCCCCCTCGCCCAGGTCCGGGTACATACCGTGGATAGCCGGAGAAAAGGGCCGTGTTTTTACTTTCCAGGTGGCCCTGCAGGGCCGGGTGACCGCGATGGTTTTGTCTTAGCGCCAAATTTAACGAAGAATGTGTAGTGTGTGTGGGTTAGAACCAGCCGCCCGGTTAGCTCAGATTGTTAGAGCGCCGTGCTAGTGTTCCGGCGGTCGTGGGTTCGAGCCCCACACCGGGCGCACTTATCCTCCCAGGTTAACTTCACTGGTGGCAACGGTAAACGGCAGGAGTGCCTCCGTCGGCATAAAAAGGTTAATGGGGGGAGGAGTGTAGTGTATGTGGGTTAGAACCAGCCACCCGGTTAGCTCAGTTGGTTCGAGGGCCGTGCTAGTGTTCCGGTGGTCGTGGGTTCGAGCCCCACACCAGGCGCACTTTTCCTCCCAGGTTTACTTCATTTGGGCCTTATATAGAGTCTCTGGGGTGCAGGGGCATTTGGCCAGGGTATTACCATCAGTTCATCCCAGCAGGACGGGGATTTCACCCGGGATTGGCTTGACCGAAAGTAAAAGTCCCCGCTATTCCCTGGACCTGGGGGAGGGCCGTGGTTACAATTGACTGGTGCATAACACGTCTACTGGTCTATTATTTTAGCCTTATGTACAAGTTAGCATATCTTACAAAGAAACCTGCAACAACAGCATATTAAAAATATCACAAACACTGATGAAAACATTTGATAAAGAAAGACAGCTTAAACACAATTTTAATCAGGATCTACTTCAGAATTTAAACAAAATAGCATTTACTCAATAAAACATAGCACATTCAGAATGATTCTTGACCTGCTTTCTTCACACGGCAAATTGCCTACTTCCTTTGTTATTGCAGTTAACGTATCTAAATCATGTTATACCGTCTTCAATGGTAATATAAACCGGTCGGCTTCATATGTTTAACCAAACTAATGGGTTTATAATAAGCCACCTCATCTAATGATACTTACTTTAGACTAAAATACGATAGCATCAATCTGCTTTCTCAGACCGTTCACGAACATCATAACAACATGGCGGTACAAATACGATTATTACTGAACAAAAATCAAACGACGAACTTAAAGTAATTTTGTACAAAAGTAACTTTCCATAAACTAAAGCTGAAAGATAGATTGAAGAATCATACTATATGAATTCTTAATGACCGTGATAAAATAATAAATAACAAACCTTTTTCGTTCTGAAATTTTGGGGTTAATTATAAAAGGTCATAAAAGATCATGATCGAGGTGAGAAAAGAAGTACCATGTGCGTATTCATTCATCTTTTTTGAACATTAAATGAATATGTTACTCCCGAGTTTGAACAGAATTGAAGCAGCAGTTGTATTACCAGTTTTCTATCCTGAATAAGAATTCGTCTTAAACTTTCATTACCGATACAATGCGTGTCAGAATATCAGATATCTCGCTTCGCGTATAGAAAATATTACTGAGTGATGTGACGGTGTATAATGCTGGGTATAGTTTACGCCTGCTGTTGTATTCAGCTTTGAATGCGGGAACCAATTGATGCACGCCTGTCGAAAAGTAGCATGATACCTATGAACGGTACTTGCAGTACCGTCCAAAAACGTGTGCTCCACATGAAATGTTCAACGGATTTTAATATTTCGAGATTTAATTGTGAAGAGGTGTTGAAAATTTGTTGTTCATGAAAATAGTATTAATATAAGATGCTGGTCAAATGAAAAATAAAAAAGCTAGATTTATTTGAAGACCTTTGTGACTGAGTATATATATTATTTTATTTAAGCCCGATCGTGACGAAAGCTGGGCTTATAGAATCACTATCGAGCTCGTGTCCTGAGTAGAAACCAGTACTCTGTCCTTTTTGAGAGGCAATGAGAAAGTTCCCCTAGTGGGGATCAAACCCACGACCTCACAAAACTGCAAGTGTCTCTGCGTTGGAACGACACTTGTCACAGTTCGAAAAAACTCAATTCGGTTTCAAATTCTTACATTACAACTGTACAAAAAAGCGATTGGTGTTCATTTAGAGTTACCAGCTGAGCGTACTTGTCAACATGTGTATGTATCGCAAACAACAATCCTTAAACTTTAATTTGCCGTTTAAATCATCGGGATCAACCGTATCCTAATTTATCTATATGTTAACGATAATTACAAAGAATCAAATAACTAGCGAGCGCTGATTCGATATAATCACATGCAAATCAGAACGCTAACCCGAAGCCTGATAGCAACTCTACTTCTTTCTTTCCAGTAAAATGACACTAGTTTTAAAATTATTTTTTTTTCTTGAAATAGGAATAATGTTTGAGTAAAAAACAATAATGTTTTGTTAAAGCACCAGGCAGGCAACAACATGAGCAATCCAATCGGCATCGGGTTATAAAACATACCTCTTGAATCCGTTACATGATAAAACATTATTAGGTTGATCCTACAAAAGCTAAGTGGCACTATTAGATACAAAAGATGTAAATACACCTGACCCATTTCGTTCAGATATATAATGTTTAGAATTATGCTATGGCACCAAAAAGTGCAGAATCTGGAACTCATCGTGTATAAGCAATAATATATACGCTTGCGTTATCCCTTGCAAATGATGGTTTCATGCAAATTCATTTTTATGTCACGTTTAATATTATCAAAGATACACTTAGTTGTATTGCTGTTCAGTTGACAATTTTGAATACCTTTTTTCAACCGTATTTATCAGAACGCATGTTTACAAAAGAGCTAGCAACAGACCAGTTATTTGAAGACGTTGGTAATGTTTCACTGTCAAACAGTATCGAACCAGTACGCTTAAAAAGAATAAATTTTAAAGAATATTCCAAACTTATGTATGTCTCACAATAGCTAGGAGTCAAATCTCACTCGCACCCACACTCTGTCTGTAGCTATGTAGCTAAACATATAATCATTTATAATATGTTATCAAATGGTGTGTACTTGTTAGCGACCTATTATTCGCCCGTACCACTTTTTTGCCCACCCACTTAAACCAGTCAGCTGTTTTCTGCGTTCAAATGTAAGAAGTATGTGGAATTCGACCCAAATAATCATTGTTTACACTTCTGACCTTGTAAGTTGCACGCGGGGATGACGTCATCACGCGCGCGCTCATTTACATGAGGCCCTGTAAGGATTTTCCTTATACCTTGCACTATTAGACGACATTATTGATTTGTCATTATAAAGTATAAAACCTCTGAAAAATTATACAAATACCATGAATTGCTGTATTTTAAGTTTAATTTTCGAAAATGCAAATGGTAAAACCTAAAAACGGTGAAGTTATCGCCGAATTTTTCGTCTTAGGGAAGCAACTCAAATTTGAATTAATCATTACATTCTTGTACGGACATGCGTGATTCCTCTTCGGAAGTCTATAAATATGCATACATAATGTAGGTCATGTTTCAAAAAGGAATCCTAGTAGCTTTTTAAATTTTATGCAAAGAGAAGGCTTACCGAGTAGGGGTTGTATCATTTTATATATATAAATACACACAATAGTTAACATATTATATTTATTGGTCAATTGTCGTTATGGACTATGGAACTATTTCTTCAGCGTATTAGACTAATCGTCCTATGCAAATCGGTCAAAAAACTGCAGCGGCTTTGAGGAACGGGACAGCATCAACTATCACAAATGTATGCAATAAACTTAGGGTTGAACAGGAATAATCACATTGCACATCCATGTTTGAAAGCCACTGTAAAGCATTCACCGTGAATTATATTTGCTACAATTAAAAACCGTATATACCGTCTTAAATTCCAAAAATGCAACATTTCAACACAGTTATTCCTATGCTATGCTATTTCCCTTTGTAGGTTGATGACCTAGACTGCAAAGCTTTTCTCTGAGCGGTTGTAAATCAGCACAGTATCATACTCTATTCATTTCATAATATCGGAACATATTATCTAAATGACCCTTATATTTAAGCATGTTAATCCGCCTCACCACTTAAATGACAAATTATATTGGCATCTTGCCAGAGTTTCATTGCTGTACTTCTATTCCTAACGTTTAATATTCAAAAATGAAAAGAAATATAAGTAAAAATTGAATACTCCTTATTACCCAACTAGAGGTAGAAGTGTTTCGTTTCCATAGAGACACTGACAACGGTAAGAGCAACACTGTCTATGACAGAATGCTTCATCTATATATTTGTCCGTTGGTTGCCCTTTCGTGAACATGCATTCTAAAACATTTTGGTTAATCAAAAGGATTTAAACTGGACAACTGACTAAAACATATAATTAGTGTATATTTGCTTTTACATTGACTTAAATATTTTCCTCACTAATGTGGACTTGATTGTGATTTATCTGCTCGTCTATGAAGTTTTATTTACACAACATAAAATAATTGATTTGTGTAAATAAGATAAATTTGACGAACGAGGAACTAAATTGCTCGGGTTTTCAAAGATCGATTTAAGATAACCTGATTTCTAATCTGTCTGGGCCATATTGTCGGCGGAGGTTTACTTTTGCCCAAGGATATTTTCGCAGGTACGTATTACCTGTTTTGTAGAAATATTTATGCCTTAGATATTCAATAATGATTGTTTAATAAAAAATAAAGCTATTTTAAAGCATAATGTATACATGGCATTTGCAAGTGAATATTTTTATTGTATATATGGCTGCTTATAATCATAGAGTCGAAGATTTGACACGTTTGCCCGACTTTCAACAATTCCTTTGCATAAATGAGATGTTTTATAATACCATATTAATTAAATGTTAATATTTGTTGTCCGTTATCTAATTAAAATACGTTCATTGTACACACTCATGGGATATATGACTGTTTTCAATATCTTTAAATCTTATCATGTAAGTGCTACAACATTTTGTTAATAATCAAGCAGTAATCAGTTTACATATATTATTAATTGTGGCATGGTAAAATACAGATAATTTTCGAGATAAAAAAAAATGTTGTTCAAATTTTCCGTCTTGACCTTTTTGGGCTGCAAAATAAACCTAGCATAAAAAAAGGATATCTTGTATGATAAAAGTGTTTTCAGATTTGTTTGATGTTCGAAGAGATTTAGTCCGGATATTGTGTATATCCAAGTTTATGATATATATAGTTAACTATATTTATATAATATCAACTTTAAGCAGGTGCGAGTAAATGTTTAAATGTTTAAATCCTATTGTTTTAAACAATCCATGTGACATTCATTTATTTCTCTATGAAACATTCGTGTATGCAAATCAGTTTATTAATGTTAATAACCAGGCTACTTTCTATTTACAACCTATGACGTCACGTGTTTATGAAAATTAGGTGTACATTTTCCGATACTTCATTCGTCAATGATACGCAGAAAAAAATGTTCAATTCTTAAATTAGTAGCTCCAAAAAATGAATTAAGACTGAATAAAACATGCAAAATAGATTAACTTTTATACGAGTAAATGATTATTTTCTTATAACACTAGCAATTGATATTCATCGAATAACAAAAATCTGTTTGTTATCAAATTAAGCGTAGATGGGAATGAACACTTGATTTACTTAAAATATAATACAAGGAAGTATGCAAACGTATATGAGCCGCATCGTGCGATTTTGGGCCTTCGGGCATCATTATTATGAATGAAATAATCATGAATAAAAAGTGCCATATATTGTGTTTTTTTTCTATGTTTATCAATTTCTTCCAAACTTCTTTCTTTTAAAGATTTGTCATTGGTGCATCATTTTCTCGACGATTTATGACCATTGGCTTACTCATGTTTCCATAACAACCATGGATTTCGTCCGGACGTATTTTGACTGCATTAATATTTTGTGTTTAAAACGGCCAAATGTATTAAAAATACAAAAATGATTTAGCATTTTTATCTTAATGTATGTTCCTAAAAGATTCTTTCTTAAGAAAATCATTTAAATTATAAGCTAGTAGTAATATTGATACGTTAATTTTGAACGCCATTTGAACTATGTGCTTTCGTAACGACGTCATGTGAATGACGTCAAATTTAGTATTCAAAATGCGCAATACATGGTCTCACTTATAAACAGGTATCTTACGCAATTTAAATGATATCATCATGAAATTTTCAGAATTTCTTCCTAAAATATCATTTAATTCAAATGCCATAAAACATAATAATAGCAAATATATGTCCGAAGGCCCAAAATCGCGCAATGCGGCTCATATGATAAGAAGGGTTGAAAAAGTTCGAAAACCGCTCACGCGATATCTTTATCTGTTTGGCCCAATGGTATTTGAAAGATAGCCTTATTACAATCATTTAGGCTTTGTTTTGTATTATCCCTGTGATTATGCAACCCTTCAATTTGAAGAGCCGTTGTCCTTAACTTCCGCGAGATGTATAGAGATAGATTCCCGACAGAATTGCTTTTCCCTCTTTTACTCAGCAAAAAGTACTTTTGTCAAAAAGGACACAAACTTAAAATGTAAATTGCTTTCAATTGATCATTTAAAGTATACAAAACATTAAAGAGCCTTCCAGAATGCAATTGTGGCATGGCAGTGTCAACAATTGAAGCGTTTTATTTTTTATTTGAATTTGAGGCACAATATTGTTCAGCAGTTAAACATACATTTCTTTTGGTGATAAGCAAATCTCACAAAGGAATATTTCATAAGAGATATGCTGATTTGTCTTTTAAAACGCAATGTATTTTAATAAATTGACTTTGTTTATTTTGTGAAAATTGTCCAGACGACCTAGTCAACAATTACTAATTCGAATGTCCATTTTTAAATCGTTCAATGCTCAAAATAAAGCAAGCATAATACAGAGTTGTTCTGAGAGCTAAGGAAGATATAATCACTTTCAAGGGTTTTCACAAAGTTTAAAAACATTATTAATGAATTCAGGTGGCAACTGTTTGACACTATCCAATCAACAGGTTGTTTATTTCTTAAGTTACATATTTGCATCTTTGCAACAATAAAATAAATATAAGGTTCTATTTTGTCAAATTGTATTCAATATCATTAAGAAGCGACCAGACATTGTCTGATTGATGGATATGATGTGATTGATTGATAAATTGGTTGGTTGATTGATTGGATGTTTGATTGATTGATAGATTAACCCTATAGTGAAATAGCACAATTATCTCGCTGCCAACTAATTGCGAACAAGGATCAAAACGTCCATAATCATTTAATCGTTTATTGGTTTCCTTATCAAATGACTTTAAGTGATGGTTTTTGGATTTTCAAATGTCTATAAAGTTTAAATGACTGTTCACACAACAGAAAGTATATAATTTGCTGATATTCACAATCGATATATTGCGCCGCCGATCCACATGCTGATCACAAATATTTGATCAAAATAAATGAATTATTTCGTCAACGCTTTAAAATAATAATTTATAATTATTTATTAATTTATTACATGTTTTTAAAATATTGTAAATAATGATAACATTTTAAAAGTGGGCGAATCATTTAAACACACAGATAAGACGAATACCTATATACATCATGCAGTACAATTTTGCGAAAACTACCTTTATCCGTTTAGCGAAATTGAAAGTACACCCACACGCAAAGTGAATTAAGACGTAAAAGAAATGCACACAACTATTTAAAAAACGTTCACAATTTTATTTTAAAGTCGCAAAATAGGATGTGAAATAACTACACATGACAAAACACTTGTTTTCATTTCACATAAAAAATCTTAGGTAGTACAGATAAGATTAAGTAAAATATCAAATACACTACCTAGTGTGAAGTGTTATGTCAACATACATGTTAAAATTAAAAACATAGTGAAATTGGTTTACCTTTCAAACACTATTATAAAATGAGCTGTAGTTGTTGTTCTTCTCAGTTGAAAGAAAGTAATTATTTAAGTTGTTTGATCTATGATCGCTTTTTAATTTCTTACAGACAAATATCCCTATTTTTTAAAGGAATTTAGATTTCATCAGTGTCTTACGAAGTGTGTCACAATAATAATCATGGAACTAATGCATTTAAAATGAAAAAGAAATATCTAAACACAGTTTTCATTAGATATTGTAGAAAAAACAATCTCAGAAAATTCCCTTTTAATGTAAATTGAATTAATTTGTTACAAAAACAATCATCAGGAAGCCATCAATGCGGTTTAAAAGTGTAGCACATTTGTACGAATGTTTTTTTTTTCGAAAACTGTTGAGTGCTGCACTAATGTGAAAACGCCGCTATTTTTAAAATATATTACAGTTTTTATCAATTCAAACGGGTTGTTATAACTGCAGCGCATATATCGATATTGAGGTTTTAATCGTATAACTATGTATTGTACAACAAATAAGGATTTGTTAAGTCTTGGTTAAAATTTGAAAACCCAAAATAATATAATGATTCCGCTATGAAAAATGAACTAACGTTAAAATGGACAAGTTCATCCAGTTTGACGCCTGATCACGTTTCCAAATGTGTATAAATACAGCAGGTCGCCGATTATTGGTGATTATTGTGTTGGCTGCCATTACTGAAAAAATAATAAATAACTACTGCTAAGGTTACATATATTTTGATATGTCTAATGGAGTTTAAACATTGCTTGTTCCAGTGGCGGGTTTTACTCAAGAGGTTGCATATCGAAGTATCTATCCTAGCTATAGGTTTAAGTAGGGTATGAGTTCTAGAGATTCAAATAAGAAACCCTTAATATTGGAGTATATGAAACCTGTTTCAAAGTGCTTACCTTATAAATTATAAAGTAAAACTGAGGCAATCCTAATAACAAGAGGCAAGGAAAATAATTTCAAAGTTCTGATTTTCCATTGTTAATTGAAGTAAGAACACGTAGTCCAATCTTTTGTTGATTAAACATTAACCAATCAATAATTTTTTTTTCACTTGAATGCATTTTTTTTTACCAATAAACTTGCAAAGTATCCAAGAAGTAAATCGTTATATATATCTGAAAACAGGCTAGCCACGGCAATAGATCAATGGATACTAAATTTTAACATTGTTTGGAAAACAACAGTACATTTTTTATATAAAAGAGGTATAACCATTGTGTGAAAAGCCACGTTAAGCATCGAAATGCAATGAATAACCGCGTAAAGCCATAAAATGCCACGAAAAGCCACGTAAAGCCACGTAAAGCATCGTAAAGCCACGTAAAGTCACGTCAAGCCAATTTAAGCCACCTCAAGTCAAGTAAAGCCACATAAAGTCACGAAAAGCCACGAAAAGCCACGTAAGGTGGAACGCGACCCTGAGAGATTTTTCGAGGTTATGTCCGAAAACTGGTATACAAATAAAACTGCATATGTCTAATCAAGGAACGTTTTTATATTTTCAATACTCTTAACAGTTTTGAAACTAGAAGTTTTTAAAGTAGACAACTGACGTCAATATTGAGACGTCTGTCATTTTTTTGCGTTCCAATTACAATAGCTAATATTATCATTATTTCGTCGTTTACTGCAATGAAATTTTCCCCACAAGTGCGTCTTGTAAACATCGTTCACGCACATGTTTTCTGTCTGAAGACTAAAATTGGTGAAACTATCAGCTAATGTTTTGAGCTTTAAAGCTGCATTCTGGTTGGATTAAACTACACATATAACCGTCTTTCTTTTCCTGATAAATCATCTTGGTATGCAAATTACGCTTATGCATACTCATACGAACTACTTTTCATGGAATCACTGTACAAAATTATTAACATCAGTATACCTTTGATGATTAAGGTCATTTTTTTATCAATAAAGACATGTCCAAAGCCAATTCAAATGTATTAATGCAATTCCGAATTCCGTGAAATGAAACAACGAAAACTAAAAAAGAAATATTTTGGGAGTTGTGAATCTCATAATAATAGCCGTATGAAATGTCCACTTTGGGCACAATTAACGTCTACTTCATAACAGGGACCGTATTTAAGTCCACTTTGCCACAATAAACAGCCATTACATAATATTCGACGTAACGAACTTCCTTAAAAGTAATGGTAAATGCTTATTACTATTGAGTTTTACTAACCGCAAGAACCGACATTTACATAACAGGGGCTTTAAGAAAGTTCACAATACATGTTCGTTACATAATAGATGCCGTGATAAAAAACCTCCATAAGCAAGGTCCATCGCACATTAATGTCAGTGATACGTTCGATCGATACATAAAAGTGACCGTACGAAAGTCCACTTCGGCATTTATATTTGTCTTTTACATGACAGAGGCCATGAAAACGTACTTTGTTGCCATAAGAAACCTCTTTAAGATACAAGAAATAGAGGCCGTAGAAAACGTCCACTTTTGCCATAAAAACATAAATTACATAACAGTGGCCATATGTTTTTTTTTCCTTTATGGTCATGTAAAACTTAAATTACATTGTAGTTGTAAATAAAACTAGGACTAATCATGACCTTTAAATGTCCTTATTGGCCGTAAAAAACGTCTATCACATAAAAATAGCTGTTATTTTATTATTGTTATTTAGCCCTATTACCTTCCATTAATTAATAGTGTCTTAATGGAACGTCCGCATTGACCGTAATCAACGTCCATTACATAAAATTTCTGAACGAAACTTTCGCATTTGCCGTTTTAATAGTTGGTGTAGGTAATGTCCGCATCGACCGATATAAACGCCAATTACCATATCAGTTGCTGAACAAAACATTTGAATTGGCGTTTATAAACGTTCGTTACATTATAGTGGCTGAACGGAACATCCACATTTGCCGTGACGGAACCAATTAAAATGGCATTAATATGATCCGTATAAACTGAAACAATTTACTTCAGATCTTTTATTAAATGCCTAAAATTGACTTTAATTTGAGCAAATAAGTATTAAATTAATGTTGTGTTTCTGAGTCGTACGAAGTTATTTCGGCTCGATTGTGAAGAAGCTACTTAGCTCGTATGGAATACTTTCCAGTCTTGGTAAAATTCATAACTGGCCCCAATTTCATCAACCTTATAAAGACATTTCCCAATCCCTCATCCAAACTTATTTTATCAAATAACAGCAAAGTACGGTTTAAAAACTCTTATTTCTCTTCTCTCCTATGCTGTTAGATAAATGTGTGCTGTTTAAGGTTATTAAGCATGTATGGAACAATTTAGTGTTACTTATTAGTGTCGATCAATTACTCAAGTTCTATTCAAGCCCAAGAATCATTTCTCTTTAGAATATTGACTAACATAAATATCGACGGAAACTGCGTGTCAGCTGTGTAAAACAAATAATTTTGAATCATGCTGAAATGTGTAAAATAAATTGACTTAAGTATTCGATATTTGGGCCTGGATGCCGTTTTATCAAACACCTGCTGTCCATGTCGAAGAGCCAAGATAAAGATAAGGAACCACGACCTCTTTGGTGAGGGGCGAAAATCTATTCCACTACACTAATTTTTATCTTTACTTATCTTTCTTGTTTAAGAGCAGCTTGTGGCTTCATCAATCATGGAAAGTAATGCTAAAAGCAAAACGCTTCTTGTGGCAGCTTTCGACTTCGGAACCACATACAGCGGTTATGCTTACTCCTTTCAAGACGACCCCAACAAGATTCAGACAAATCAGAACTGGTATGCAGGTGGTGGTGCTTCGAGACTAGTGTCACTGAAGACGCCTACATCCGTCCTCTTAAATCCAGACGGAGAGTTTGACAAGTTTGGTTTTGAGGCCGAAGACAAGTACGCTATCCTAGCTGAAGAAGATAAGCACCACAGCTGGAGGCTTTTTCGGAGGTTTAAGATGGTTCTTCATAACAATAAGGTATTTATAAATAAACAAATCAAGTTTACTTGATATTTAAATATATATAATTGATAGCACATTGGTTTTCCTCGAACAAGAATAGTTATTCACCATGTTTTGATGAAGAATATGATAGTTAAATCCGCATACTGTTAAATATCTTTCACACTGTTAAATATCATTTACGCGTCAGGAACGGTCAGTGAAAACAAGTTTCCACACTATTTTCCACTTTATGATTACTTAACATCACACTTATCCTAACATTGGTCAATTAGAGCAATATAAATCATGCAAGTCTAATATGACCCAGCATCAACACGAAGGAAGAGTATGAAGTAATACCTATTCATTTCTTTGGTAAAAATGTAACGTTATCTTTAGCATTTGACGAAAGACGTTACGGTAGAGGACGTTTGTGGAGAACGGATGAAGGCTTTCCCATTGTTTGTTATGTCGATTAAATACCTGAGAGAACATTTACTTAAGGCAGTTACCACGCAAAAGGTAGGAATCGAAGAGACAGATATATCGTACGTGTTAACCGTCCCCGCTATCTGGGATGACAATGCCAAGAGGTTCATGAGGGATGCAGCAGTTGCAGTAAGTCATTCATATTCCTTTTGCGTTGATGTATGCCCTAAAAATATCGCTGTGATTTATTGCAGTTTTTTAAGAACTTAAACATATGCATATTGGTTTTGTGGAAACATAAAGAGGGAAGTTCAATATAAAGTTTGTTGTCAAAACATGAGATTTTAATTTATTTTCTTCAAAATCACCTATACTTCTGGCGTTGATATTAGTTAAACTTTACTATATCTTTATCACAACTGTATATATACTTTTGTGAAGGCTGAAATCGACCCCGGTCGCCTCAAGTTGGCCTTGGAGCCGGAATGTGCCTCGATCTGGTGTGAAACATTGGGTACGGACGTCAAGGGCGCTGTAGCAATTGCAGGGTCACAGTATATGGTCGTCGATCTTGGAGGTTAGAATTACGTTAAGCATTTTAGAGTCAGGCTACACGTAATAGGTGTGATACTCTCGAAGTATATAGAGTATTGGATTACATCTCACGAATCAGTAATTTCGACGAAACATGCTCTATTAGAAAACGATAACTAGTAAAAATAACTAGTTAAAATGACAAGCAAAAATAACAAGTAATAAAAACAATTCAAATGACAAGTAATAATACAAATTATGTGTTTTGTAACATTTGAAAATTAGCATTTCTGTGTCAAATAATCATGACAAGTGGATTTGGGCCCGTGTTTTAGTCGAACTCTTTGTTATTTTTACAATTAACACGTTTACGCGATTAACTGCAGGAGGAACAGCAGATATATCCGTACACGAGAGAGAATCAGACGGAACATTAAGGGAAATCCACAAAGCCAGCGGTGGTCCTTGGGGAGGTATCTTTGTGGATGAAAATTATATGAAAATGTTGGGTCAGTTGTACGGGAAAGAGGCTCTGAATGACCTGCGAAAGACGGAAATGGGTGATTATTTTGATATCACTCGTGATTTCGAGCACAAGAAACGATCATTTGATACCGAAAACACAACTCATGTTGTTGTTCGTTTGTCTCTTTCATTACGTGAGCTTGCTGATAAACATTTCAAACTATCTCTAAAGGAGAGAATGGCGGCTTTGGACATTCCGGAAAATTCTATAAAGCCAATAAGCAGGGACAAGCTTAAAATCGTTGGCACAGTGATCCAATCATGGTTCAAAGGTCCAATCGATCTACTGATCCAGCATATAAACTCACTCTTAGCAGAAGCAAGGATGGAACGCGTGCAAACTGTTATTCTGGTGGGCGGATTCGGTGAAAGTCCTTACGTTCAGGAGAGAATGAGGAATGAAATAGCTGGCGTGAGACTGATCGTCCCTTCAGACGCAGGGCTCGCCGTGTTAAAAGGTGCCGTGAGGTTTGGACACGACCCCGCCATTGTCTCTTCCAGGATTATGAGGTTCACGTATGGGACAAGTGTGTTTAAAGACTTTGATGAAAAGAAGCACTCAGATGAGATGAAGGTTTGGAACAATGGAAAGTGGGTGTTGGATAAATGTTTCAAGGTGTACGTGCGGGTGAATGAGGAGGTGAGAGTGGATCAACAGGTGACCATGGAGAGCTATCCTACCAGTAAACTAACCCTCACACCCGTGTACAGAGCGACGCATGGAAACCCCGAGTACACAACAGACCCTGGATGTGAACTGCTAGGGACTGTTAAGCTTGTAAACACCACCGATATTCCATTCTATCAACAGCATATGGAAACTACGTTTATGTTCGGGCATACAGAACTTCTCGTCAAAACGAAAAACACGACCACTGGAAAAGAAGCCTTCATGACATTTAAGTGCTTCATATAAAACGACTTACTTTTATTATTTACGTGCAAACTCTTAGAGCACAGAAACACAAAACAATGCAACTGACCTAAAAGAGCTTGCAAATGCGTTAATTTTGAGAGGAATAGAAGTTTGAATATAATTATGTTTATCTTGAAAGACATGAAAATTTGGTTATAAATGCGTTCATCTTGAGAGCAATGAATTTTAATTAAGGATTAAAATTCGACATGTTGCATTTTATTGGGGTATGGTATGCAATGGGTCTGTTCAAAATGGGTGCATACCATAACCCAATAAAATGCAACATGTCGAATTTTAATACTTATATTTACATTCATTTAAATCTACATTTCTACTAAAATAAATTGATTATTCAAGAGCATTTTATCTTTTCTTTCTCTCGTTGTTCTCAGCGGTGGGTAAATTAGAACAGCTATCGTAACCTGATTTTATACGACAATGAATGCACAGATAAAATAGTTCCTTATTTATATGTTTAGTTTCTATCTTTTCAAGGTCAAGAATATTATAAATACGTATTATTGCATACAATGTGTGTTCAGGAAATTCACGTACCGTTAATGCCCGGTTTTTTTGTTTTACATATGCGCTTTCAGGGCCCGCATCATAACAATGAAGGCTGAGCGACCTGGTTTCTGACCGAAAGTTGGTCAACGATGCAAACTTTTGCACAAAACATATTTTAGAATATATAATGTAGCTGCATACAAATACCAAAACATGAAACAAACCACATATAACTTACATATTTTCTGCTGAGTTGTCTTTTCCTGGCAAGCTGATGTGTTTACCAAATAGTTTTTTCTGCAGTTGTTTTGACTATTAAAAGTACTAAATTATGTCTAAAACGACTAGCTCCTCCGAACTTTAGTTATGTCTGTCGATTTTATTCAGAACATACGACTTTTATGGACATGATTCCATTACGTCGTATGCAATGAACAAAGAAATTTCAAATATTTTTTCTCTGATGCTGAAGATGCTGTACATTTTATCAAGAACATGTTTACAAACTTTTCAGGCTTAAATTAGTTATCAAAACAAATAATGGTTAAAGCAGGACTGAATAGGTAATTAATTGATTACCCAATAGGTATTGTGTGTAAATAATCCCAGTAATCCAGTCAATTTTCGAAAAAAACAACACTTTCAAAACGAATGAACACTGCAAAAAATGGCGTCAAAACAAAATGCAGCTGCCGAGTTATGTTGCGGCCCGAATCGAGCTTAATGGAAAACATTTTCAATGACATCACTAATGACGTCATACAAGCACCCGTTATAGAGGTTATTTTGAACTAACTGTTTTTGCATTTTCGTGACATTTAACAGCATTTTTAAACACAAATGTTTCTTCAACTGTTCCATCCATCATGAAATTATCTACATTAAAATCAATCAAATTATCGTTGCTTATTTTGTTTTAACTGCTTTACTGCAGATTACAGTTTTGCATGTTGCCAATAATTTTACTACGATTTCATTAAAAAAAATAGTTCCGTAGTAAATATGCCCCGCCCCTTGGTATTATTGTGCCCAATGACAGGAAAGAAGTATCGAACAAACGCACGCGATATCGATGGGAAATGCCATTGCACTTTATACAGAAATAAAGTGCAATTGATAAACAATAACCATCGTTAAGGAATGAAGTGTGAATGTAAATATTTATAAATATGTAAATCTTGAGATAGAATATAAATTGTATTATAATTGTGTTAATCCTGAACGTAACAGACTTTTTATATAAATATGTTTCTAACAGAAATTGAATTTTGACAATAAATGCGTAAACCTTACATTTACATTTTACTGACCGTTCCAAGGCAGAACCTAACAATCCTTGATAAACATACCTAGTTTTTTATATATAGTATGAATGCACGGTGCTGCTTGTGGAGTTTTGTGGTGGTCTTCCATGTTTCTTGTTTGTGATTTTATGTTTTATGTCTTTGGCGTTTACCCAGTGCCATCAAACCGGGTTTATGTTTAAACTTTATGCTAGTGAGCTTGTTTCTGTAGCTTTTCGCATAAATATTCATAGGAATGGACTTTGAATATAAATGTTTTAGTCTTGAAGGGAATAATACTTTGTTTATAAAAAGACATGTTTCTTGAGAGGAATGCAATATTTACAAACAATTGTAAATGCTTTATTCTTTAAAGGAAAGGAATTTTAATTATTAATGCGTTAAAACATGATTAGAATAGAAATTTTATTATAAATGCGTTATTTTTGAGACAAATGGTAAATTGATAATAAATGAGTCAATCTTTAGAGGAATTAGACATGCGTTAATCTTCACAGAAAGCAAATCTCATTTATAAATGTTGGTATCGTCAGAGGATTTGATTTTCTATTACAAAATTTTCAGAAGAATGGAATTTTAGTTATAAATGTGTTATTTTTCAGAGTAATGGCATTTTGATTTTAAATACGATAATCTTCAGAAAAATAGGTTATCGATCATAAATGCGTCAACGTTTAGAGGAATGGAATTTTATCAATAAATGTTATAATCTGGAGAGAAATGTCTTTTTTTTATTATCATTATTTATGCGTTAATCTTCAGAGGTGTGTAATTTCGATAATAAAGGCGTTAATGCTGATAAGAATTGCATTGTTATTATTAATACATTAGTCTTATGGGGAATTGAATTTTGAATAGAAATGTGCTACTTTTCAAACTAACGAAAATATGATCATAAATGTGTTAATGCTCCCAGGAATGTAAATTTGATTATGTATTTGCGTTACACTTGAGCCGAACGTAATTTTAATAATAAATATGTAAATCTTGAGAGGATTGGAATTAAGATTATCAATGCGTTCATATTGAGAAGAATGGATCTTTTATATAAATGCATTATTCTGTAGCTTTTCGCATATATATTCGTCAGAGGAAGGGTATTTATCAAAGAAATTGTAATTAATTTTATAATCTAAACAACAAAGCTATGATTTTCTTCTATCATATATACTATTTCAAACGGAAACTCTTAATAAAGTTCTCATATTATTTTAAGGTAGAACATTAACAAAGCTCAAACCTTAAGTAGTCGGAACGGTTTTCGGGGAGAGGCTCAGAGCAAAAGGACTTAACAGCAGCAAACGATTTTCGGACCGATTGTATCCCTATGCAGGACAAAATGGTACACGTGCACAAATTGGTCGCTGCACGCTGGGTCGGTTATCTATGTGAGAAAGAAGATTTCTTTTTTCTTAGAATTATTATCAACCTTCGCCTTCCCTTCTGCGAAGTTAAGTCTAGCTTAATAATTCAATAATATCATAGTGCACTAGTTGCAAAACTATTTGCATTAATCATGCTACAAGCGGATGTGCCTACTAATGTTCCATCCTAACCTGGCACTCAAGACCTCCACTGTGTGAAAATACTGCGAACAAACTTACTGGGCTTACATTTATCTACCGGGTGTACCTACAGTAATCACTTGTCATTATTTGTTTGATTCTTGGTAATATGTTGGAGATTCGGATTGAGGTTTATGATTGTATAATTATATACATATTTATAAAGTAGTGACATTTTCTGTTCTAGGATTCTTTAAGAAAACTGTCTTGTAACCACAGCAAGACATTTTGGTAAGTGCCTTTAGACTATAACATTGAGATTCTTAATTTTGAAAACAGCTTGGTTGACCAAAGAAGTTAATGGATGACGGTGACCTAATCCTGGCCGTTTTCCTGCATGAAACAAATATGGTAAAAACTAATAACGACTTTGTTCAATAATACAAGTAGTATGTAATAAAAGTACAGGTTTCTACGGTTATAGCACAATTATATTTTCTGCTGACTGTGAATAAACAATTAAATATATTAACACAAATGTTCTTACAGCATTTATCTTTTTTAACGCAATAATGGATTAACGCTTAAAACAGTTCAAACAAAGGTACATAGCGTACCACATCTTAGTACACGCATTTTTACAAGTGAGAAATATTGGTTAATGATAAGCCTTAGTGCAAAAGGAAATATGCTCTTTAACTCTCTATGCAAGTAAACCTGTACGTCATGCTCAGTTTGTCGGCATACTCTCACCGAAAGGTAAAACAGTGTTTATTTGTATCATTTGGTTACCTGATCCTCTGCTAATTTGTTGGTGGTTGTTTGTTATTAAGGGCCTGTGGATATATAGTTTGTATATGAATACAAAAGTTGTGCCCGAATTCTGGGCACGCTGGTAATATTTGTGTTTAGCATATTTTACATCAAAGGCATCGTTAGTGAAAAAATAAGAAATATGTAAAACTAAGAATGTTGTAAAATGCGTTTTTTTATAAATACAATTTTATATTTATTTCCGGACATTTTGTCGATAAACTGCTGCACAATCTGGTAATGTGTCATGGGTGTTGATAAGTAACTTCTTTATGACTGTAAATAACAACCGATCAGTAAATATAAAGGCTATTATGACCGTCATAATTTTTACAGACATATACCCAACGTGTTAAAAATATTCCAAAATACCTTTCAAATGATAAAAAACTATAGTGGATAACCACGTAGCAAAATTTAATATCAATGTTAATGCATTTTAAGAGAACAAGCTAGAATTGTGGGTCAGATTATTTTTTTCGTTGGTAATGGCGGGCGACCATATCATATGAGTCGAAGCCGGTCTGGATGGGCAAGCATTTTTTAACACATTCTATTTCAGGCTTATTCATGCTCGCTATACAGATACAATGGGCGCTCTTTATGGGACTCAAGTCCTTTTTGTCAGGTACAATCATTGATATATAAATAGAAGTTACTCACCATTAATACCATTTCAGAAGCGAGTCTGTCATATTGGTGCTATTAAAATTACATGCTATCTATCTGTCAAAATGGGTCAGATTCCCTTCACGGGGCTCATGTCATGTACCAAGTGTTGGTTCTAAGTCAAGGTCAGAATGTAGTTTGGGATAAAGGTTGGTGATGTGGTGATACAATATAATTTACAGTTTTTCTTTCGCAACGGTTGTGTAACACTTGTCTGAACATTGTACCACGCAAGGTCGTTGATGTTGCATAACGGTGTGGTGTTGTAGAGTGGATCAATTCACGTGTTATCAAACCAAATTACGTTCTCCCAGACTGGAAATCGATAGAGGGCGATTTGGTAAAAAACAAACAAAAACCTAACTGCTTAAGTATTGGTGCTCCAAAATAGTGTAAATATGGTTTTAAACGCCATTTGTGATCATTTTAAAGTATTTACAAATACATGAGAAAACAGCGTACATCTATTTTTCAAGTATCTTGATGTGGTATAATTTTTTGATTTCAACATAGTTTGTTCTATTTTTGGAGGGATCAGTCGTTGGAATAAACTGTCTTGTCAGCCTTGCGTTGTGTGCAAAATATACAAACAATATACATATAATTTGGTACCTTGCTGTCACACCAGGGCAATAAACAGGAATTGCATAGTTTGGGATTAACACGACAACTATTAAGCATGTAACTTGACATTGAACATATATACAAAACAAAGAATTGAAGAGAAGTTCCCCAAAGCTGAATGCCTTTACATTCATATTCGCACGAATTCCTCGTGCTTATCAATCGCCACCTGGCGGTTATTTCATTATAAACAAGGGAAATGATTTTCCTTCTAATTCGTTTTACTTAAACGTAGGAAATTATATTTCCCTGAATACCATTCTATAACCTCCTATAGAAAACAACAAAATCAATACTTTTTCAATGGTATTATTTTGGAAGTCACAGTGAGTGAAGCACTTGCGAAACCGATCAAAGAACGGGTAAGAGGATATTAATAACCAAATATTCTTAATATGATGATCTTTTTCAAATATACTCATAATTGACATGGAATTTTAATCTTCCGTTTACAGACTAAATGCCGATTTCAAACAATAAAGAAACCTTTACACGTATCTTTGTTTAATAGATTCACTTAATTAACACCATTTTTTTTTACATTCTGTCTTTAACTCCCTTGTTGAACACACTTGTTTCTCCAGCAGATCTTAATCAATGTTCACTGCTTTTAATATCATCATTATCAGGTGCAAGTGTCCGAATAACTTCATCTCATATATCCGTACAAGATGTCAATAAACAGCATATCATGTATAGTCAGTACACATTTCGGATAAAATCATCCTTCATTTCATATCAATGAATCCTTTTTCAACAGTTGAAATTGACACAAGCTGGAATGAGTTCTAGCTATGATAATCAACGAACTGTCTCTTATGGGTTTACTATATAGATTTATACCAAATACATATCATTCATGAATACTGTACTTAAACCAGAACAGTTGCAAGAGCGAAAATCACAATACACTTTAGGCACTTCAACCTTTTGAAAATGAATATATTGCAATAGTAAAAACTTAAGCAGGCAAAATATCCCTTCTCCTTAAACCGTAAATTGATTACTACTTTTCCAACTGAATGAATAACTTTCGTTCGAGAATAATACTTTTGGCCATCCACTTCTTTAGCAGTTCCGGGAGAATATCCATCTTGCCCGCCAAGCCTTCCGGTAAAGCATCTGATAAAATGCCATCCTTATGCATCTGCAAAAATAGACGTATACACAAAAAATGTTTCTGCAAAACCATTATTTATAACTTAATCACATAAATCAATTCAGTTAACAAACATGGCTTATGACTGAGCATTATTACATTCATATTAATCAACAAAACATCAATATTTCCATATAAACTAGTACTGGTGATACCACCGTGTACTATAATCATTCATTTCTGACGATCCCGCCATGAATCAGAGTTGCCATTTAAAATAACTTCATAACAGTATCTATAAATTAACTAGTATTGGTGATTCCACCGTGTACTAAAATGATTCATATCTGGCGATTCCGCCATGAATTAGCGATGCCGCTTATTATAACTTCATATGTTTTACATCCAGCCATTCTGCCATAAATCATCAATGTTGTTTTTATAACTTTATAACAATATTTACATAAAAACTATTACTGGTAAAACCACCGTGCACTTCAACGAATCATCTCTGTCGAGTCCACCATGAATCATAAATGTTGATTTTATACACTTAAAATAATATTTACATTTATATACTATTACTGGTATTACCACCGTGTACTAAATCATCTTTTTGACGATTCCGTAATGACTCTACATTATCGTTTGTTAAAAACTTTATAACAATAATAACATATAAACTATTACTGGTGATGCCACCGTGTACTATAACGAAACATCTCTGACGATGCTTCCATGAATCAGAAATGGTGGTTTTTATAAGTTAATAACAATATTTGCATATTTACTAGAACCGTAACTGGTGATGCAGCCGTAAATTATTATTAGAATACAGCCTTTATTTTCACTAAACGAACCTGCAGATAAGCAATCATTAAGTGCTAAACTTAATCATTAAGAATTTCAACTTTCGCGCTTGACATATATTCCGCCTTTTTTCACTCGTTCTGTACACAATCTCTGGGTCATTGACAATGCGTCAACCAATGAGGAATACATTCACCCCGCCTCCCCTTAATCATCAAGAATGTACTTCATGTCATCTAAATTGTATGTATTCATCTCTGCCGTTTCGCCGTGAATCAGCGATGTCGCCTTTTATTACAACTTAATAACAATTGTATAGTCTTGGTGATGCTGCCATTGAATCTACGATGCTATTAAACTTTAATCTTAGGTAAAGAGAAGCAACAACAGACAAACTCATATGATCTTCATATTATCGTCCTTTATTATTATTATTATTATTATTATTATTATTATTATTATTATTATTATTATTATTATTATTATTATTATTATTCTTATTGTTATTAAAGTTCCAAAGACATTGAGTAAATAGCAGTTTGACACTATACACCCAGGTACAAATTCTACTTGCAAAAACTGAAAAACTGATGTGTAAAATGCCATATCATCACAATCAACCACTCCAGACAAAGTACCCCATTCATCATACATGTGTTCTCCATACTATTAAATATAACACTATCTTTCAGATCCAAAAACTATTTTTGTAAGCAATATAATTGTTTTACGAAAATATATGAAATCTGAACATACCAAATTTGCCCATGCAATCTTTCATGAATTTTGCGAGCAGTTTTATTTAAAAACTTACTACTTTTGATAATTTCTTATCAATTTCAATTCTTTGAATTTAATTGAAGACTTTCTCTTTCAATTCAGAGATGATTGAATTTCATTTATAATACTTATCTTTTTATGTTGCCTGTATGGCCACAACTATGGCTGACGCTTAATGGTGATATTATAACAGAAAACCCCAACAGTCGAGGGAAATCCACCGGAAGCGTGGCACGTGAACAGGCGATGACATCAACCCATAACAGTTGTCACGAGATGACAAGCTTGACCAGCTCATGCGTTCACAACCACGTGGTTGAACCGCGGAATCCTGTAGCCCCGACTTCATTGTTTTGCATCTTTCTCCAACGTGTAGCTCGCAAAACATATATAAAAATGTCAGCTAAATATTCGTTGATAATATGTCAACGAAAAACACTCTTTAAGTAAAACTCGAAGCACTAAATATGAAAATAGTGGAAATATTTTCTCTAGCACAAATTTAAAGATGCCTTAAAAAACCAAAAGAACATGTTCTCACTAGTATATATGAACTGAATAAACACATCATTTCTTAATTTTTCACTTTTCCACTACATATATTGAATAATTATTATCATACATGAAATTCGTTATGTCATATAAATCCAACAAACATATTTTCAATACGTCTTACCCCCTGCACGAGGATTTAAACCATGCTTCATACGGCCTATTTAGTAAACACGGACTTCTGCATACTGCCCGGTACGACCTCAAATTTAGCAATCAATTGAATCGATGTGAACGGATCGGTTCCCCAAAGCTGAATGCCTTTACATTCATATTCGCACGAATTCCTCGTGCTTATCAATCGCCACCTGGCGGTTATTTCATTATAAACAATGGAAATTAATTTCCTTCTAATTCGTTTTACTCAAACGTAGGAAATTATATTTTTCGACATGTAAATTATTGAACAAAAAACAAATTGCTAACACATACTTTAAATTGTACAAACCACTTTTGCTTAATATCATAAATAAACTTTTAGTGATTCTCTATTTACATGAAAAATAGAATGTTAGGATATGTAATTATATTGAAATGACTTTTATATTGACAATCACGTGTTTATCAATTTGAGGTTCATATAATTCAATTTTATTTATTTAAATACAGCATATTTACTTAAATTACAATTTATGACGCTATTTTGAACGCCATCTTGGATTTCTCAGCTCATACCACACGTTTGCGATTGCAGCCGAAAGTTTTAGATCATACATTTAGGGTTTAGAAGAACTGATGTGGGCGTCATTAAA
The DNA here is from genome assembly GCF_026914265.1 of Mya arenaria. Lineage (NCBI taxonomy): Eukaryota > Metazoa > Mollusca > Bivalvia > Myida > Myidae > Mya > Mya arenaria. The sequence continues at coordinate 14,048,873 of NC_069130.1, read as the reverse complement.
GACGCCAGCTTGTAAGACCCACCGCTTGCATACCAAACCTGATTTGTCTGAATCTTGTTTGGTTCGCTTTGTAAGGAGAAAGCATAACCGCTGTATGTGGTTCCAAAGTCGAAAGCGGCAACAAGCATGTTTTTAGCAGTTTTAAAGTTGCAGAAATCGATTGAACTTCTGTAATATGCTGCCTGTATGGAAAGAAAAAAATATAAAGACGTTGAAACAATGAATTTTGTATTTTTTTAATTAATTTTCTTTCATAATTTAATAAACAGTATCCGTTTATTTTTTTCACGGTTGAAAAGTTTGAATCATTCAAATATAAAACTTATAGATAATGTTCCGGTAAGAACTCAAAATTTACCATAAAAACGGAAGTATTCAATTATTGCTTTTCTCATTTAAAGAAAACAACAACAAAAACAATATGTGATATAGTCCTTCATTATCTAATGCCTAAAAGAATGTATGAGCATTCTTTTGTCCATGGCGTTTCTTAGTTTAAACATATTTTATTCATCAGCGTATAAACACATACTTGTTGGAGAGCAGTAGCAGGCAGTTTTTGCATGTTTTTAAAGATTTTCTAGGTAGATTGAAATGTAACGGAAATAATATTTACATTTTATTAAACTAGGGGTCAAGGTCTACTAACGTACAATATTAAAAATTGTGTCGTCACGAAGCGCGTGCCTAATTGGGACCACAAAGGGGGTAATCAATTAGTGCCAATTTACGGATTATGAGAAGCAGTACCCGACAGTTAATTTCAGTAACGCTCCTTGACTATAAAACCGATATTTATCGGTTTATTAAGTATAATTTCCCCATGGGGCGCTTCTATTGAACAGGGAAGTAATACTGGTAACCAAGCGCTGGAGTAGTCTCGGTTTAACAACGCGTCTAAAACCACACCATGGATACATAAAATTTTGAATACGTCTCAATATCGTTTCAAAGCGATTGACGGGCAATATGAAAATATCATTTCAACAGGCTTTTATAAAATACATTTTGTTCTGATTCATCGACGAATAATCGTTCATAACCAACACTTGATTGTCGGTAAATGCTAGTGCTATAATTAGATATGTAAATTTATTCAATTGCGCATGCGCAGTAACATTCACGTGAGCATCCCCCACGAGAAAGTTGGCGAACTTTTTGACATTTCCAATACTTTTTGTAAATAAAATGTTTAAACGTATGCTTTGTGTTGGATTCGATGCAAATGGTGTTGCTTGAATACGGTTCTTTTTTACCATTCTCACCTTTTTTAAGAAGATTTAAAAAAAAAAACACGAATAAAAAGCGATTGCCGGCTACTGCTTTCCGCCGGCTACTGCTCTCCAACCAGTAATTATAAAGACAAACAGAAAACACATGTACAATCTAGAAAAGGATTAGAACGAACGATAAATATATCTTAAAAAGTTATTCTCCAAACTTTAGCAGAAGTACATATCTAATGACGGACATTTGTACAGCTTACAATGTAGATGACACAATGATATTGATTTTGTTGGATTAGATCAGATGGTAGTGTTTAATGTGATTTGGCTTCATTTACTTTTATTAAATATTTAAAGATTTTTTACAAACGATGTACTCAATGACAAGAAATTAGTTAAAAGTTAAACATTGTGTGTGGCGTTTCTTGGAACACTTGTGTACGGACATGTCTGAAGTTTATTTTTATTGTGGTTAGACAGCTGGCATCGTGCAGGTTACCATGGTTACCAAGACAACAGCCAAGATGGCCGCCGTTTTATGGGCCTATGGCTAGTCTTACTATATGTATTCCAACTATTTAACACACACACATGTTTTAATTTTAATGTTCGTACACTTTAAAACAAACTGCCCATTTAGGTCATTAAATTGTATTATTTCAAGGACACTTCAAGATCGCATTATGAAAATCCGTTAATTACTTAAGCCAATTACGTACCACCATCTTATTCTATTTTGAAAATATTTTATTGTATTATAGTGAATAAACAACAGTCTTTAACGTACTATCAGTGTTATTATATTTCAATGTGTTGATCAATTTACATAAAGGCTTCAAATCATAACTTATAAATGATCATTGCCATGTATGAATCATTTACATGTTAATTGTACACATGTATAATACAACTCATATTTATAGTGGAGTGACATTCAGCGGATTATGTGGGAAAATTGGCAACACAAGTAGAAAAAGAAATGTTATATACCAAATTGAACGGAATGTAATATATGGAACATGCGGCATAGATTGCCAACACGTGGCGCGGACCAAACAATCAAATATGGTGCCTAAGATGGCCACTATATATTGCAAATCCGAACAAACCATGAATAAATTCTATATTTGATTTGATTTGTACTTATTTATAAAGTGGAAATGCTGTTTACAGTCACGAAAAGCGGCCTTTTTCTTGTGAAACTAAAAAAGTGAAAATGGGTGGGGGGATGGGGGGTATTTACATTCTATACAAATACTCACAGTACCACTTGGACAACAAGCCGATGTATTATGTATATGTAGTATTGGATACAGCATAACGCTTATCATAATGTCAGATTGTGGATTATCTGGCACGGAGTAGGCTCAATTAAAGCTGCACATTGGTTTGTTTGGCTCTTTATTGGCTTTATATTTTGCAGCATTAAGTCTGTTTGGCTGTAAGTTATTTCAATATTAATGACACATGTGTTTGCCTTGCTTTTAATAGCCTTTGTGGTTGCAAACATGCGGTCCGTTTGGCACTAAATACTCTCACATAGAGAGGCGCATGGGTTCGTTCGGCTCTTAAAGGGAATTTTGGTCGCCAACACGTAGTTTATTTGACACTGAGTAGTGAGTAATTAGAGTTGCACATGTGTGTGTATGGCTCTTTGAGGATTTTGTCACTGCCAATATATGGAACTTTTTGCACTGGGCAGTCTAATAATAATGATAATTGAACATGTGTTAGCAACATTTGGCATTTTAAAACTTATAAAACGTCTAAACTTAAGTTGCACATACGTTTGTGTGGCTCTAAATGGGCTTAATGCTGCAAATTTATGGTCATTTTTGGAATAGAGTAGTATAACTGAAAGTTAAATACGAGCTTTTTTGGCTGTAAATGAGCATAATGGTTTCCAACATATGGTCTATTTGGCACCGATTGATCGAAATAAGAGTGGCACATATGTTTGGTTGGCTCGAAAGATGTGGTCTGTTTGACTCTGAGAAGGCTAAATTAGGGTTACAAATAGGTTTTTTTTTGCTCTTAAAAAGCTTATTGTTTGCCAACATATGATATGTTTGGCACTAAGCAATCAATATAATAATTTCACATAGGTTTGTTTGGCTTTAAATGGGCTTAATTGTTGTAAAATGAAAAGTCTAAATTAAAGCTTATATGCTATTCCGCTAAACAATTGACTTTGTGGTGGCTAAAATGTGGAAAATTTTGGTTTGGCTCTTAATGGGCTAAATGGTTTCCAACATGTGATCTGACACATACATGTCTAAATTAGAGTGCCGCCTGTATTTGGTTGACAATTAAACGGCCTTAGGTTGCCACAATGTGGTCTGTTTGGCACTGAGTTGTCAGGATTAGTGTTACACATTTTTGTCTCTGAATGGGCTTTATAGCTGGCAGCATGTCGTCTGCTTAGCACTTAGTCGCCAACATAATTATGATGAATTAGGCACTTATTAGTTTAGTTTAGACATGGTTTGTCATGTTGCAAGCATGAGGTCGTTAAGGCAATGATAAGTTTTAAATTACATTGCACATGCGTTTGTTTGGATCTAAGTGGGCTTTAGGGCCAAATATGGTCTATGTTGCAATGAGTGGTCTAAATTGGAGTTGAATATTTTAATTTGGCACTGAATGGTCTTTATGATACCAAAAATGCGGTGTTCTTGGCATTTACTAGGCTAATTGGCTTTGTTTAGCCCTGAATAGGCTTTATGATCGCCAATTTGTTTTGAACATTGTTGAATGTTGAAGAGCCTTTCGTAGGTACGTTTGACACTCGATGAGTTTTATGAGAGCTAGAATGTGGTCGACTAGACACTCAATTGAATTTGGAAAATTTATTTGTGATTTGTTTGCAACCAGATAGTCTCCAATATAACCGGAATGTTTTTTCAACACTGTATTAACTTCATAGGCCCCTATCTCAGTGTGTGTATACCACGTGATAAATAACGTCATAAATGCTACGATGGAAGGCAAAATTTTGCTTAATTCGAAGACTTAAATCAAAGATAACTTTTCGTTTAAACACTATTTTAAATAAAACAAATGCCACTCTATACCGCTTAAAGAGACCTGCATTTGTTTTATTACCGAAATTTGCGGTTACTAGTTTCATTAAACACTTCGACAAACCTGTTTTTAAAATAATGTTTTGACAGTGCTCCGTCAGACGGCCGTATTGTGAAATGGTTTTTCGAAGTATTTTAATAAACTAAACTCTCAATCAAACTCTGGTAAAAGACCGAACGCAGGGTTCCTTAAGCGACGTAGACTGCGCTATGTTGCATTTAAAATGGTAAAAAATAGTGAAAAAATCTTTTTTTAAAGTTTTTATTCAAATCAAACCATTGCCTTCCGACGTAGCATTTATGGCGCAATTTATCACGTGGTATACCCACACTCTATCTGGTATGTTTGACACCAAACGCAGTAACATAATTCTAACTGAATACAAGCTAGACTTGAACAAAGCCAGTATTTATTGGCTGCCTTGCAGATTATGGATGATTTTTAACAAAATGTGGTTAAAGAGCTCTCGGTTGACCTGGGTAGAACATGTCTATGTTTTTTAATGAACATGCTTGCCCGGAACCACATCATGGAGTATAAAGCTCTTGAACACCAATCTTTAATGAGAATGGTATGAAATGTGCTTCATTACAATCATATAGAGGGCTGTTGGGTCTAAAAGAGACAATATAGAATTGGTTGTGCACTTAGAAGACACTCGGTAGGCTTAGGTAAAACACTTTATGGCATGTTTGTACTTAAACATTAAACCAAAGCCAAAATGCTATGGACAGTTTATTAGGTAAAGACAAAAGTATGTCTTGTTTGTGTAATGTTTGGAAACGAGAATATATATGTTGGAAACTGTATTGTTAGTTTTAATATTGTTATGAGTTTTTAAATGAAATTTAGTCAAACAAAATGAAGTTTAAAATAATACATTCGAAATTGTTATATTTGCAATTTTGAAATTCAAATGATCCTTTTTGACCTGGATTTTAACTGCTTAGTTGTAAATGTATACATTTTAAAATATTTACACTGCGATATGATAGCCTTTTGGCAACAGAATTAATTCTGAGTGCGCTTTTGGTGACATGTATTTGGATCACACATTTTATAAAAGTTTTCACTGAAAAGTAACTTAAAAGATAGAAATATAAGACAAAGAAGCACAATAAGAAATCGATAAATCATACGTTTTTGTACTTTTGAGTGTTAAACTTAGTCTATCACAGTTTGCATTGTGACTGTTAAAGCAGGCTTTTAACGACGTTTGACACAATGTTATGTTATGAAACCTTCGCAATTTAAAAATAAAATATGAAAGTTTTACAATAAAGTTATTGTTTTCTTATATGGAGAACCATACAATTTTGCTATAAACGTATGCATTTATATAAAACTATAAACATTAAAACATTAAAACGCTAAATAACCTTAAAGAATGTTGCGTGTTTAAAAATATTTACACAATTACACAATTTTCAGCAAAAATCAGAATAAGATGTTGGTACGGTATTGACTGGTGTATTTTACCAGTACCTCTTATGCGTTCCTCTGTTGTATTTAAATGATGAGAAATGATAGAAAGCATGATATGTGTACATAATTTACCAGAAAAGTTAGAGTCAAAACATGTTTTTATTAAAATTTAATAGTTATCATACAAATTGTAAAACTAGTCATGGCCTGGGTTAGGAAAAAAGCGGCCACCTTGGCTGTTGTCTATGTTACTGTAGTAGCTTGCATAACACAAGCTGCCCGTCCTCACTAAAATGAACTTCACACGTTCCCCAACACAAATACACAGAGAAATTATTTATCGTAGAGTATGTTTTCGTTCTTCATATATCAAATAAGTTTTTTTCATTGTATTCTTGGGTGGTGGAGGCAAATAATATATTTGAAATATGAAAACCAGTGACAAGATTGAAGTAGACAGAAAAAAAGAATTCTAAATTTGCGTTGTGTAAAAATTTTACACTGATTGATGGTAAATACCATGATTTTGGTTCCGAAAAGGATTAAATTTACTGTAACTGATGAATGTATTAAAACTAGTTTAGTAAACCTAATTTTTCGCTGACCATTCCATGACATAGACCAAAACATATGATATATTCAGGGCACATGCGTTCTGTTGAAATGTGACGTTGTGTGTTAAGAATTGAATATTATTTTATGGGTTCATTGATGTATGAACTGGCGGGAAAAAGGCGCATAATTTGTACAAATACAGAGTGTTAATATTACTGGTATTGTTGTTATCTCTGATATAAAACATTTATCTGTTCAAACACTTCAACTGTCACTTTTAAAATTAAAGTATATTTAAAGTCATTCAAGTTTCCTTCATATTAACTTTCAGTTTAAAATTTATGATTACTAGCAAAATATTTCTTTTCATTTCTGATCCTGCATAGAAAGGCATTTTGGTATGGAAATAGAAACAAAAAAATATATGTGCACACACAGACTTAAAGATATTCATATAGTTTGCAAAACATACGAAATCACTATTTGCGAGAAGGTTTTACAAGTCACCAAAACGTTTCACTTAAAGCACTCAAAGGTCATGTATGTTTCTTTTCCAGTGGTCGTGTTCTTCATTTTGACGAGAAGTTCTGTATCGCCGAACATAAACGTAGTCTCTATATCCTGCTGCTCAAATGGAATATCGGTGCTGTTTTCAAGCTCAATAGTCATTAATAGTTCACATCCGGGGTCTGTTGTGTACTCGGGGTTCTCCTGTGTTGTTCTGTACACGGGTGTGACGGATATTTCACTAGTAGGATTACTCACCCCGGTCAACTGTTCATTCATGCCCACCTCCTCGTTCACCCGCACGTACACATTGAAACATTTAGGCACCAACCACACTCCACTCAGCCGAACCTTCTTATCATCTGGGTGCTTCTTTTCGTCAAACGGTTCGTGGCATTCTGTCCCATACGTGTATTTCATGATCCTGGAGGAGACAATGGCGGAGTTATGTCCAAACCTCACGGCGCCTTTCAACACGACGAGGCCCGCGTCTGCAGGAACGATCAGTCTCACGCCGGCTAATTCATTCCTGATTCTCTCCTGAACATACGCACTTTCGCCGAAACCGCCCACAAGAATAACGGTTCGCACGCTTTTCATCTTTGGTTCAGCTAAAAGGGACTTTACATGCTGAATCAGCAGGTCGATTGGTCTTTTAAACCATGATTGGACAACTGTTGTATCAATCTTCAGTTTGTCTTTGCCTCTGGTGGTGATGGCATTTTCTCGCACTTTTAATGACGCAATTCGTTCCTCTAAAGATTTGGATGAATACTTTTCCGCAAGATCTCTCAGCGAGGCGGAAATACGAACAATTATCTGCTCTGTTTTGTCAGTGTCAAATGACCGTTTCTTATATTCAAATTCCCGAGTGACGTCGAAATAATCATTCATTTCAGTCTTTCGGAGGTCAGTGAAAGCTTTTTCCCCAAACAGTTCATTCAACATTTTTATGTAATTTTCATCCACATACATGCCTCCCCACGGGCCTCCACTGGCTTTGTGGATTTCCTTCAGGGTTCTATCTAGTTTTCTTTCATGGACAGATATATCTGCGGTGCCTCCTGCATTTTTTTCAATGATAAATTGTTTTGTTTCATGTATTTAAGGTATACGAAACTAAATAAAAAGCAATCATGACGCAATTGTAATTGAACAAATAAGTAAATTGTAACAATACTCCAGAAAAAGTGACAGATAGAAAACTAATTGTAATAACTTGTTTTTTTCAGCAAAATACTTTATGATCCCAAACCTACAAGATCGACTACCATGTACTGTGATCCTTGAATCGCTACAGCGCCTTTGACGTCCATACCCAACGTCTCACACCAGATCGAGGCACACTCCGGCTCCAAGGCCAGCTTAAGGCGGTTTGGGTCTACTCCAGCCTTCACAACAAAGTATCACATCAGCATATGTAAATACAATTATACTTTTTTTACGAATTCAATAGTATGTGACAATCCCCTTTAAAACAGATGAATTCAAATTAAATGTAAGTACTTCGATACACAAACAATTCACAGATACTTGTCCATGTTATCAGTTTTAAATAATGAACGTTTATACATAAAGAGCTTATAAACTTGTCCAGGTTTAATCTAAGGAATACATAAAGAATATAATTATATTATAAAACACTACGTTCTATATTTAGAAAATGACTTTATATTAATATTACCTGGATGGAAGCCCTCCCCATGAACATATTTTTTCCTAGTGACATGAAAATTTTAAATTAAATACTATCAAAAAGACCTGTACTAATATAGCCTATATGAAAAATGGTATTTTAAGAATGCAATGCGTTCGGTAATCAGAGATATCAATTATTACATCGGGGTACATTCAGTTTAATATGAAAAATATTTTATTTACTATACCGGGCCATATGTAACTATAACGACAGTCCAGTGAGCTCACGGAAGTGAATGTACCTCAGTCAATGATATACATCGTCGGAAAGATCATTCGTTTGCCAATTTACTCTCAATGCTGTAAACAATGCAACAAAAACGTCTTACTTCTATAGCCGCTTCCCTCATAAATATCTTGGCATTGTCATCCCAGATAGCCGGAACGGTCAACACGTACAATATGTCAGTCTCCTCGACTCCTATATTTTGCGTAGTAACCGCCTTTAGCAGGTGTTCTCTCAGGTACTTGATCGACACGACAAACAGCGGGAAACCCGTCATCTGTTTTCCACTGAAGTCCTCTACCGTAACGTCTTTCGTCAAGTGCTGAAGTTAAATTTAATATTTAAAACACAACAACACATTATTACTTTCAAGTTGGTGATGGTTCTATGTACGATCCCGTGTTTAATTTGCTTTTATTGATATATGCGACGTTGAGTACTCATAAACATGTTTTTAAACCATCATCTATTCACAAGGATATTTTTAAATCAATATAATCTGTGTTTGCTGCTGCTAGACCTTTAGAGTGTATTTCTCGATTATTGTATGTAAAACTTTGAACCTTGTTCCTCTAAACAAAAGCATCATTTTATTTTAGTTTGGTTGCTTGTCTAATTTGGCTAATTTGTGTTTGGCGACTTGGCTAATTTGTGTTTGGCGACTTGGCTAATTTATGTTTGGCGACTTGGCTTATTTGTGTTTGGCTACTTGGCTATCCGGCTAATTTATGTTTGCCTACTTTGCTACTCAGCTAATTTTATTTGGCTACATGGCTTCTTGTTTTCTTTGCTGATTTATGTTTGGCTACTTCTCTAAATACGTTCATCAGGTTGAATATATTTTATTAATGACTTACCTTATTACTATGCAGAACCATCTTAAACCTCCGGAAAAGCCTCCAGCCGTGGTGCTCATCATCTTCAGCTAGGATTGCGTACTTGTCTTCAGCCTCGAAACCAAACTTGTCAAACTCTCCCTTAGGGTTCAGAAGGACAGATGTAGGTGTTTTCAGTGACACCAATCTTGAGGCCCCACCCCCTGCGTACCAGTTCTAATATGTATGAATCTTGTGAGGGTCGTCTCGGAAGGAGAAAGCATAACCGCTGTATGTGGTTCCGAAGTCGAAAGCCGCAACCAACAGTGCCTGGCTTTGATCATTGCTTGCCATGGTTGGTAAAAACAACACGCTACTCGAAAATAAGACAGACATGTAAGGTTGAGAGTGATTTTGTAGTTTCAGCCTTCCAACCATGGGTTTGTTGATTTGAGTTACACTAGTGGCACGTTCTCAAGGCTTCTTAAAATTGTATATTTACCCGGAAGTGGACCCTGATTAATATCAGCATAATGCTTTTTAATGATAAGACTTGAATACTCTTGTACTTTAGACACTATAACTCTTTGCGCTTGAAAACAGAATCTGAAAACGATCATCATTTCAAATTAATTGTTTTTACTTCTAATGAATTTTATTGAATTATGGTTTGATTTACTTGTAACCATGCTTTCCAATAGACTGAGGAATAGCTTGGTTTCGATAAGAAAAGAAGTAAATTAATTTTGAAGCCAAAATCCCCTTGACGGTTATGATTAATTATTTAATTGGCGTTCATTTCATGTAGCGGTTATTTCTACTAAACGTTCAATGCAAGAATTTTACGAAGATATTCCACTTATTGATGATTTAGTTATTTACAATTGGAGCGGTCAGTCGGTTCGTATACGCGACGTACAGTTCTGACTTATCAGAAATTGATTCATTGCCTGTTTATGTGTATGCCTGCGAAGAAATATTTGAAAGAGTGAATAAATGCGATAAAAATGTTTTACCGAATATTTGTTTTAGATATAGGCGCATAATTTAAACAAGGGCTGTCACAGAGACAGCGCGCTCGACTATTTGTATTATATGCAAGATAGAGTTATCATACTTGATTGTTTAAAGTTTCAATGCAATTCATCAAGTAGTTGCTGAGTTATTGACTTACATGTGCTAACATGCAAAACCTTAACCATAATTGTTAAGTTGAATAATAAAAGGGCAAAAATTATATCATATGCAAGATTGAGTTTTCTTACTTGATTAATTAAGAAGGTGGAATGGTTAGGAGCACATGTATAAATTTGTATACCTGCAAAACCTTTACCAGAATTTCTAAGTCGAATAATTAAGGGCAAGTTTTTGCTTTGTATTCACGATAGAGTTATATAACTTAATTGATTAAATATTTTTGATAGTTGGGAACACATGTCTTATGTTTCAATGCAATACATGTTGTATTTGCTGAGATATTGACCTTAATTTGGTTACATGCAAAATCTTAACCAGAATTTCGAAAAATAAAGGGTCATCATTTGCAGTATATGCAAAATAGAGTTATCTCACTTGTTATAAACGTAGGTTCGATGGTTGAGTAGCGTTGTATAAAGTCTCAAAACAATACACGAAGTAGTTGCTGAGATATTAACCTATGAGTGCTTACATGCAAAACCTTAACCGGAATTTCTAAGTCAAATAATAAAGGGCAATAGTTTGCATTATATTCAAGATAGAGTTTTTTAACTTGATTAATAAATTAAGTCGGATAGTTGGAAATACTTGTCTAAAGATTCATTGCAACACATGATGTATTAACTGAAATATTTACTTAAATGTGTTTACATGCAAAACCTTAACCAGAATTTTAACATCAGATAAAAAAGGTCCATAATTTGCATCATATGCAAAATAGAGTTATCTAACTTGATTATTCAAATAGGTTGGATGGATGAGTACCATTGTATAAAATCTCAATGCAATACATCAAGTAGTTGATGAGATATTAACCTATGTATGCTTACATGCAAAACCAGAATTTCTAAGTCAAATAATTAAGGCCCATAATTTGCATTATATTCAAATAAGTGTTATCTAACATAATTAATTAAGTAGGTTGGGTAGTTGGGAATACATATCTAAAGTTTCAATGCAATACATGATGCATTTGCTGAGATAATGACCTAAAGGTGCTTATAGGCAAAACCTTAACAAAGGTGTGACGCCGACGCCGACACTTGGTGAGTAGTATAGCTCCCCCTTTTCTTCGAATAGTCGAGCTAAAAACGCTCCTTGTATTTTTCTCAGGCTGCGCCATTCAGATTTTAATGCTATATTTATCGATTGATGTAAGTACAACATTTAAGACAAGGGAATATACAGCAAAACATTGAGCCCTTCATACATTCACATTTAAGGTAAACTTGTCAAGTGTGTCGGTTATTGTGACCGATTGTACAATATTTTATTGACATGTACTTCAGAAATAAATTAGACTTTAAATATTTTAAAAAGAACTAAACTACTTCCTTGTTGTAATATATCAAACAACTATTTATGTCCAAAATTTCGATATATTGGTCATAAAACTCTTATTTTCAGTTAACTAATAATTTAAAAAGACGTTGATAAACAACTATCTATACATTTTGCAACAAAATTAAAGAATAAAAACGTAAATATATTAATTACCTTAAAAGATTCACTAGACAAAATGGTAGCATTACCTAATACGTCGACCTTTGTTATCTATTATTTGTTGAAATTTGGCAGCAAGTAATCTACTTTCTGTTCCGTGAAAAGTAATGTATTTCAAGTGAATTGAGATTTACAAAAAGGTGAATTTGTAATAAGATTGTTAAATAAGAAAATGACTATGTTAAACTTTTGTTACTTCGATAAAAACAACAACAATGAAATACACACGATAACGTTCAAATATAGATTTCAAGAAAGTTTTAACCAATTAATAGATTAATAATTATAAATGTTTACGTTGTAAGTGATTGAACCTGATGTATTTGACCATTTAGTGTTCAATATGTATTGCAATTACATGAGTAAAAAGAGCAAGTAGACCACCTCTTTAATTAGTTTTAAACGAATCGTATTGCTCCATTTAAGTTCCAATTAAAACCGTCAAACAGCCTCTAGCAATCTTTGTGTTATACAGCCGTACAAGAGTCAAGAGTTGCTTAATTTCAGGAACACTGACATTGGTGGTTTATGAGAGGCTATCAAAGACACCTACAGCGGAGTTACATCTAAAGTTGTGATCTAAATCTGTTTTTGATGTGGATGGAGTTGGGGTTTTTTACAGTTAAGCTACACCTAACAAACATATAAAACTATCACTTAAAACATTGCCATTTTTACTCTAGACTATACATATCTGTACATTGAACATATAATGTCCAACATTTTACCTCTTACACAAATTTGTAATAGTTTGTACCATACAACATAATCGAATGCCTTGGTAAAGTCCACAAATGCAGTAAATACCTTCTATTTGTAATTGTGAATTAGTATATAATACCATGTAAGACAATTAAATTATCAATAGTTCCCGTATTTTGCCTAAACCAGCCTGAGCCTCAATATAAACTTGATAATTATTTTCAGCCCAATCAGTAAGTCTATCATTCAAAACTTTAGTGAATAACTTTCCAAGGGTACTCAATAAGGAAATACCTCTATTATTACTTGCAACATTAACATCTCCTTTTTTCGGTAAAGGCACAATGAACCCTTCAGACAACTTTTCAGGAAATAACCAATGTTAAATAATTTGTTAAACAATTTACATAAAGCGATACTAAATGCATCATTGTTTATTACATACTCGAAAAAACACACAAAAAACAGTCAGGGCCACCTAATTTACCATTATTTAATTTAGTACAAGCCTGTCTGATAGCCTCAATAGTGAAAGGTACATTAAACTCCTGAAACGTAACATTTAATTCTCCTTCTTAATATATTTCATTGAAATTCAATATATCGTCATCAGGTTAGAAAAAAAACACTGATTTATGATCATTTATAGATCTGAAATATTCTACAAAATCACCGGATGTAAGGGAGCAGGAGTTGTTAACAATAGATCCTTGAAGCATCTTCCAATACAATTTTGCATTATTCTTTTTAGCATTTTCTAGTTTACATGTTTGTGACAAATACAAGTTTCTTTTTTCTAACCACATTATCCCCACTACTCATTCGATCACTTTCGTCTATACCCTCTCCATCATTTCCTGAAGCCATATCACCAGGAAAACAACCCAATTACTTCGTTTAGATTTACTTAAATTCATATTTAAATACCTGTGCTGACCATTGTATGTATGTTCAGTATATGAAGTTTTCACACATACCACACTCATTTAAAAAAAAATACTATATAATAATCTAAATGAAAAATGAATGTTCTTCTTATTGAAACAAAATTACGAGTAAATTGAAGTGAATATTTATTTTATGCTTTCTGGTAATTTACAGTGATGTATCGATAAAAAATGTTTAAACTGTTTAAACAATAAAAAAATCGATTTGATAGTTTTCACTTTTTTAAATTTTGACCACCTCTGACGTTAAAATCAAACATCAACGGGCAAAGACCTGGGACAACATTTAAACGACGTCATTTTCGGAAAGATGTAACGTTTACGTACTATTTGGGGCGCTGTCTATACAATTGAAATACATTTTAGTAGGCATATAACAAAAAAAAGTTTGTTTCAGTGTAAGATCATCTATAATTTTACCAAAAGTAAAAGCTTCAGTCGTGAAAATTTGCTTTTTTGTGTCCAATCGGCGACATATATTTTTGCTCTCACACTTCAAAACGCAAAAATCCGCTATATAATGTATACCTCGGCGGTAATTTATCTATGCATTGTTAAATGAGATAAAACAGTAATTTATCAAAAACGTACAACCTGATATGATCAAAATTGCTATAACTATTGGCAACAATGTTGTCAAATGTCAATCTGTAATATTAAGTATTCGTCAGTGCACATAGGATGAAAGAAATTGGAATTTTTTTAACGAATCGTAGACGTAAGCATTTATAGGGACACTAATGTATGTAGTAATATATACTACTAGTATTTAATCCACGTAAACGAAATTCAAAGTTTCTAAGGAGGGTGTGAAGGCCTAGCGAAACAGCTTCCTACGTCTGTAAGAGGACACTTTTAAAGAAAAACTCGTACTGTATCTATTACATAGGTGATTGTTCATGTTTAAAATATGCTAATTTTTAAGCAGCAACAGCGATAGAAAATCTAGTATGAGGTCACTGCATGATGATGATGATAATGATGATGACGATAATGATGATGATGATGATGATGATGATGATGATGATGATGATGATGATGATGATGATATCCTCCCAAAAGTTTAATTAAATCTGCCATAATTTTCTCAATGAGTTTTGGACGCCTCATTAAACTAAAAAATCAGCTAATGGAAAATATGCCAACATCGTTTGCAGAAATAAGAGCGAATAAGAACAAATCGTATGCGGTTATCCTGTTATAAAAGGAATAATGAAAACTGAAACTGTATTTAATAACTGGATCGATCCCTATAAAATATGGGTTGACGATATTTTTTAAGCAGAATTAATAAGTAAAGCATAACTTTGAGGTAAATTCAATTCAAAATTTGATTATTAAAGTGAATTTCAGCGGTTAAAGAAAACTATTCAAACAGTTGCTGTTACATTTTTCTTAATTTCTTATAGAGGTTTCTACAAAATGTATGTATTTTATTTTATACGCTCAATTATGTATATTTGCGGGCTTTTCGTGAAATTTTGTTGCTTTTCGCAGTATAGCCATGCCGCAATAAAATATATAATTGCAAGTAAATTTCGTATTTTTCCCTGAAACAAACGTTATAATTTAGTATATGTAAGATCGTGTTGTTGATTTCATTATGTTTGCATATTTAAGAAAGTTGTTCCAGAAACATTTACAGGCAAATATTCCTGCTATTGATTTTCGTTATTATTGTAAGATACATAAGTTCTATGACCATAATTGTGGCATACTTTGTGCGGTTCTGATAAATATTGCATTTGGTTCAATTGTTTAAAAGTTATTTGCAATAACCTTTGTTAATTGATTAATACAATGTATCTCGATAAATCATCTATGAGAGCCTCTTATACATGTATCGGTGATGAGTGAATTACACCTTATTCATTATGCTGTCCTTGTAACAACAGGAATATTTATCTTTAAGAATTAATCAGGCGCTCTATCAGCTTGAAATATTACTTTCTTCCAACTAAAAAAAACTATAAATCACTTTATGATATTGTTTAAAACTTTGTCAATGTTACTGTGTCTATGATATTGAAATGTATGTTGACAAAATACATCAATTTGAAACAAGTTTAAAAGTGAATGTGAAATATATAAGAAATATTGCTGCGTATTATCCGTACCTCTATAGATTGTGCAATTAGCACAGCCTTTTTTTCGAATTGAAAGTAAAATTGAAAACAGTATGAAAATCTGTGTTTGCATTTTTTACATGTCTTGTCCAATATGCTAGTTGATGTTATTTCGTTTCGGATATAGGTTGTTTTTGCGACATTATATGCATGCATAATTGAATAACATACTTTGCAATGAAAACATATTGAACTCATATTAATAAACATCGATTTTTGGTCTCGCAGAAAATTAGATTTTATAGCGCTGACATTATATTTTACCTTTTAGCTGGATGTGATCAGCTATTCGGCAGTGCAATATATATCGATTGCCAATTTCAGCAAGTAATCTACTTCCTTTTCCGTGAACAGTCATTGAAAATTTAATCCATTTTAAAACTAGCCTTAAATCGGCTCTGACTTGTTAAAAAAACAATTAATAGTGTTAGTATTTTTTACATTAAATAAATTGTTATGCAGCTGTGTCGCATAATGTCATTTATTTGTGTAAGTGCATTAAAACAACCTCTCGTAATATTGATATTTGCTTGAACATGAGGGGTGGTTAAAACATGGTTGAAGTTTTATTATTGTCTGAAAGGTATTTTGAAGAGTTAATCGTTTCATTTGATTTAATTACTGCATTAAAGACTAATTAATTTCATATACATGAATTTCAAAGGCGGGTTAAAACAATTTTCAAAATTTCTCAACCGAATACATGTCGGTTTAAAATACGTTAACAAAAAAGTTACCTTCAACAATTCTTAAGAGATAACAACCCACTCAATCGGCTTTGTTATATTTGTGATCGGTTATTGATCGTTAATTTTGGAAAATGGTCTACTTCCTGCTTTTAGGCCTATTCCATGAATTCATTAAGTGATTAAATGCATTAACTAGTCAATAAATTGTATTCGACTATAAAGTTTGTGCATATTTATCATTGAAAGGAACCACAAAAGGTGGAAATTTGAGACATCAATACTCTTATAAACCATTGAATAATTTACAACTGCTTTTATTCTAATTTTTGTTCAGCCTTATCATACCCTTTCGGCATGGTATTACGTAGAAGGCAAACATGTACTGTGTTCACTTAACGATGCTTTTATAAAGATAAAAGTAAAAGCATCAGTTAACCATAGTTTGGCGCAAGGACGCCGCGACCGTAAATGCATGCACAAAAATCAAATTCCAGATATTTATGCAAATAGCAATGAATTTAACAGACGATGCATGCTCCTTGTCTTGTGACAGTGATGGTGCACACAATGTCAAACAAATCGATGTTTTATCAGTATTTGGTCATAACATGACTTTGATATTATATTTCAGACCAATGCATCATAGTCCTGTGCTTCACATGTATGTGATTTTCTTTACAGGTGGTATTACTTGTTGAGAATAAACGAATGTTTGTCTTCCGGTATTTAATCAGTAGAAATAGAAAAGATTATGAAAATACTTGTTTAAAGTTAAACAAATCGTTTGGAGTGTCCACACGATCAGCCAATACCAATTGATTTGTGTGTTATATTTCACTAAATAGAATAGCTCACAATGATCACACGTTGCGTATTCTTATAGTATTTTTTCTTGATCAAGATAACATAAATATTCGTCATTTAATTCACAAAATCGCTTACTTATAGATACAAGGTGGGAGTGTATATCGGAAATAAAATATCGTTGCACTGAAATATGATACCGCGTGTATATTTAAATCAGTACGGTAATAAATTGATGAATATGAGTATATAAATATGAATATTGACAGCCTAAAGGGACTAGACAGCAGATAATACCATTGCAAGATTGTTTGTCAAAAACGTGCATAAAATTGGCATCGTTGTGTACAAAGCATTTAATCTTTCTTACTGATGTTTCACATCGGTTACACATGCATCTTTTGCAGTTTTTGCGCATCTTTCCAGTTCGAATTTTACGGAGGTTGTCTACCAGGTATATCCCAGTAAGTTTAAAATAGCGTTGGTATACTTATCTGCACTCGTAAACAGATATGGATTACACTGGGAAACCAATATGCGCTATCTTTAAACTTCGGACATCCGTTGAAACAGCAACATGAAAGTTGCTTTTATTTATAATCATAACAAATGTACTTTTGGCCTCCTGCTAGCTCGTATTGTCAATTCTAAGCTTTCTTTGAAACAAAATACTGTATTTGCCGATTTTTGGACCATCTAGTGTTTAGTCACAAAGGTAAAATAGAAACTTCAATGTTGTATTAATGTTAAGATGTCTTCATTAAACTAGAAATCCTGCTAATGGATCATATGTCAACATCTTTTGCAGGAATACGATAACCAATCGTATGCAGTAATCCTTTTATTTAAGGAATAGTAAAATGCCTTGAAATTTATAACTGAAAACTAAAACTGTATTTAATAATTGGATTAAATTCTATGTGTTGACGACATGTTCAAAGGAGAAACAATAAATAAAGCATATATGTTAGGTATATTAAAATCAAAATATGATTGTTTAAGTGAAATTCAGAGTTTAAAGAAAACTATTCCAACTGTTTTTATTTAATCTTCTTGTGATTACTACACAGTTTGAGTTTTAAATGTTATCCGACTACTGTATACTTGCGGGCTTTTCCTGACATTTCGAGGCTTTGCGCAGTTAAGGCATATTGTATTTCAATACATAATTCACAACAAACGTTCTGTTGTTTTTCTACACAAACGTGATAATTTAGTATCGATACAATCGTGTTGTTGATTTCATTATAATTGCATAATCAAGTAATTTATTCCAGTTACATTAAATATCCCTGGTAGCTGTGTTCCTATTGCATGTATATCTGAAGACAATCGTGTAAACATAGTTATCATATTAAGTTACACAAGTTATATGATCATACTTGAAGATTACTTCGTGTGGCCCTGATAAAATAGTGTATAAGAATTAATTGTTTAAAGGCATTTGCAATAAGATTTGTTAATTACTTAATAGAAAAAATCTGAATAAATCATCTTTGAGGCCCTCTCATACATGTATCGGTGATGAGTGAATTACAGCTTATTAATTATGCTGTCCTTGTAAGAAGATTAAGAATTAATCAGGCGATCAGCTTGAAATAGTTTAAAGAAGCAAAACTATAAATCACCTAATAATATTGTTAAGAAGTTAAATCAATGTCACTGGGTCTATGATTTTAAAAGGTATGTTGACAAAACACTTCAAACAAGTGTCACAGTGAACTTAAGATATAATGCTACGTCTTATTTATACTACTGTAGATTGTGTATTTCTTAAATCAGTAAGTGGTTATTGCACAATTTCGAATTGTAAGTTAAATTGTAAACAATTTGAAAATAGTTGAGTGCAGTTCTTACACGGGCTTTCTGATGTTATTTCGTTTCGGATATAGGTTGCTTTTGCAACATTAAATTGCATTACGTACTTAACATGATGTAATTCATGGTTTATTCGTCATACATGTGTATTCGACTTTAATTTGAAAATCATTTAGCAAATTGATAAATAAATATGAATCTGTGGTGAAATTAAACAATGAATGACTTATGACCTTTAAACGATTCCACCAAACCCATTAGCGTTTGCATTGTGTAAATGGGTTCGCATGACGTCATCGGTTAACATACACTATTATTACGATTACATCAGTTTTGCAATTTTAACAATGTATATTTATGAGCTGAGGTTTTGTTAATTGAAGAAAAAATAGACAATTTTTTGCCGAAAGTTTGTATTTTAGTGTCATCATTACGTAAGTGTGCATTGTAACTCACAACTGCTTCCTTGTATAGATAATATAGAGTGTATAAATCAAACATTAAATAATTGAATAACATTCATTGTAATGAAAATCTATTGAAATCATACTAATAAAGATTGATTTAAGATCTCGCATAAAACATTTTATAGCGCTGACAAAATATTTTACCTTTTGGCTTTATGTGTTCAGCTAGCTAGTCGGCAGTGCAATATATTGATTGTCAATTTCAGCAAGTAATCTACTTTCTTTTACTGTGAAAAGCCATTGACAATTTAAGCCTTTTGAAAACTAGCTTTAAATCGCCTCTGACTTGTTATTTTATTAAGATTGTTAGTATTCTTTTACACAAAATAAATTGTTATCCGACTGTGTTAGTGCATACAAACAACCTTTAATAAATATTTGCTTGAACATGAGTCGTGGTGAAAACATTGATGAAATATAAGTTTAATTACTGTCTAAAAGGTATTCTTGCATACCGGACGTGTGTTTCCGGTCATGTGACCGGTGCTGGAAAAACTCATCTTACATACCCCATGTAAGATGAGTCACGCGCAACAACGCGCCACTTCTTATTTATTTTATTGTATGGTTTATGAAAAGTATATTATGCAATTTCAATAACGCGGAATCAAAAATATAAGTATACAATACTTTTGATTAAAATTGAAAAGAAATAATCGTAAAAGCGCGATTTTTAAAGGAACTATTTGACGTCGATAGTGATTTAAAATTACTGCGCTTATGACGTCAGTACACAACGTCGCACGCGCTTTTTGGTGAAATGTACAAAAGTGTGTTTTCTACGTCAATTTTTTCCACAAATTCATAATTTTTGGTATGCAAGAAAAAATATCAATCATGTTTTTCCGGTCCGGATCGAAAAATCCGACCCTCGGGCACGCTGCTAGACCGGTAACTCGGCAAGCCTCGTTACCGGCTTACGCGCGTGCCCTCGGGTCGGATTTTACTATCCGTACCGGAAACACATGATAGATACTTATATTCCTAAAAGTTAATCGTTTAATTTGATTTAGTCACTGCAGTATAGACTAATTAACATGTTTAGATCATTTAAACCCTTGTTGAAGTTGTTATTGTTGAAAAAATATGCTTAAATATACGTTCAATTTAAAAAAAACAATTGTTCACATAATTGTTATAGATATGTCGAGTGTATGAGACTTTGAGCAATACATTTTCTTAGCTATGTATTAGTTTTGAAACAGCATAGAAGGTGAACTGAAAAGATCATTAATTGACCTGTATTGGTGCTATGTATATTGATATATAGATAATATATATGTCTTTTGTGCTAAAGGCATGTCTATCGGAACAAGTATAATAAATAGAGGATATTTGTTTATTTCAGTGTAAGATCGTATTTTATTTCACGAGTGTCATAGAAAAACATATTTTCACGAGTGGCGAAGCCACGAGTGAAAATGTAGTTTTTTTATGATCACGAGTGAAATTAAATACGATCTTACACTGAAATAAACAAATTTTCTGTTTCTTTTACGCTTATTTTCGGAGTTTTATTTGTTTTTTTTATTTATTTCTGAATTACCCCCTTTTTTGAAAAGGGTGGGCTTTACGCCGCTACCCGTAGGGCGCCCCTCATGCATAATTATAGTTGTCAACTTTTTTACTTTCGGTTTGCTGAGAAATAGTTCTCTGCTATTCATTCTTATAGCTTAATATTCGCTCGTTTTTTATTGCAAAGCTTTATGAACAGTAAAAAATGAAGTATTATTAGTGCACAAATGTTCCAAAAAATAATGAAAACACTTTTTGTTTTAACCAAATTACTACGCCGCTATTTATAGGTTGAAAATTTGGAAGGTCAAATGTGTTAGCAAAACAAATGTGGATACTCATTGGATTTTAACCATTCTTCTTAGTTTTAAGACTGCATATACGCGTGTTTTTATAGTAAGTTTATATACAGTCATCTTACTGTCAGAGACCAGTCTGTATCGCTTTTAAATGTTTGTTTTCCAGAAGAGTAAATGCCACGCTAGTTTGTTGACACATTTTGAGATGTGGGTGGGGTAAAAAATATCGGATCTATCCGATAAATTGTTGTGTGAATTCTCCAGGAAGCCCATTTTACGTACTACAACGGTTAACAGTTCAAAATACATTTGATCGATGCTATAAAATTTTATTTATGTTCGAACAGTTGTTTTTGTCTGTAATTTGTTTGGAATGAAAGCAAATGTTCGAACATTCAGCTTCAAAGATCAGTAAAATGTTTGATAAACGGGATAACCGGTAATAAACGGTAAGTTGTTAATTTCCAATTATATATTTATTTAAATTAATAAAATATTTCTTTATTTTTTTAACCTTTTTTGACATAATTTACTGAAGTCCAGTGTTCTGTTTTGACCAAGGCAAGTAAATGTAACAACAAAAGATTTTAAAAGTAGTTCTGAAAATTGATATTTTCACTCCTTATTTTGCAGTGAAAATATCAAATTGATATTTTCACTGTTGTTATTTCACTGTTAAAACCCCATATTTCATCGTAAAGCATGAAATAATATATTATTATCAACGCATATGAGGACACTGTGTTATGACATCCGGACATAAGAGAAAGATAATAAGCAAAACACTTTTTACAGTCGAGATATAGTATATCTGGTTAGATTGTAAATTAAGCGTCATTCTTTTAAAACCGTACTGTAAGAATTACGCGGGTTTTGCCATAATGCGGTTCTGCTTAGATAACACGAAATTCTAAATACAAAATATTATTTTTGTCTTGATTCTGACTTTTAAAAGCAAAGAAAAATAATAAAAACATAAAACAATACAGGAGTGGGAAATGCCAATCTGAATCGATCGTATGACGTTTCTTCTTTCCCTGCAATATTAGTATTAAGTATTGTCTGATATTACACTTTTATTATATAAAATGACATACTAGTTTTAGCTCGACTATTCGGAGAATAAGGAGGCTTTACAACTTGCCACTGTGTCGGCATCCGGTTAAAGTTTTAAGGCAGGTTTGTATTTTCACTTATAACTGAAATACCATTCAATTCGCTTTATTCTTTACACAGTTGTTCAGGGCCATCACACAGTGAGGTTACATAACTCAATATTATCATTTATACAAAGAATGACCCATGGTTAACTTAAGAACTTGGGTTAAAGTTTTAAGGCAGTTAATTAGGTTAAATTGGCATTTTATTAATCACTTCTTTATCCTTAATTCAATTTACTTAATACTTCGCATAATTATTGAAGACCATCTTATTAAGATGCACAGTTCCAATCTCACCCTTAATAGGACGTATGGCCCTAGATTGATATTTTTGACAGGCATTTTTTAATTTTCACAAAGGGAAACTGATTATTAGAATAACTTGCGTAGTTGTTAAGGCGGGCCGGTTGGAGAGCAGCGTCAAACTTACCTATGGTATCGAATAATTTTAGATAGCTTTTCATGTATTTACCAAATTGGGATTAAAGAAAGTCTTTATGGATCCCTTGCACGAAATTGCATTTAAGGTCCCTATGATCAAGATCATAGTTATTGTTACTTTAAATAGAAAAATGGTTGGTACTAAAAAACTTTAGTTTGGGGAGACATATTGTGACCAAACTTGGCATATAAAAAAATATGGACACCTTTCATGGGATTAAGTTTGGGGCCGTTAGGGTCAAGGTCACTGTTTCATAAAATATATAACCGTTTGGTACTGAATAACTTTAGTTAGGGTTGACATATTGCGACCAAACATGATATGTAGGAAAAATTTATCGAGAACTTCCATTGTTTTGGGTGCCTTGGGTTAAGGTCACTGTAACTAAAAATAGAAAAAACTTCACAACAAAGGCTGAAGTTCTGTCAATCATTAAAAACATGGTTTTGTCTCATCGTGGCGTTTCATGTTTACTTTTTAATTTGACTTAAACCTTCAATATTCATATTCCTTCAGATTTAGGAGTGATAGGCAAAAACAACGTTTGCAAGGGGGGGGGGGGGGGGTTATATACTAATAATGAAAACGGTAATCGTCAATTTAACTCTTATTTGCAAAAATACTATATAAAATGTATTTACAGTTCTTCAACTAAATTTCAAAATCAAATAAAAAAAAAATAATTACGTGAAAATCTGCGTGTCAAAATGACATTATTAGCTGTTTGGCCGACTTTTGTAATCGGGTATTTGCTGAAATTGTGTTGCAAGTAATATTCTTCCTCTTTCGTGAAAATGTCACACAATCTGTTAGGATATTGGGTTTATTATGAATGTATTAACTAAGCGTATGTATCTGTTAAGATATCGTTTAAATTAACCAGTATCAACAAATGACAGATAAACGACTAAAGAATATTTGAATGCTTACATTGTTAATAATTTGCACAAAACATTTAGGTCAGTGTACTAAATGACCGTCAAGTGATCACTTGAGTAGGTATGATTAGCGATTTTCTAGTGATCACTTAGATACCTAGATTAGATAAGATGATGAGTGACACTCCAATAATCACTTTAGATGGGTAGGATAAAATACTTTTAATTAATCACTTGAGTGGGATAAGGAAAGTGACCATCAGAGGAGTTGGGTGGGAGACTCTCAATTGATCATTTTAGTGACTTAATATGGAAGACCCTTAAATTGATCACTTTAGTGGGATCAGGTAACGGACCCTAAATGAATTTCTTCAGTTGAGTAAGATGAGAGACTCCTCAATTAATCACTTTAGTAGGGTAAGGTAAGAGACCCTCAATAAATCATTTCAGAGAGCATGAGGTGATCACTATAGTAGGGTAAGATGGGGGACTCTCAATAGGTCACTTGAATGTTGTAATGTGAGTGCCGCTCAATCGATCACTTGATTGAGAAAAATTGGTGTTAATTAAATCACGTCTTTGGGTAAGATGAATTACCCTTAATTAACCACTTGAGTGGAATTAGGTCAGTGACCATTAATTAATCACTTCAGTAGTGTAAGAAGAGTGATTCTCAATTGATCACTTAAGTTGTTTAAGGTCAGTGACCATTTATTGATTATCTCAGATTGCTAAGATGAGGTGCCCTCAGTGGCACACGAAAAGCTGTTCACATGAATAATATTTAGCGTCATTTGCATACCAAGATGATTCATCGGGAAAGACGGTCAATGGAGTGGTTTAATCCAAACAGAATACAGCTTTTAAGCTCAATTGATTCAGGTCATTCGCCGCGATGTTATGACTACTCGATAATGAATAATGCGTCCCGCTCTTTATGATAATCAGGATCAGTCGTCAGGCACTAAAATAACGCACCTACACAAACACAGAACCTCTCACCTCACAGATTTAGATCGAAATTCTTGGTTTCAAGCGAGTACAGCCCAACCTCACCCCACTGGAAACTGCTTAATTCCCACCTCTTAAAGAAAAGTTACTAGATCGGAGGTTCGAACCAGCGAAGAACTGATGTCTGCCATATCGGCATTTAATAGGGTTTTGCCTGATGACTGGTTCGTTTTTGTATTTCAAGCGTTGGTGAATCGCCATCACAGACTCTAGGAGAAACGCGGGGATTACTTTGAGAAAGGCACATGACTGGCCTTGCCTTAACATTTTGACGTCAGAAATGATGTCGACCGTGCGCCGCATAATTGACAGTAGATGTTTCTGGTACCAAAATAGTATTTGTTACATGTCTGAATATGTCTGAAATTATCTGACAATGAACCTTATATGTTTGCTTAAAACATATGTTGCAATCGCGTTGTTTCACGCTATGGGCCATATTGGAAACGAAATACCGGATCGATCCGGAAATCCTGGTTCAGAGCCCCAAAAAATCGAAGTGCAGATCGATATAAATGCGGAGAACTACAGTAAAAAGCTATTATTTTCAATGCATATTTCAGGGAGTTGCATCATACGTGGACGTACCGAAAAAGTGGCGTAGATCCAGTTATTGTAAATGAAAGGTAATTTGGCCGAAGGGATGATGTGAATCAAATAAAACGCGACTGAGAGCCCATGTTAAGATGCTATCTTTTTTCACTATAACCTCCTATATAAATTTTTAAAAGATAAAATATTTATTGTTTATTAAAATTCTATAAAGATTCCAGAAACCACTCAATGGGTGAAAAGCCCGGAGGAAATCAAAACCTGCTTTACCAGTGCTACAACATCGGCGAACAGACGAACGGACTAAAAATATATTGTTTTAACGTCATACATCAGGGATTCGGAATAATTGAAACTTGCATGGGAAAAACTTGCGATAAAACCCAATGGGCTTTCGGAATTATTTGCTACGGTCAGAAGGTGTCCTGCCATTCTATGCTCTCGAGTATTACTGTTTACTTACGACATGTCATGCTTTTTCCCGAATGATCGAGGAAATCGCAAGAATGTGGAACAAACCATATAATATATGGATCAAGACAAATATGCGTATTTCCACATGTATTTAAAGTTACTTACACCACTTTAGCTTTAAACGATTGGACACTGTTTAAACGCTTATTCAGTTAAAACATCGCATAACAATCCAGTTATATTACAATTTAATGAAACCTTTACTGAACCCTGATTTAGTTAGCTAAAAATATTGTAGTGTAATTTTAAATATTCTAAACAGCATTACATTTCTGCATTAGACATACGTTTATTTTGTAAATTGTTGCATTTTCATGGACAATAAAATAAACTATTAACTTACTTCATCAAGCAAATTTCCGCTTAACATCAACAGGTATTCCGAAATGCTATGCATATACTAACCCTTGTCTAACACACAAGCCAGCTAGTGTCGTCTCGGATGTCAGTGGCTTATGCATATGGGTATATTGAATATATACATAGTAGGCGGTAATTTGCATTGCTCGATTGACATCGTTCCCGTTCTGTAATAGGATAAGCAGGATGTTTACATCAGCTAGACAATTTTCCGATTTTCAGAAAAATAGTATGTTATTTATTTGAATGGAAGATAAGAGTACAAACAGGCGACGTTTCTCCTTAACACAGATGAAGATCACGCTTTCATTGTTTTAATGAAAGTAACGGTCCAGAATCAAAATCCTGATTCAACATGTATACAGCAATATTGCCAAAACGTCGATATAAACTCATTTCAACAGTTTTCATAAGGTAAACGATATTCTTTGTCCACTACTTTCTCAATCAATATTTATGCGAAAAACTAAAATAAAACTAAACACTAAAGGGTTTTGGTAGGATTGTCGTATGCTGCTTTCTTTCGATGCTCACTTCGACTGCACTTCATTAAAAAGATCTAATAGTTCCTAAATATGTTATGTTTCTTCATAAAATAGTTCATAAAACATTCTCTTGAAAAATATATATGAAGGTTTTAGCGAGAAATTAGATTCAATGAATTTGAAAGATTTTATTAAGTTTTCGAGTTTTATTTTTAGTTTAATCACATGTTATTGTTCTATTTCGAACAAAATCAAGATTATACACAAGCATACAAGCAAATCACACACAAAGAACAAACGCGCTGAGCAACAATATATAACACCATGTTTCAGCCCTTCTCATGAGTCCATATCGTACATGCCGTATATATTTAAAGACAATGTAGTTTAAATTGGAAGTACAGATCCAACTTCTTTGCGTGTAAAACACAAATTAATTGTTTGCCATTAAAAAGTGTTAAAAATTCGTATGTTGTACTAAAATCCCAGACTTAATGCATTGTGTTTGAGGGCAATTATCAAATAAAACGCTTAGTTACGTGTATATCCCTCCTGTACTTTAGTCAAAAGCATACTATTTCCATATTTTGCTTTAACTTCTATTCCGAATAAAAGTTTCGATCTACCTAAAGGATGAATAATGAAAAAAACAGGCGTTTCAAACGGTATCTAAAACATTGAAAAAGGGTCAAGATTAATCAGAGTTGAATTTAAGTTATAAATATTAATAAGTCAAATGTGTAGGAAACATAGGGAAAAGAAAACTACTGTAGGTCGAGTTGCTGCTGTGTTTAGTGGTAGTAGTGTTGTTGTAGTAGTTTTTTGTTGTTGTTTCTTTGATCTGATTAGGTGTATTAAGGAACATTTGAATATGCTTTAAACAATTTAAAAAGAGCTTAATATTTTAATTCTCATTAAAAGATAATAAGGATTTTAGCTAGATTGTTCATACCATATCTTGTTAATCAACTATAACGTATTTTATAACAACCTTTTATCTCAACGAGAGCTAGAAATATATCGCCGCCTAATACCATGACAAATTTCGTGAAATATGTTAAACATTGTATAAACGTCAACTTATGCAGTTTCAAATATTATATATCATGTTGCATAAATATAACGAGAATATACAATTTACACTTCCTATATACCGATTTTAGAAAAGACTGAAATTGAACACTTTGCAAAAATATCTTTCTGCGGTATGCATTACACTGTTTTTGTACTAAAGAGACATCAAAGGTCGAGTTTGACTCAATTCATTAATCAGATGTTTTACGTTTTAATAATCTTGTTTGGAAATAATGAGTCTTATAAATGTCGTTATTTAAGAGTTTTAATTTGCTTTCTATAACATGTTAACACTTTATTTTGTTAAAAGTGTTTTGCATTGTGTACATTTCACCCTTGGCATTGTTTGCTGACGTCCTCAGCAAGGGCCATCGTCAAAGTGTGTTCCCACGAGGAAAAATCCCTCAACAGTGACTGAGGCCACTACGCTTAGTAATTATATTAAATGAAACAATAACAGGGTTGTTAACATATAAACGTACGAGACAACACGAACAAACACCGATACACATAAGAAGCAGAACACAATGACCTCGTGACAATATTTATTTGAAAAACTACAGAAACAAGCTCAGTAGCCAAATGTTTATAAAAACCACCCCCTTCTGGTTACTAAGTATATTGCTTACCAGATATACTAATAGGAATCAAGTGCAGTAAATACAAACATCGTACTTTTATGTACAACTTACTTAGCAACAACTAGCTAAGTTAATCTTATATCTTCAACTGGTTACTAAAAATAACTTTTTACAACAGCATGAGGTGTGTTAAACTTCTTACGTACATAAACATGAACAGAAAGGACAGAAACTTCATCGAGTTTAAATTAGTCATAGGCCTATGATGTATTATCTTAATGTAAGAGCCTGCCTTTAAAGCGTAACTTGATATACGGACAGAAATTGTGTCTTAAGCAAATAATGCATATTGTATAAACATCATATTGCATTCAACGTGCGTATGAACATGTCTTAAATTATAGCATAACATATCAACAAAATAAAGTTTCTAGTGTCATACTCAATCTTTTGCACACTTAACTTAATATATTTTGTTATTAAAATAACAACTTAACTGAAGTTTTGTTATGTGTCGCTTCAATTTGAATACTTTGTATTTTCTAAACTTCAGTTTTAAATTACAAAATTCCGTACTTATATGTTAGTGTTTTTTTAACTAAGTTTATTGTTATCAACAGCATATCAGACATTCATAATACAAATGTCTCTGTACAAACGTTTTATACCGCCGATGAGATTGTGGTCAACATGAATAGATTTCTAGAAATTATCATAAAACAACAGTTGTGAAACAAAGCTGCTATAACATACTTTTAAACAATGCTTATGAAACCATCTTTCATAAGAACATTCTAGAGCGTAACTAGACTATTTAAGAAAGTTGTTTTTATCTGTGCGGGGTGACGGGTATGAGGATGGCAGGAAGACTGTTAGTTTATGTATTGAACGTAGTTATGTTAAAAAGCTACGGGTCCAGTAAGTAATGGAGCATGCTTCTATATTGCTTGCTGAAACTCACTGACAAAAGTTTCTTAACGATTTGATACAATGTCCTTCACGACATCGATAAGAAAAGAACTGTCTATTTGATAAGGGGGACGAAGAGGTGTAGCAAGAGGTAATTCAGACAAAGAGTAATACATTCTGTTTTTACAGTGCGTAAGGGACATCTGGCAAACAACTTCCTTACCCAAAAGACAGGATCCTCTTGGTAAAGTTGGCTACCCACAACGTACACATCTTTATCTCACATATCTGCAACTCCGGGGCAACCATGAATTTTAACTTTCTTGACAGGAATCTTATCACCAACCAACATCTTGAACAAGATGGGCACATATCCTGGCACAAGAACAGGGTCAATTCCAAGATACATATCAACCGCTAAATGTTGGTGTTGCCCAACCATCAAGAAGTATGGCGCCATGCAAGTACTTTCAAGCCATTCCGTTATATGCATGTACAAGAGACGGGATGTGATATTTCAAGTTATTCTTCTGCTCAGCGTCGAGTGTTTCAGTCATATTTAGCAGAGTTTGATTTAAACACTAGGCCATACCATTGCATGTCGCAAAGTTCCTTTATGAGTCGTGTGTGCCTGATCGCTATAAAGGCGACTAGGAAACCCGAAATGTACAATAAATGTACAATACATTCATCGATAAGAGCATTGCCAGAGGTCCGAGCTGTTTCTTCTCATTTCATGATTTGCTTGTGCACTTATTTGTATCTTTCAGTGGACACATCAAAGGTAAAAAATCGACACTAACAAGCTCTATAAGTTATGTGGTTTCGATAGAGATCAACTAAGCCGAGACCGAGACCCGTTCAAAGTTAACTTCGCTTCTTACCCTGATGACCAGCGTGAGCATGAAGAACCGAATATGTTCAACAGGGTGACCACTAAAAATACCATGACGGCGTAGCAAACCATCAAGAAAGAACAACTTCTTCTGATCCTTCAACAATATCTTTACATGATCAGATTTAATGGAAATATGCCGCCGAGTCAACCTTAACCAAAGAGCTTGTTTTACCTGCCAATGGGCATTTAAGCCATTAGAGTGCCAGGATCGCCTTCCTCTCTTGGTGTCATAACTACAGCCTGCGAGAAAGAAAAACACTCAACCAGAGACTTTCACCAGATGGCGAAAAACCATTGATGGCACAATGGAGAAGAACGGACTCAGCAGTAGCATGACAAGGAAGACATGTCAGCATCAACGGTCTCGTTTCCAAAACGGAAGAATTAAATGAGAAGGCCGACAATACCGCTAGCCACCTGCGGGACAGTGCATCAATCTAAGTTAATATGAATGCATGTGTCAAGGTGTGATTGTCTGCATAAACGCAAGCAAACCTTGCAATACAAGTATTCTTAGAACGTGTCTTTAACAGCCCAACTGAGAACCAAGAAAAGCCGGATAACTTTGCGTGTTTGCACGTAACTCACAATACTTTCGGATACAATACGGCGCCAAAACTACTAGTATCAATGTTGAGAATGAAGGGCTACGAAAAATCAGCATACGTAAGAACAGGAGCTGAAAACAACCTGTCGACAATGGAATCAAATGCTTCTTGATGACATTCACCTCACACCCAAGGAATTCGAACGTAACATTTCTTCTTTTTTGGATTAAATACAAATAGTTGATTGGTTTGGCAAGATTGGCAAATTGGAGAAATAATCTTATGTTATATCCCGCACACCCGAGAAAGCTTCTGTACATTTGATGGGACCTTCAAATTCCTGAAAACCGCAATCTTCTCTGGACTCGTCTGTACATCGTCCACAAACACAAGGTGACCCTCATTCTTGACCTCTTGTTGCAACAAATCACATTTGCTACTGTATACTTTAAAACTTGCAGACTCCAACCTTTGGAATACAGATTAAATCCGTCAATGGCTATCTAGAGAATCACTATAGATAATGATGTCATCTAAGTAGATTAGACATTCAAGTGCATTCTCCCATGCGTCAAGAAGTTCCAGAAGTCGCTAAAGTTGAGACCGAAGTATTTGTATTTCACTTACAAGTCCGAGAGAACAAACACAGAAGGCTTGTAAGGTTCCTTTTACTTGTTACTTGCTAAAAGCGTGAATGAAGATCAAGCTTGCCGAAAAAAGGTCCAACGAGAGAATGCATGATTTCGTCAATCGAAGAAATGGCGTAGGCATTTTAGCTGTTGAAATTAGCCGCATTATGTATACGCAGAAATGTAAGACTTGTCCTGTTTTTGAACTTGGACCACATTGGAAGAGAACGGAGCCTAAGATTCCGGAACGGCTCTTGAATCGATTATCTCCCGCAGATGCTCCCTAACTTCCTCAAGCATCGCAGTGAGAATTCGTCTGAAGGGATATTCGAAAGGAATATAGTCGGTAAGGTTAAGTTGGCGTTCAACTAACGACGTACAAAGTTAAGTCTGTCAAAACACCTGCTCACCAGATGTTATAGAATTAGTGAAACCCTAATGCTGAACTCTTCAAAGTCTTCTCAGATAATTGGATATGGGAATGAAGCCCACAAATGGATCAACCTTCTTCATGATGCATAATTTCTGAAGACAGCAGATAAGAGACTTTGGAATGACAGAAATAGGTCTCGCAGAGAAATTGCAGATTCTTACAGGAATCTTAGTAAATGATTTGTGAGAGCTAATACGAACACCTGTTGGACTGACACCCAAAGCCTGTGACCGCTAATCAGTGTTTGTTATACCAAAAGAAAAATCCCTTACAACTTATACTAGACCGGTATCTGTCTTCTCTTCATTCGGCCTAATGATGATTGGTTTCCTGGAAACGGCCTGTATATAGAGTGTGTACACTTAAGTCAAGGAAGACAAAACATCTTTGCAAAATTGAGCGGCTTGCTATCGACGACTTTTTGGTTGTTCAATAGCGTGCTCCACAACATGCGGTTAATAGTACCTTTCGGAACTGATTGAAAGTACAAACAGACTCGTATACATATATGGACAAGTTTTGCAGTTCTGAGTTTTAGTTGACAAACCCATAACCTGTTGTTTACCATCTCGTCTCTGGACACTGTATTAACGTGAGGATAATATAAGTTTCTTCAACATACTTCACAGCCTCCTGTCGAGCAACGTAAAAGCGTTCTTTGACCTTCTCGCTAGAGTGAAGGTTACTCCAACTCGACACAAGTTTCTAGTGTAGCCGTCTACAGAACAACGCGCGCCCTTTCGTTCAGATGATCTGTGTGAAGTACACATGGTGCCAACATATGTTTAAAAAATGACTTAAAGTCAAACTCATCTGGCGCTTCACCAGATAACTTAATAAGTTTCGATATCTTGGCAGTGCTTCCAGCAAAAGTTAAAATAATCGGCAGAGGTTACAGATTAAAAAACAAACAGGTAGAACAAATGGTGATACAGGCAGTTTAACATAAATAAATGGATTATAAGGGGAAGAGAAAAGCGATTTCGGAATGGCTTCTGCAGCAGTTTTGTTTTTAAAATCAGTCAGCAACGGTTGACATCTCGGGATGTTGTTATAGAAATACAAATATCCTGAATAAGTGTATACAGTAATTTTCAATTCAAACACTTTCTTCAGAAAACACACACTACTATAATATTATTTCCAAACTGATTGAGCTATAAAATTAAACACAGTATTTCACGTTTAAACATTTTGTTTACCTGCAAAACGTCTGTTTTTCTATAAATACAAACTACACTCTTTAATTCAATGAATACAACAAAATGTGCTAATCATTACAATTTAAAGCAATGTCGAGTATAAAACTATTCAAACTATTTCCAAGATCCCAGTTAACCTTGATGATTATCGTTTTTTTTTACTCAGGGCCAGGGCCGAAAAGGACACAGGGGAACAATGAACACTCAACAGCACTATGAACTGCATGATGGCATTACAGAAACTTTAAGAAGAAATAAGTCAAAGGACTACGAAGGATCAGATGTTTGTTTTTGATTAAATGTGTTCTTAAATACTCTTCGACACCTTTATGGTAATTTACAACCCTGAAAGATTAGTGCTGCATGCCGTGCTGTGCTGCTGTGATCACACCCGTACCTCCGCACTCAAACAACACATAGTCACTCTAAAAAATAATAGCGAAATTAAACCAAGAGAAATAAACGAAAACAATTTTCAAAATATGTTGACAATTGTGAATAATATGATTGTCCCTGAATTGGCGTAGATCAGCTTCGAAACATGACGAAGGACTCAAAAACAATGCCCTCGCTGCAGACCGAACTAGGCAAAACCACAAAGCCATCAATGTCGCGAATGATATGGTCCTCTGTGTAGGAAGCTAGAACATATCTACAACACTAGTCAAAGGATTTGATAAAAGACAAAACTCTAATTAACCACGATGTTAACTCATCACCCACGTGCATTGGAAGGGCCAATCAATGCAATATAACAATAATAACATGATAACAACGAATTACTTAAAACATAGTTGGAAAATATCTAGAAAAAATCGTTCAATACCTATGCGTACTTATTAGAGTAAATGAAAGTGAAAGCATCATTTGAAATGACAGTGAATTAAGATAATATATGGATAAACAGGAATGAAATGAATGACATGAAAGAAATGAATTGAATGGAAACAATAATGGTGTTAACATACTATCATACAACACATAACACAAAAATCGCGTACGAAGCAGGGCACAATGACCCGACGACATAAAACTAAATTGATAACTTGTTTATCGGATTTTTTCCAAAACAATGATGGGGCGAGCGAGCGGAATAATAATAAAAATATTTGTTTTGCATTTAGCAAAAAAGAAGAGAGAGCGAAGAGCGAACAAATATATATAGTCATTTAACTCACTTTTGCTTACATTTTATTCACTTATTAATTAAACAATGATATTGTAAAGAATACAAGGATAACATTCAGTGAAAGAATGATAACACTAAAAGATAATTCTATACAAATATTACTTTTGAGATCAAAAAAATGCTATTTGAGACCAAGCAAATGCATTTCTTTAAAATATTTAATAAATGAGGGAACTCAAAACCACAGTTTTCCCGTTTTTGAAACCTTTTTGATTTTTTTTTCAAAATACCCTATGCATGGCTAGGTTAAAGCCTGGACACAAGCGCCAAATCGATTAACTAGGTTTTCCACTTTTCCTGATGAAAACGTGGTTAAAATAATTCTCTATGAAAATACATTGTCATATCCCATGCCATGGAAATGACTAGACAAGGTAACTTGAAAAATAACTCACAAAATAAATATAGGCATTTGCAATCAAGCTACAGCTATCACTCTTGCAATGACTACACGAATGGCCTTGGTAGCCATCTTAGTTTTGGAAGAGAATTTACAAAAATTCTACATCGTATTGTAAACCATTTCAGCATTAAATATGTCACAGAAAGTTCGAGCCAGCGCCAGATTTATTTTAGGCTGTCTCAGAATTTAACTCCTATCTTTTTTAAACTTGAAGATTTTCCTTAATTATTTTAGATATCTTGTTCAAATTTAGACAAGTAATAGAAATACAAAAGACACTTATACTTCTTTTGTACTGCAAATACTGATTGTGTCAATTTTCTTATATAGCAAAAATATATTTAAAGAAAATACAAGAATATGCAATATTTTTTCATAGACAAAAAACAATCAGCATAAATAGTTAACGTTTGAATGATTTCCATATATAGTTTAAACATACACATGGACATCTAAAAAATTTACAAACATTTATTCGCAACACAAAGTGTGATTAATACCTTTTTCCAATCACACATTCTGACACCATATTTATTATCCTTTTTGAGTGACTAATATTTACAAAATATACACAATCCGGCTTGTTTGATGTTTTTATGAATGGTAAAACTCATGGGATTGCATGAAGCGCATAGGAATGTCAGTCAGGTTAATTTTTAGCGTCATCCTACTGTCCACGAACTTTGACTCATGGGCGACCAAGGCCTCCACCACGAGCACGCCCTCGTTGCCTCATGGGAACAGGAATTTCATGATCCGCTGCACCAAAGGAATCTGAAATTTTAATAAGCAATATTATACATAAATGTTCATTGTAGTATAATGTAGTATGCATTACTGACACAGTTTTATTATAACACAAGAAAAGTGGTGCTCGTTTCTTGGCCAAACTTAATTTTTTCTATTACTGTACATGCATTGCATATGAATTAAATAAACACTATACTCTGACCTATAGCAAAATGAAAACAAACATGCATAAATCATTAAATGTATGTTTTTGAAGGCAACAAATAATACAAAGAATACATCATATTTGCTAACAACAAAGAAGTTAAAATACACACCTGAATTTTTTACCTGGACAGGTGTAGTAGGTATAGATGACCGATTAAAAACTGCCTTTTTAAGGTTACGGTAATCCGAACTCCCGTCAAACATGTCCGAACCAAATTCAAACTTTGGATAATCACTGCCAATCACGATGAAATTTAGCACTTCTTGCGAAGTATATATACGTTTACTTTAAGCGAAAGCCAAAATAAAACAAACTCATTTGTCTTAAATTTAATCAAACTTTAAATGGTGGTAGAATTGTCATTTGTGCACGTAATTTTTAAGAATCAGGAAGTGAAATAAATGTTTTCATGTTGCCAATTTAGTCTCGATCATCTAGACGCTTGTATCCGGGTCTATATTGTTCATTGTCTCTAATTAGAGCGGCTGCATGATTGAGACTAGCCGGTGCTTTGATGGAAAAGGCTACATTCTATTAAACAAATTAGCGCTCGTAAAAATAACAACTATTTTTTTAGATGGTGCGGGCGCAAATGATAAAGAAATAAAAAAAAAAAAAGTTTTGCAAGAGTAGTCTGTGGGAATACGAGATGGTTTTTGCGGTAAGGTGTTGATTGGTCAGTCTTCCACAAGGATTTTATAATATAGGTGTAATGTTGTTATGTGGTCATTCTTCCAGTCGACTTCACGCTGTGTATGCATTGCACATGAAGCCGTATGTGAATCATAAAATAAATCCAGACAAATGAATGAGGCTCAAATTCATGCTTTGTGAGCCGACATTTGGCAAATGGCACAGGTTTAACCGTCTCTTGTTTATCCTGGCCTCACGGTGGCACAGTGTAGGACATCTGTAGTCAGTGCGTATTTCGTTGCTAAAATGTACTTGTTTTTACATATCTTGCATGTGTTTTCTATGTCGGTTGCACGTCATTATTCAATAAACTGCTCTTCTGGTGTTGCATATAGAAGTGGTGTTTTTTTTGTAAAAACGAAGTAAACCAAACACATAGATATTCTTTTCGAGCTGCGGTACGCCCTAAACCCTACCTTAACGACTTTAAGCGTTAATTTATACTTGAGTTTATGAAGGTATATGATAGTACATTTGTGTGTATATGTTTGAAACATCTTTACACACACTTTTATATTCAATGTAAGCATTCCTTTGCTAGACAACTACCATAAAGCCGTAACCACCAGCACTGAGATTACTCCAAGCAGTCAAAGGCCTCGTATTTAACACTTTGATCATTCAAGGTGACCCATCCTTTTTCAAATTCAAATTATCTCAATTTAATTATCCAAAGACAATTGTCAAATGTATTGCTTTGGTATGTTTTAAAGCCAGGAGTCTTCTTAACAGAAAATGTAGGTACATTTTAACATGTATTCATTCTTACTTTTGATAATCTCGAATATGAAACAAATTACAAACAATCAAACAAATTCTGCCCGGTTGATACATATAAACACAGTGTGTGTTTTCTAAGTAAATTAACTCAGTGCAGGTCCTTAGTGACATGTAATAGATAATACATAAGTTAGGCTGCTTCGTTTCTTACACGGTATCTGCAAATCTTTTAATAGAGCGCAGGTATAAAGCTAGGTATGATAAAAATAAAGTTAAGATGGTATAAGTGTTTACCATTTCAGTTTTGTCAAGCCTACAGGGCCATGTCTGAGAAGTAACCTATTGCAACGAGTTGCAGCTGTGTCTTACTGGCACCGGATTTTCAAACTTAATCATGTAAAAAAATCATCTTACAATTCAAAACTAAAAAGTATAATACCAAACACGTAAAAAGATATTGACAAATATATATTTCTTTAAATTATATATGCAATAACATGGTATTGAACGTTTCGCTACTTGGGTCATGTATTAATCTAATTATTACATTCAAAAAAACTTTTGCAGATTAGCTTTGATTTCATTTTAACCGTGGATATAAAAAAAATCTTTGTAGAGTACCTCTTGTTTTTGAATATGAATTCCTGAAACAAAATATTAAGTTGAATATATCATTCTTACATAACTAAACTTTCAGTCCTTTGTTATTAAGAAAATTTTGCAGATTCATGTTATTTATAAAACCTTCTTTGGGCTGGCTCGGAATGTTCCGGCATGTGACCTCTTTTTTTCAAATAGTTTACATAGGTAATCATTTGAAAGAAAAGTTTAGCTAATACATGTCGTTTTTATCTTAATAATTTTTTTCTTTATTTGTTGTCAATTTTAGTACAATGATGTTTTTTATTATGAAACTTTTCGATCACAGTCTTGAACATTTTATTTTCTTAGGCAGTCTGTGTGTGATGCTCATAGTTTCAAACAATAACTGCATCGTATCTTTGAAAACAAATTGCATTATTATTTGGGGTTTACCGATTAGTTTATTATTTTTGGTTTTATTATTAAGTTTCCTCAAGTTAATGCATACTTTGACGATATTTACCTTTTACTTCTTTTCTGTATTCAGGATTGTTGGAAAAAGAGTGAGATTTGTTGACGTAAACTGGTTTAAACCCACAGTAAGTTTACATTTTACTGACCGTTTCAATGCGGTACCTAACAATCCTTGATAAACATACCTAGGTTTTTATGTAGTTTATATGCACTGTGTTGTTTGTGGAGTTTTGTGCTGTTGTTCCATGTTTCTTGTTTGTACGTTTCGCGTACCAGTGTCAACATCTGTAATATTTGGACTCAAAATGTTTAACACAGATAAGTCATTGGCATCACTTTAAGTGACTTTAGCATGGTACTGGAATAACACATACCACCAAAGCCGTATATGAAATATTCATGAGCCAAAGGAAAGTGGCTTGATATGCACCGCGGGATTGACTTATTCTTTACAGCGATTCAACGCAAAATATGTTCACAGGTAATAAGTGCAAACTGTTTTATTCATAAACAAACTGTCCACCAATACGTTGTTTAAATAATAATGTATATAATTGTAGAAACATGCATGTATTATGTGGATATACAGGCGTTTGGTTCATTATTACATGTATATATTAAGTAACATTGTAAAATTTATACATTTTGTTGTTTATGCTTGGTTTTTCATGCATGTTCACAGAAATGAGTGTCATCTCAATTTCCATTGCAATTGCCAAAATGCTCTTAAAGAGACTTTGTCATGTTTTGTAACGAACAATTATTTTTTCTGAAATTAAAAATGTATCACATTAATATTTTAATGTTTGATATCAAAATTGTAGAAACAAATAGGGAATATGTAATGAAAGAGATCGGTCGCCAGTCTGATTCGAGTAAACTCGTGGAAAGTCAAGTTAATTATTAGGAAAATGGGAAGACCACTTAACTTTACAGGCACATACCCCAGCTTGCGCTAAAAAATGAATAACAATAAATATTTTCAAAACATTTCTTATTAGGCAGATGCCACAAGTAAATGTGTATATGGCATTGTGCATTTATTAATAAATTTATAATTGATGTATAGTTGTAGCTAAGTTGAAATAAACGTTTAAAATCAGTTTTTATATTTTTGCAGAGAAATAATGAATGGCAACACCAGCATACGTGACTGTCACATAATGAAGCATAGGCTTGTGGTCTGCGGTTTCACAGAGTGAGACACACCGATACTATCTCCTATCCCACCGCCTTGATCTGGGGTCCTTCACAGGCTCAGTGAAGATGTTACATTGCGCTTTAACAGTTTCAACATGATATCGCTACAACCTGGAAATAATGACTTAAATAATGACAATCTGCCATCTTTATCATTGCAAGTGTTGGGATTTTTTTTTCCGGCTGTGAGACTGGTGTTTCTGTTGAATTCATACAGAGCATGTTGTTGCAAAGGCTTTAAAGGAAAGAACACCTTTAAATTTATTGGAAGACAATCTGATCGCCTGAAGCAAACTTATCGTACAACAATAATAAAACCGGAAGTCAGGGGTGATAGAAAAACAAGGAAAACGGATTAATAGGAACAAATTCAAAATAATCGTATAATTTCTTCGCGGGCTAAAGTGGACTGTTTGGAAGATGGCTATCGTGTCCTTAAATTCCGAAGATTGCTTGCAGAAGTTTATTTTAAATGTAGTGATTAGATGATTACGTGACCCGGGTAGCGAAAAACAATTTCTGAAGCATTTTCCTTATATGTGCACATACTGTTCATTGAAAACCTTTATCTTTAACATTTTGAAACATGCAAATATATATCTAAAAAAATACAATTATACGATCATGTTCTGTAAAAAAAACTTCAAATACATTACATTTATACGCAAAAAAACTGAAGTCCTTTCATGATAATCGCCTTGACAACCACTTACCACAGCATTATCGAAATACGACACTATTAAAATGCTGTCACTCTTTGCCGAAGTGTTGAATTTAGTTGTGCTTTTGCGGCTACGACTGGAATAATTGGATTTTAGATTGATATAGCTATTCGGATATACATGCATCTTTCGCAGTTTAAGAATTTTGGTGTCGCAATTAATTGAAAAAAAAAATGTTTTGCACCCAGGTAAACAGAAACTATAACTATTAAATACACAATGTGTTAATTGTTGATATACAGACACGGTTTCATCCAAGGTATATGTGTTACACATTTAAGATATTTACAAAGATTTTTTTTATATGCAAACGTAGTACAGAAAAAAACATTATGTTCAAGCAAAATCTTTTGAAATATTCTAAAGTAATGTTTTGAAATGTTGAAAACCCTTATATGTTTTGTTGCATACGCATGTTAGTGCTGATGAGCATTTACACACTCATCGTCCGGCAAACTATTTATTTGAAACACTCAAATGTCATGAATGCCTCTTTCCCTGTGACCGTGTTCTTTGACTTTACCAGCAACTCAGTATCTCCGAATAAAAACGTGTCTTCTAATTCCTGTTCTTCAAACGGAATATCGGAGCTGTTTTCAAGCTTAATAGTCCCGAGCAGTTCACATCTAGGGTCTGTTGTAAAATCAGGGTTCACCTGTGCCGTCCTGTAAACGGGTGTGAGGGATATTTTACTGACAGGGGTACCCGCGTTTGTCACCTGGTGGTCCACTCCCACATCCTCGTTCACTCGCACGTACACTTTGAAACAATAAGGCACCAACCACTCTCCATTGTTCAAAACCTTTTTATCATCTGGGTGCTTCTTTTCATCAAAACTCCTGTACATTGATGTCCCATACGTGTATTTCATGACCCTGGAGGAGACAGTTGCGGGGTTGTGTCCAAACCTCACAGCGCCTTTCAACACGACCATATCTGCGTCTGGAGGCACGATCAGTCTTACGCCAGCTATTTCATTCCTCATTCTCTCCTGAACGTAAGGGCTTTCACCGAAACCGCCTACCAGAATAATTGTTTTCACGCGTCCCATCTTTGCTTCTGCTAAGAGTGATTTGATATGCTGAATCAGCAGATCGATTGGACCTTTGAACCATGATTGGATAACAT
This sequence comes from Mya arenaria, assembly GCF_026914265.1. Lineage (NCBI taxonomy): Eukaryota > Metazoa > Mollusca > Bivalvia > Myida > Myidae > Mya > Mya arenaria. The sequence goes on along the minus strand of NC_069130.1, from coordinate 14,007,565 downwards.
TTCCGACGACTTTCAGCTTGTCACTACCTTTCGGAATTATTGAATTTTCCTGAATGTCCAAAGCCGCAATTCTCTCCTCTAAAGATTGTTTGAAATGTTTATCAGCAATCTCACGCAATGAAACAGTCAAACGAATAACAACATGATTTGTGTTCTCGGTATCAAAGGATCGTTTCTTGTGCTCAAAATCACGAGCGATATCAAAATAATCACTCATCCCTGTCGTTCGCAGGTCATTCAGAGCCTTTTCCCCGTACAACTGGCACAACATCTTCATATATTTTTCATCAACATAGATACCTCCCCATGGACCACCGCTGGCTTTGTGGATTTCTTTTAATGTTCCGTCTGATATGAGAAAAAAATCCAACTGTCAGATTGAAAATTTGAATTTGCAGGAGGAGTGGTTAATTGGTGTTTTGGGGGTTATGAACTCTCTGTTGTAAACATTACCACATGCTGGTGTTTACATCCCTAGCAGCTTGCTTGTAGCAGACGACATGCCTCACTATCAAATACTGTAGGAATAAAAGTGAACAAACCTTGATAAGTTTTTATTCCACCTGCATATCTCAAAATGATTGATCGATATCATCAGCTTCATATGCTACATTTTAGTCTAATTGTTTTCTATGATATCAACACTTTTTCGTTTTGAAGCGTTACGTAATTAATAAGTCTGGTGAATCTTTCCCAGGTTTAAATATGTAACATTGTTTTCATATTTGTCGTTTTAAAAAAATCATTATGAACCTCATTGCTTAAATGTTAGTTGCTCCTTCGCTTTTCTATCAAATGTTTTGTCATCATTACAAATGTTTATATCCCAGCCAGGTAAAGTGAATATCTCCTATTGTTCTTCAGTCATGTAAACTATATATATATAGGTATATATCATTATATATATATATATATATATATATATATATATATATATATATATATATATATGTATAAATGATACCATGTTCGAACATCAGAGTAATCTATGAACACTTTTTTCATACAATATATCCTATATGTATATAAGTAGCTCCAAAAAATCAAATGGAGGTTGAATACAATATGAAAATTAAAAAAATAAACTCTTATATATGTACTTTTTCTTATTAGACTAGCAATCAATATTTTTGGAATTACAGATATGATCATTATCTCTAAGAGTTCAAAAACTTGTCATCAAAATAAGCCTGATGGTAATTTATTTGATAAACGTTTAGTTTCTGTTATACAAGGGAGAATGCAAACGAATACGATAAGAAAGGTTGAAATGGCTCGATAACATATCACGCCATTTTCTTATCTGTTTCGCCCGTCTTATTGAATTTATCAATACTAGCTATATTTTGAAGGTAATTTTTGAAGGTAAAATACGTGTGTGTGAATATGTTTCATAAACAGTTTTACACACGATTTAATATATAATTACTGTACACAGAAAATTCCTTTGCTAGACAACTAACATACAGCCGTAAACTGCGATTACAATTTAATTGTTTTTATTGAACTAATTGGATTTAACTTTAACTTACCTTCCATTTACTCAGATTTAGTCAATGGCCGAGTTTAGGTCGTCCTTGCTTTTTCAGAATTAAAATATCTCAATTAAATTTTCCAGATACAATTGTCAAAATGTGATGCTATGGTTACATGGCAGAATTTATTAAAACCAAGTCTCATCTAAATAGAACATGTCGCTACTTTTCAAACATGCATTTAGTTTTACTATTATTAATCTCTATTTGAATCTGCAGCAAATTGCCAACATCCAAACAAATACCGACTGTAGAAACACCCGATAAATGATTAACACCCAAATATATGTTTTTCCCGAATTTGCACACAATGCAGGTAGCATATAATGGATAAAATATATGTTAGGATGATCCGCTTGTTATACTATTCCTGCAAATCAGTAATGAATAAAAATAAGTAAAGATGGTAAACTTGTTACACATTTCAATCGGGTTCGTCATTTTTGAAAAGTCTACAGGGCTACGTCTTAAGAGTTCCATGTAGTTACGAGTTAAACTGAGTCCATAAATATATCTTCATATCGACTTTGAACATTTTGCCTGCACTCAGCAGCACCACTTTTACATGTGCACATTCGTTACCTCAAAACACATGCAAAGAAGACCATACCGACCTCTAAAGGTTTAAGCTACGCAATCGGCTTGTTAAGTTGGAATGCTCCTGCGAGTATTTTATCTTTACCCACGGAAATATAATAAACATACATCAATACAATTGCACATCGTATTGGTTCCCTTAACGAATATTTCATATGTTTTAGCCTCATATAGGTTTTCCGTTTGCAATTTTATTTCGGAAAATATTCAAACATAAAGATATACATATATATGTTTTATCTGATTTTCCAAATATATAAACAATTATTATAATAACTACACTATGTAATACACTTTGGACATATTTAAAATATATGAACTCTTCGAAAATGTGTGTCCAGATTAAATACCATTATCCATTTGAAAACTATTTCAGAAACTCAATTCATAAAATAGTGGGATTTCTTTACGATCATGTCCTGTGTGATGCCTTCCAAATACTACGCATAATTCTGGATTAATTGGATCTTAGATTGATGGAGCTAATCGGATTTTTGCAGTATTTTAGTATCGCAATTCATTGATATTTTGTTTTAAATTTGCAGTCCGGGTAAACAGGTATTATAACTATGCACTACATACTTTGTTAATTATTGCATATGCAGACAAAATATTATCCATGGTATGTGTGTTAGACATTTAAGACATTTACAAAACTATATAAATTTAAATGTACAAAAAAATATAAAAGCATGTCAAGCAAACACTTTTGAAATATTCTATAGAAAAGTTTTGTGAAACTTCTAAAGTGCTTACATATTGTGTAGCACAAATCACTAGTTTGCGAGTTTGCGAGAAAACATATTATTTGAAGCACTCAAGGATCATGTAGGCTATTTGTCCAGTGGCCACGTTCATCATTTTGACAAGAAGTTCTGTATCTCCGAACATGAATGTAGTTTCTATAACCTGCTGTTGAAATGGAATATCGAAGCTGTTTTCAATGCTTATCGTCCCGAGCAGTTCACAGTCGGGATCCGTAATGTACTCGGGGTTCTCCTGTGTCGTCCTGTATACGGATATTAAGGATATTGTGTCAGTAGGGATACGCTTTCTGGTCACCATTTGGTCCACTCTTACCTCCTCGTTCACCCTCACGTAAACATCGAAACAATAATTCAATAACCACTCTCCATTTATCCAAACCTTCTTCTCGTCAGGATGTTTCTTCTCATCAAAGTCCATAAATGCATCTGTCCCATACGTGTACTTCATTTTCCTGGAGGAGACAATGGCGGGGTTGTGTCCAAACCTTACAGCGCCTTTCAACACGGCGAGGCCCGCGTCTGGAGGGACAATCAGTCTCACCCCAGCTATTTCTTTCTTTATTCTCTCCTGAACATAAGGGCTTTCACCGAAACCGCCTACCAGAATTATGGTTCTCACGCATTTCATTCTTGCTTCAGCTAAGAGTGACTTTATATGCTCGATCAGCAGATCGATTGGACCTTCGAACAATGATTCGATAACTGTGCCATCAATTTTCAGTTTGTCCTTACTCATTAGCTTTATAAAATTATCCTGAATGTCCAAAGCCGCAATTCTCTCCTCAAGAGATTGTTTGGTATGTTTATCAGCAAGTTCACGCAATAAAACAGACGGACGAACAACAACATGATTAGTGTTTTCGGTATCGAAGGATCGTTTCTTGTGCTCAAATTCACGAGTGATATCAAAATAATCGTCCATATCTGTCTTTCGCAGTTCAATGAGAGCTTCTTCCCCATACAGCCGATATAACATTTTCATATAATTTTCATCCACAAATATGCCTCCCCAAGGCCCACCGCTGGCTTTGTGTATTTCTTTCAAAGTTCCGTCTGGTTTTCTTTCGTGTATGGATATATCTGCTGTTCCTCCTGAAATGAGTGGATAAAAGGAAAATATTCTAAAGGGTAACAATGCGTTAGACTAGACTGTGTTGCACTAAAACCATGGACATTATATATAAGCGTCTTGTATTTGAGGTTTTGTCTCAAAAATGCGACCTTTCAAATGTTTTAAACATAATTGCATTATTACTTCAAACACATTACATATTTATTTTGAAAACAAACGGATTACATTTACGTCGTACATCTCTTTCAATCCACTTTACTTTTCCAGTAACCTTTATGGCAATGATATCGTTCAGGCCAATATAACTAATTACCAAAACTGCATCCATTGTTTTAAATGTCGGCTATGGATAACATTTTTTTTCTATTTTTCTTTTATAACTATTTGGCCGTTGAATATGTGACCATGCTAATTCTTGTTGCACAACACAACATATTCATATGTTTCTTTATGAACCACTAACACCATCGTAACAATTCTCCTATTTACATGAAAATGTTCACCGGCTGTTGTGAATCGTTAATATTATATATTCATATAGAGTCTTCCTCTATTTATTGCAGCCAGTTAATATGTGTTAACACAAGAAAATATAGTACTTTAAACAAAATTTACTTCAATAAAACGGTAGCGATTATACGCAGCAAAATATAGTTCTAACCTCCAAGATCGACGACCATGTACTGTGATCCCGCAATGGCTACAGTACCCTTGACGGCCACACCCAAAGTTTCACACCAGATGGAGGCACACTCAGGCTCCAAGGCCAGTTTAAGGCGGTCAGGGTCGATGTGAGCCTTTGCAATAGTGCATACACATGGTTAATGGATAGGTAGTATGGTATAGTATGGTTTTACTGTTTTCAATGCCAGTATTCAAGATGTTTGCTATATAAGTAAACTTAATTTAGGGTTTCCAGTTTGAACTTAGTCTAGATTTCATGACACCCCTAATGTGTCTATAATTCCAACATGGATATGATTAAGACGGTGTGCACCCGCTCTGCACTAAATCACAAAGACGGTAGGTGCCGACATAAATACAGTAAGGACATAACTCAACGAATTTACAATATGAACGCCATACCGCAACTGCTGCATCTCTCATAAATCGCTTGGCATTGTCATCCCAGATAGCAGGAATGGTTAACACGTAGAATATGTCCGTCTCTTTGATTCCTATCTTTTGCTTGGTAACTGCCTTTAGCAGATGTTCTCTCAGGTATTCAATCGACATGACGAACAACGGGAAGGCCGTCATCTTTTCTCCACAAAAGTCCTCTACCGTAACGTCTTTCGTCAAGTGCTGAAGATGACACTCATATATAAGTTTATATCGTTTTATTTTGTGCTTAATTACCTTAAAATTGATGCTGGTTCAAAAAGACTTATTTGATTGTTTTTGCTTTATTCAATAATGTTAGGATATGGTTGTGTACTCGCATATAAGTCCCCCTAGTGAAACCCCAGTTACTAAGGCGGTATACCGCTATTTGTATGTCCGTAATATGTTTGTTTATTACGCACTTAAAGCTGCACATCTAAATAATCGTCGCTTGCTGTTAATGCTACTAAGCTTGTCATTGTGGTTTTCATTGCATTAATTAAGCTGTAAACAGATGAAACAGTATTCAGAAAGAAGTATTATGATTATTATCAAAATGTTTTACTGTCTATAAGTGTTCGTGGACAAATTAAGCTTAAAGTATTGATTTGGTGTATTATGTTTATAATAGATTAAGTTCTCTATTGACGACATGCCTTATTGCTATGCAGAACCATCTTAAACCTCCGAAAAAGCCTCCAACCGTGGTGTTTCTCCTCTTCAGCTAGGCTTGCATACGTGTCCTCGGCATCGAAACAAAACTTGTTAAATTTTCCCTTTGGATTGAGGAGGACGGATGTAGACGTCTTCAGTGACATTAATCTTGAAGTCCCGCCTCTCGCTTTCCAGCTCTGATTTGCCTGAATCTTGTTGGGGTCGTCTCGGAAGGAGAAAGCATAACCGCTGTAAGTGGTTCCGAAGTCAAACGCTGCCACCAAAAGCGTATTTCTTTGAGCCTTGCTTGCCATGGTTTAGAAACCACAAGCTGCACTAAAACAAGAAAAATAAGTAGAGATAAAAATTAGTCCAGTGGTATAGGTTTCCGCCTCTCACGTGGTTCCTTATCTTTATATTGGCACTTCGAAAAAGAGAAACACAATCACTATTAAAATCCTCTAATTTATATGAAATCGATCCTAGTTTTTTTATGAACGGCCTCCAGGCCCTTATATCGTATACTTAATTGATTTCATTTTACCACATACCTGCATGTTTTAAATGCTATTTTTGACAGTCAGATTCCGTCATAATATGTTGGTAAATATCCTAAAGATAAATAATTCAAGAGCACAAAAGAGGTTGAGCAATTGATCAACAATGATAAGTACTACCTAATTTGCTTCATACATAAACAATAACCTTATTTAAACAACACCAATTAATCTGAAAGCATACGGGAGAAGAGTAACATGAGGATTAAAATCCTACTTTGCTGTTTTCGGTTAAAGGAGTTTAGAGGAGGGGTGGGACTATGGCTTAATTATTTTCAAAAACCAATAAGGCACCTCGAAACAGTCACTAGTCATTTTAAACTAACATTATTTTAACATTTCCTTGCTAAAATAAGAGTCGAATAAAAGAATTTGATGAAATATCTAGAAGTAATTGATTCATTTTACATGGATTATATTGATGCAATTTCAACTGCTGCCCGTTTCCAAAGGCCTACAGTAGGGCGTTTCTTACGGCAAATGTATACGTTCCGTTCAGCAGTTTTTTTTGTAACGGACGCTTATAAGTGCAAATTCTAAGCAGGCATATGTGTGTACCAAGATCCTTCATTACAAAAAAGGACGGTTATATGTAAGCTTTAATCCAATCAGAATTCAGCTTTGAAGCCAAAATGCGTAAATTAAATTGTAATTCTGTTTTCATAAAGCGTCTTGTGAGGCATTTAATAGGATACCTCTTACTGGGCCTGTCTTGCATGTTGCTATATATTTAAGCAAGAGAGCGAATCGTCAAGATTTATAGCAAAGAGTGTCTATGTGACCCAGGTTAGTAATAATCTCTGTGGACAGTTCTGGCTTTTGCATAATGCCCAATTTATTGAGAAATCGTTTGACCTCCTGGTATATGTCTGCGAACGAAAGAAGGAATATATTGTTAGTGCGACTTTGATAATAATCAATATATTATACCCAGTTTTGTAGATTGTAGCTGCTGAAAATGAGTGCATTTAGACTCAGACAAAGACTTTGGATATTTGTATAGAAATGTTATAGTGTTGCAAATGTAAATGAACGCACGTCGTTTATTTATTGACAGTTATTCAAATGTAAATGCTACTTGTACTTGAACTTGCTGGCTATTGTACCAGAATGTAGCTATGTTTCCATATTCTATCGTTGAAAGAAACACAAACCCGATTCCTTTAAATTTAATGAATATGAATTAAGGGTCAAGCTTAGTAGCCAAAACTTTAAATAAGACCATGCTTACAGACACTAAACGAGAGAAACACAGTTTGTAAATATTCATCCAATTTAGTATCACGGGTCTACGCTTCTTCATGTATGCGATTCAAAAGAATCGTAATATTCATTATAGAGCAACTTGTTTCCTTAAAAATAGAACAAGAAAGAGTTCAAATGTTGTAATAACTTCTACTTTAGTGTATGGCGAATATTGACAACTGAAGAAGACATATTTGGCATGAGACATTTAGCAAAAAGCTTCATATGGTCTTCATGTGGACTTCAAGATGGTTAACGCAAATCAGTTTTCACACATCTTTCAAAATAGTTTAGAATAAATATGTCGGTAAAAAAAAGTTATACCAATAACCTCAACGATCTCATAGAGCAGAAACCCTCATTACCAACTCGATCCGCGTATGTTTCTAATCGGTTATTGTAAATTCCGGCAACTATTCTACTTCCTGCTCCGAGGTCTATTATTTGATTTTTTTAAGATATTGAATGCATGACTTGGTTAATATATTGAATTTGCATATTAGGTGTTAGCATTTGTTTAGATACGTATCATTTTGTGAACAAATCAAAGTGCTGAAAGCACTGATGGACTAGGGCTTCATTTAGGGGAATGTTGATAACCATGTTCTAAGCATTGAAAAAAATCGGCTCACATCACAAGGGGTCAATGTTTAATAAGCTAGCTTAAACTTTAGACTAAAACTGACTTGCAAGCTGCAAAGGAAATTTGAAAAGTCTTGTTAAGTGCGTGTAGTGGAGCAAAAAAATCACAAAACCAAAAGGGTTTTTAAAGACTTACAAGATCATTTTACATCACCTTTACCATTAGTTCTTATCTACAAACTTAAGTCAACATAATAATGTTTTACATTAATATTGCAATGAATAAAACATATTGCAATAACATAGCAATCAAGAAGGATCACTATAGGCCTAAACATGAGATTTCAACATTTTCCTGATAAACAATAAATAATTTTACTTAATCATTTTCTCGTCATTTACACAAGCTGAAAAATAGTCTCTTTTTAATACTTCACATATTTCATGGCTTTCATCATTCAAACTAACATTTCGCTTGTTATTTTGATATTCAATGATTTTGTAAACATTTATGAATGATGATTAAAATTAAGATTCATGCTAATCATGCCCACCCAAAACACCTGACTGACCAATCAGTATCCAATTTTGGCAGGGTTTATTGGTGGTTCATTAAAATCAACCATGACCTGCCACAATCTGCACTGATCAACAGTAAGTAATGCATTGTTTCCGTTGTTCTTATTTTCATAAAGTTAGAAAACAACTGCAGTGAATAAAATTTATTCCTTATCACTGAGAGAGAGTTTAGAAGAATGAACGAAGCCGACGGTTACATTTAGTGGGATATCAAATCCTACAAATCTATTCATCATTTTACGTAACCGTATTTAGTTAATGATAAATTTCTGAAAGTCTAAAAAAATTCATTTTTTGTATATCAAAGAACATTTGTGTGTTTAATTTTGATGATATTTTGTGATTCATTTAATTTCATTCTTTGAAAATTTGTTTCCCTTAGTGTTCAATTCCAAGCATACTTGTTCACATTTAAGGGCAAGAAAAGTCACTAAATTATGATCTGAATAAATTCATTATAATGAAAGGTCACATAATTTATATATGGGATATATTGTGCTTTTTAAAAATAACATTTATTCGTCTGTTTAAAATTATTTCAAGTGCAGTGCATATAAATTTGATTATGAGTTTAAACTATGACATTAATAATAATAAAGTGAATGATTTTTTGTGATTTCTAGAATTAAAATTGTCCTAATTGCATGTAAATTTATAAATTATGTAAGGTATTCTCACATTGGTCACACTTTTTGAACTTTGTACTGTCTTCTTTTTGTGTGTCTCAAATTTAATACAGCATTGGCTTAAACTATTTTACTCTTTCAAATCGTTATTGTAAATAAAATACCAAAATGTAAAAAAAAATGCAGTGTAGTGTCGAATCCACTTTTACTTTTCATGGGTGGAATTTTCCAGATATATACCTAACTCGCTAATATCATGTTTTAACATCAAAGGCAGATCACGCATAAGGAATGCATTCTACTCGGTAGACATACCTAGTATTTTTTAATGGAAAACACGAAATAACTGCTATTAACAAATCATTTGTAAACTATGTGGATCATCAGTTAGTAAGTTTCAATGCATTAATTATACACATCGATACCAAGTTTATGTCAGGTTTCTACAATTTTCTTTAAATTTTTGCTTTTTCATTTTTAACTGAGTACAGCCCCTTTAAAATGTACCGTATAATGTCTGTGACTTATCAAATATTTAACAGTAATGGTCTGCAACCAAGATTTGTTTGAATTATCAAGGTTTCAAACTGCATTGTGTATGCGATTGGAAGGCTAATCTTGAAAGCTCACTTAGTATATTTTTTTTTACAAATAACATTCACCCTGCAAGGTACTGATATTTGGATGATTCATATTTATGTATAATTGCATTTAATGATACAGGTTACCTTTTTCAAATCTATGCTTTAGATTGCAAAGTACAACTTACTTATATAAATATATATTCTTAACTTCTAATAAGTAATAAGTTAATTTGTCAACTGCGCACCAAAACCCTGAATCTAATTTAATAATAGTTTATTGCATGTATTTTGACAATAAAGCAATACAAATAGATCATATATATATACCTTATATAAAACAAATGAGTGATTATCTGACATGCAAAGGGATGGGGCCACGAGTTATACCAACATCAGTTACGGCCCTCTCCCAAAACGTCAAATTAAATACCAAGCAAAGGTTTTGTTATATCAAAGTTAGTTTTTATATCAATATAAATTTGTATTGTTATAAAATGGACATAAAGAAAAAGGAATATAGAGAACAATATGAGATAAGATTTAAAGAAAGAACACGAAACAAAGAAAATTAGAAAATTTGGCTCCTGCTACTGATCTTGTAACTTAAAAACGGTTGGTGTTTTTAATAAAACAGTGAACTTCTCTGAATATTTGAACAATTTGATCGGCGGAAACCATGTCATGTCCGAAAAGTAGTTAAGCTGTACTTAGTGGTTGAAATTGTCTTGTGTTTCTGAACAATGTTAATCTCTACTCTGTAAATAATGTACAATGAAAGAAAAAAATGTTCAGCATCTTCTTTGCAATGTGTGCATAGCGGCAAGTCTCGAACGTGGTTGTAAAACAAATCTGAATTTAAATCACTACAGTTATTTCTTAATCGCGCATGATAAACGGATAGACGACAATCGCCTTATAAATAAAAAGACGGTACAGCGCGTTGATTGAATTTGTCTTTTAATTTGTGCTTGAAACTCGAAAGAGTCGGTGATTGCCTTATATCTATTTTGAGCGTGTTTCAAAGTGAAACGGACGATGGTAAAGTTGAGCGATTATATATTTCTAAACGTCTATTCATTGTTACAAAATTTTCGCTGTTCCGCAAATTATAAGTAATAGAATCGTTCACGATGGTTGGAAAATGTTCAGATAAGTATGTAGGCAATTCACCGCGGGAATATTTGTAAACTAAAATGAACTTTTGCATTTCTCTTCTGTCCGACAAAGAAGTCCATCCTATTTCCTTGATAAGTCTATCAATTGATAGTGATCGAGTGAGTCCAGTAACAATTCTTGCAGCTTCGTATTCAAGTTTTTCTATTGTTTCCTTTTCATAAAGTGTACAATTAACCCAAACTATTGAGGCGTATTCAAGAACTGGTCGTAGGTATGATATATATATATTTGATTTAGAGTTTAGCGGTGTTGTTTATATTTTAACGCTTGCATGGAACCAATAATCTTTCGGGCAGAACTAATAATATTGTCTATATGGTTGTGCCAAGTTCCATCTGCACTAAGTGTTACGCCTAAATGTTTATGATGGTCACTTAGGACTAGGGGTGTGGTATCAAACATAAAATATGGTTTCAGCTGTATTTTAAGAGAACAAAATAAAGCTTCTGTTTTTGAAGGATTGAATATTACCAGCCATTGTTTAGACCATTTGAATATTTTCTGTAAATCACTATTAATTATTACCTCCATCAAGTGCGTGTTGTTCGATGAAACTGCAAGAGAGCTATCGTCTGCAAAAAGCCTAGTGGACGATGTAAGGGTTTCACATCAATTAGAAACAGTAGTGGACCTAGAACAGAGCCTTGTGGGTACCCCAGATGATATGTGCTTAATGCTAGAAAATGAAGTTCCTATAAAAACCCGCTGAGACCTATGAAGAAGATAATGTGATAACCATCTTCGTACATTTCCTAAAATTCCGTATTCTTGGAGTTTAAATATGAGACCACGATGCCAAACTCTGTCAAACGCTTTAGATATGTCACAAAATACAATGCTTGTTGACTGTTTGTCATTGAATGATTTGCAAATTTGGTGATATATATAAATAAGTTGATACACCGTTGAGTGACCAGGAATAAAACCCGACTCATACTTGTAAATGAGGTTGCTATGGTGCATATAATTGTACATGTGTTTAAAAATAATTCGTTCCATACCTTTCCCACACAACTTATCAACGAAATAGGTCTATAGTTAGACATCAAAATACGGTCACCCTTTTTATAAAGAGGCATTACATTTGCAAGTTTCCATCTTGTGGGATATATACATTCTCGAATAGATCTATTAAAGATAATGCGTAGAGGAATACAAATAGTGGATGAAGTATTTTTAAGCATTCTATGACTAATTTCGTCGGGACCACTTGCCTTTTTTATGTCTAAGATACCAAGGACGTCTTTTATTTCAGTGTCAGTAATATCAATATGACTTAATTCGCTATCCGTCTTCATTTGTAAATTGGGTAATTGTACATTAACGTCGTCTATATTCGAAATGGAAATAAAATATTCGTTAAGAGAACTTGCCTTTTCAGAATTATTAAATGAGTAAGAATTGTCTAAGTTTTTCAGTGGCGGTATTGCATTTTCTTAACCACGGTTTTGCTTTAATAGCATTCTGACAGTTTCCCAGTAAAGACGTGGATTGGATTAATTAAACTCCTTAAGTTTACCCTCAAGGTTACTAAAGAAGAGTTCTTTTGGGTGTTTGGTCATATTTGAAACTTTATTTCTAACCCTTTTATATTCGATCCAGTCACGCAGATGACCTGATCGAGTTGCTTTGCTTTTTAATTTATCACGTTTATTAGATAATTTTCTGATTTCGCAGTTATACCACGGCTTATCTGAATATCGAATTGTTGCAAAATATGTAGGGATACATTTCTCTGCGATATCTATAAATGTTTTTATAAAAATATTTGTAGCGTCATCGATATGTCCGTTATTCAAATAGGTCCTGTCTGTGGTTCTTATGAGTCCATTCATTTTATCAAAATCGGCTTGTTTATAGCTCCATACCTTTCTGGTGATACTATTTCTTGTAGAATAAATGCTTTTTATATAGGCACAATAATGGTCGCTCATGTGTTGGGGAGTTTCAAAAATGCCTGAATTTAACACATTAATGTGGTGAGAAACTGCAATTGGATCTAATAAAGTCTGCGTAGAGGTCGTTATTCTAGTTGGAGTATCTATGACATTACGTAAATTACGTAAACACCATGATATCTCGAAACTTTCGGTTTAGAGGATTGAGTCGGTCTTCGTTGATATCTCCAACAACAATGATATTGCTACAGAAATCACGTGCCTAGTCTAGGCAAATGTTGACTCTATCTCCAAAATCAACTGTTAAATGAGGATTGCGATATAAAGTCCATATTAAATAACTTTCACATTTGTATTTTAATTCGACCCATAATGTTTCAGGTAGATAATTTTCCAACCCGTTCCTAGGTATCGGTCGGAAGTATGCCGATATATACATTAAAAATCCTCCAGAATGGGGCGAGTTAACTTTTCTTAACATGAATTCGTGATAATCGATAAAAAGAAAATCGTCGCTAACTTCACCAGAAAGATGTGTTTCAGTAAAACACAAAATGTCAAAGTCAATGAAACTGTCCTTTAGGCCACTACTTTTATATAAATTGGTTTACAAAACCGGCAGGTCTAATTTTCCGAAAAGTACCGTAGTTGTTCCGTAGCCGTATTCGCCAATTTATAGTGATAGCATGTGAGCCAGTCAACTGTTATGGCAGCGCCGTTGGCAATGGCGGAATTGACGATAGCAGTCATTCTTTGTATGAAATAATTAATTAAAATATGCAGGAGCTGTTAAAATAACAATAGCAATAAACATTGGCAAATTTAACAGCCGACACAAACAATAACTGTCACCTGATTGTTGTTTTTCCCCGCAAATTTAGGTCATGAAAATATTGTTGTTTATAGATAAAAAATAAAAGTGTCAGCGGCTGCCATCGAATTAGTAGACACAAATATCTGTAAATTATGTGTGAGAAAAACATTTTATAACATTTTATGGTTAAATATCAAATAACAGTGCACTAAGTGGGAATGGTGAAATCGAAAGTAAAATTTCTAAGTTGACACCGGTGACCTAGATTCACAAGTTCGGTCGGTGGTGTTTATGGATTTTAAATCACAAAATGGTTTGGAAATACTTGCCATTGAGTCAATGTAAAGCTTGTATTTATTTTAGATTACATGTTTATTCATGTTTGGGTTAATAGTAGAGTAAAAACAATGAAAGAGTTGAACACATGTGTCAATGCCAGGAGTTGTGTGTAAAACATTTAGATAAAACAACACGGAAAACTATTTTGAATAAGTCCATTTCAATTTGTAATGAACTTGATATTTCACTATAAATGAGATTTGTTGTTGTAACCAAGGAATACTCTTTAAAATGAAAAATAAACAAGCATGAAGTATAGATGCCCTGTGAACGCATGTATACACAAAATGGCGGAGTTGGGAGAAGATGAAAATGTCCTATACATAATTATGGATTTCTCTGTTACTATCATTGGTACATAAAATTAAGTCACATGCAAGATTTATTATTTTGCTATGTGATTTTTATGTACTGATGTGGTAATTTGCTGCAAGATTTGAATTTGAAATGGATTTGGTGAACATCCCATGGTAAATATCCCGGTCCGAAAATATCCGGACTTAGCATGGATCGGGTTACACACAACTAGGACCCCTCATGGTATAGGTTATATATACTCAAATCTAGGTCTAGTTTGGTTTTTAGTTTTTCAGGAATTGTTTTCGCAATATTAAAGCTCAAATGTCTTTATAAAATGTTACCTCCTTATTTACAAAATTGGTAATTATTTCACTTTATTGACATTTTCCAATATTAAAATAACTTAAACAATGTTTAGAAAATGTTATGTATTGTTTTAATACAGTGCAATTTTTGTGTATTTTAATGCGTCAAATTCGCCTCCTCTGTTTTTCAATTTAATATTGGTAAGTTTTTAAGTGTTCTGCATTCACTTTTGCTTTAGCATACCCTTAAAGCTAAACAAATGTCTTGCTGAGTGATATTCAATGTATCTTTGATTAAAAGTGTAGTTTATACATGTACAAATGTTTTATAGTCAATATCATTGATGTTTTATATGCACAGTATGTAAGATTTAAACTGTGTGTTTAATAAGAACTTTGAAACTTTGAGTGTATTAAAACATGCATTAAAAGCAGTTTAAGAATTTAAAATGACAAGTAAATGATATAAAGTTTGACTGTGTTTATGTTGTTTTCTTATTTTCACCCTTTAAGAGTATGTTTTGTGACTTTTTTCCTCTTTGTTTTTTTTTTCGACCACCCAGTGGACATTTTTTCCAAAAATTCTTGTAAACCAAAAAATAAAAAAGGACTGGCCTTATGAAGTCCCTTTTAGATCGAATACTTCGAATGTTTTGGTGTAATATTGAAAAGCATGATTCGGAGTCAGGTCCAGGATCACATTCAACGTCACCGGACAAAATTAGTAATATTGGCATAAACTTATAAAAATCCATAAATCTAAAGGAAACTTATTTGAAAGACATTGCTTATTCCTTAACGTCAAAAATAATCTTGTTCCGTCCACTTATTTGAAGAAAATTACATTTTTTATCGGCAGTTCAAATTTTCCACCATTTACCTGGCTGCACGCGCATAGTTGCACTGAACTCTGAATCTGAATGTATACACAAGCTTATGCATCCGTCAATTCTAACCATGCACCCCCCCCCCCCCCCCTGGTACAGGTCGTAAAATACCCGCTCTGCGGAGATGATCTGATGGCAAAGTCCCCATCAAATGCCCCCGCACCCAAGGGACTTTAGGTTAAGCCCCGTCCACACTGTATTTTCCGCGAAGACCCAGCACTTCGGAGTCACCTTAAAGGTAAAAACACGGCCCATTTCCTCGGCTATCCCCGGTATACCCCCAGATGTAACGGCCGTGGTTATAATTGACTGGTGCATACTGATCCATAGTGATCCAATCTCATGCCAAGACGAGTATGACATCGCCAGGTTTGTTATTTTTAAGCATAAAACAGCGTAAACAGCAGTTGAGAAAGACTGTTTTGAGGTTAAATCTTCATTACTTCACTATGCCACAACATTGGGTGATAAGTATACTTTATTGAATATTTTGATTTTGTTCCTTTAACACCACAAGCCAACTGATTTATACAACCTCAATTCTTTATCCACAATTTTCAGCACTGCATTGTTAAAAAACCCTCAAAAGTTACACTTGTAAATTATTTAACCAAATACCTTTCCCTCAAATATTTCACAAATTTATATTGCTCTATCAACAATGCATCATCATACTGTATCCCTGACTGATTATTGATTTTCATTCTTGGCTAGGAAACAAAAAAAGAGCTCAAAGCGTCTTCAGAAAAAGAACTTGTAATTTATGCACAAGTCAATTGTAACTTCGGCCCCCGCCCAGGTTTGGAGAAAACTTTGACTTTCGGTTCAACCAATCCCCTATAAAATCCCTGCCCTGTGGGAACGAACTGGTGATAAAATCCATGCCAAATAACCCCGCACCCTAAGAATCTTACGTAAGGGTAATTCCTCGCTCTATTTTGCGGGAAGACAAAACCACCGCAATCATCGGGCACTGTGAGGACACCTGAAAGGTAAAACACGGCCCTTTCCCCGGTATACCCCCGAGGGGGACGTGGTTACAATTGACTGGTGCATTAAAAGAGAGGAAATCAAAATTGAGCAGGCAAGATTGTTTTGCCAATGGCGATGGTTTATCACAATGTCATTGAACAAAATGTACTTACACCGAGAGTGGCTCCAAAGACTTTTCTATGGACATAGGTAAACAATCATCATATTCATAAGCAAGATGTTGTGAACATATTCATACATTTGGCTTCATTTAGAATGAAACTACATAAATAAGTATGTGCATATTTGATATTTCTTCAAGTATCTCCATTTTGTAAAACTGAGATCTGATTTTATCAAACGAACTTGTATACTGCTTGAAATTTTACGTGTAAAATTAAACATGCTACCCCCAGTAAGAAGACAATAAATCCGTTTGATGGTAGTAATCATTCAATGGCGGCTTTATTGATAAATTTCTTCAATAAAACACGTATAAAATTCACATCATCAACACCCGGATGTAGTGATAACATACATGTCATGTCTGAATCATTCGGCCGCTCTGATTAGAGAAAATGAGGTCAATACAGTAGACTGGTACCCTAATTTACTTTTACTCAAAAATATAAGTTATAACGTTATACAGGTACGCGGCATATGGTTTTTATTTTACATTAATTGTATTTGAACAATCAATACCAAAAATCATGTTTGTATTTAAAAAAGGGCTAAGTGCCATGCAATGATTAGTTAAAAAATCAACTCTGTATTTGAAAAGAAAATGTCACGGAAACATTCAAATTATGTCGAAAAAAAAGAACAGGGACCAACTTCTGAAGTTTTTTTATTCAACAATGGATATCGTTTTTATAAATAAATACCAACATTCTATACAAATGATAACAATACTTTTTTAAACCAAATTTCCTGGTTGACTACTACTTAGACCGCACGCTTGATTCGGTTTACGTACTCACAAGACATTTCGAATGCGTGACGGGCACCGTGGTTAGCTGATAAAAGATAAAAGAGAAAGCGGGTACCAGTCTATCAATACAGAGCATTGAACGGAAAAATGTCGATGCGTACTTTTCCAATATGTTCATATTCTTATTGCATTTAATCTGACCGTATGCAAGAACATCCATGTAGTTAACCTGATTAATTCACTCGCTACGTATACATTTCTAATTAAATAATCTGTTTTGGAAACCTTAATTTATTAATCTGTTTTGGAAGCCTTCATTTATTTATCTGTTTTGGAAGCCTTTATTTATTATTCTGTTTTGGAAACCATTATCAAATAATCTGTTTTGGAAGCCTTCATTTATAAATCTGTTTTGGAAGCTTTCATTAATTAATCTTTTTGGAAGTCTTCATTTATTAATCTGTTTTGGAAGCCTTCAATGATTAATCTGTTTTGGAAGCCTACATTGATTAATCTGTTTTGAAAACCTACATAGATTAATCTGTTTTGGAAGCCTTCGTTTATTAATCTGTTTTCGAAGCCTTCATTATTTGATCAGTTTTGGAAGACTACATTTATTAATCTGTTTTGGACGCTCTCTATTTATCCGTCTGTTTTGGAAGCCTTCATTTATTTCAGGTACGGACAAAACAGACTGCCAAGAAATGAAAGATTATGTTTATTATGCCATACACAGGAAATTGAGGATGAATTTCATTTTGTTATAAAATGTAATTGTTTCGATGACCTAAGTTTTATTAAAAAGTATTTTTATGTAAAACCCAGCGTGTTTAAATTTACTCAACTAGTTAGCAGTAATAACAAAACAACTATTGTAAATTTATGTAAATTTTTGGTACAGTCAAATAATAGAAGAAACCTATTAATCAATGATATTGTTTAAGTCGTAACCGTACAATCACTGTCGTGACCACTAATCATCTGCATTTCCATAATATAATTATAAACAGCTTCTTATATCTATTATTATCAATATTGTTAAACGTGAACATTCTCCATATTTCTTGAGCTATCTTGAATTGTTATTGACATTGGCTACCTTGTAACGATGATCACACGCATGAATATTTTGTTTAATTGTATATATTTATTTGACGAGATGCTTTCTTGCATAAGTCGAAATAAACTTCTGTTCTGTTCTGTTCTTTATTAATCTGTTTTGGACGCTTTCATTGAACTAAAAGTCCTGGCAAATATGACATTGGCAACATCTTTTGCAGGAATAAGATAACGAATCGAAAGTGGTAATACATTTATTAAATGAAAAGGAAAATCCTTTGATGTTTATAACTGTAAAATGAAATTGTATTTAATGACTAGATTGAATCCGAGTTAGTATTAGGTAAAAATAGAAACGATAAATGAAACATTTCTTTAAGGTAAATTGAAATCAAAATATAACTGTTTTATTGAATTTCAGAGGTAAAGGGAAACATTACAAATTGTTTAATTTTATTTTCATTTTTTTCTTCTAGAAATTACTACTTAATTTGTGCTTTTTATTTTATTCAACTTTTTATGTATGTTTATGGGATTTTTGCGGGTTTGTCATACCGCAATAACATTTATCATTCAAAGCAAGTGTCCTGTTGTTTTTATAAACAAACGTTATAATTTATTATCTATAAGATTGCGTTGTCGATTTAGCTATGTTTACATATTAAAGATAAAATATTTGGTTACATTGATATAACTGATATTGGTTTTCCTATTACATGTTTATCTGATAGCAATTGTGTTAACATAGCTATCATTGCAAGTTACTCAAGTTTTATTATCATAGTTGGGCATACTTCGTGTGGCGGTGATAAAAAATTGTTTTATATTCAATAATTTAAAGAGGTATTTTGCATCTAATTCTGAAAAATCGAATTTTGTGAACTGAGGTTTTGTAAGTTGAAGAATAAAGAGACAATGTTTTCCCGAATGTCTTCATTACGTAATTGTACATTGAAACTAACAACTACATACGGGTATAGGTTATATAAATCAAACATTAGATATTTGAATAACATACATTTTTATGAAAATCAATTGAACTCATACTAATTAATATTGATTTTAGATCTCGCAAACAATATATTTTATAGCGATGACAATATCGTTTACGTTTTTGTTTTAGCTCGATGTGATCAGCTAGTCGGCAATGCAATATATCGACTGTCAGTATCAGCAAGTAAGGTAAATCCTGTTCTGTGAACTTCATTGAAAACTATTTGCAGAACGATTTTGTTTTGTTCTAAATGTGTTCAAATGTATATTTTTCGAGTTCGACAAAAGGTCATGATTTCATTTTAACATCTTCAATATGATGGTTATATACTTCAAGATCCTCCAAATTAATACAAAATTAATACAAAAATACATAGAGACGGTCGTACGGCCGAATGGTCATACGATGTAAGTAATGTAATGT
This sequence comes from Mya arenaria, assembly GCF_026914265.1. Taxonomy (NCBI): domain Eukaryota; kingdom Metazoa; phylum Mollusca; class Bivalvia; order Myida; family Myidae; genus Mya; species Mya arenaria. The sequence goes on along the minus strand of NC_069130.1, from coordinate 13,987,565 downwards.
AAGTATCAGTGAACTGTGTTTACATTTTTGTAATAGAATATAGACTATTTGCCTCTATTTCTCGAAAGTTCTTTAACATAACAAGCTTAAGTAGCTTATTTCAATAAGCCAAAACGCATGCATGAATTTTTATTTTTACGAATGAAAAATGATTTAAAGTGATTATGATTTAGCCAATTTATGTAGAAAGTTTAAAAACTAGTTAAGATGTACAGATTGCACGAACCTACAGAAAACCCAAAATAGTGATGTTAACTTTATCCTTTTAATATAACAACTAAAAAGGTTCGAGCAATGGGGATTAGGGACTTGATGCATGTATAATCAATCCGATATGGCGCAGTCTACGCCGCTTACGGAGCCCCCATTTGCAATTTGTTAGGTGGTATGCACATACTGAAACGTAACGCGCCAATCCAGTATAAACTAGTAAGAATAATACTGGTTTCAATATCCCAATCAACGCGCCACTACAAAAACTACTTCCTATATTGTCAAATCCACATGCCACTTAAACTACTTCAAAAAGTATACAACACAGCGCAAAAAAGGTGTTTAATTCTATTATTTGGTGTCAAATCCACGTGTCACTGAATAAAAAGCTGTTTGTTCCAAGTGTCAGAACGAAAGTTAAAGAAAGTCAAGTTCTTTACCGAACCGTAATGGAAATGTTATTAATGCATAGCATAACAAAAATGAAAAACATGTTATTGACAATGAATTGTGACACAATTCACACAAGTTTTCTTCAAATATCAGTAAAGAAAAAGCAAAATTCACAAACGATCGATTTCTGGCTGTTTTCACCAAAGATGATATGGAAATAATGCCACCTAAAGATTTAAGCAGTATACTAGCAATACCCGACAGAGTTGATTCTAGAAAGGGGTTCACAAACTTGGAATGAACCTCAACACTCTCAAAGCTGCAAGGCAAGATCAAATCCCACCTTTTTCTTGAAAGCTGCTGCAAATGAACCAGCTCCAGCCTTATCTCAGCAATCCAACATCTACGAAACCAAGAACCTCAATACTTGAAAGAAGCGTCTGTTGCACCTCAATTCAAAAATAGTGACCGTATTAAACCGTCAAACTATTGACTCTTCTCGCTGTTCCGTTACATACAAAATACTAGAACACAAAGATCACAGTAACGTCATGCAACACTGACACGCACCAGGTCCTTAGCGACTATCAGCATGGTTTTCGGAAGATGTGCTCATTTAAGAACCAGCTTATCACTACCCTTCACGATATAGCATCCACCACTGGTAAAAGACAGCAAGTTGATGTAATACTCCTTGACTAGCAAACACCTTCCACATCTACGCATTTTATACTAACTAGACCATAGTGGGGTAAAGGGAAATGCCAACACATGGATACACTCCCCCAACCCCCAGCTGTACCAAGCAAGTCGTTCAAGACAGTGAAAATTCAGAGTGTTATCTCTGGCGTACCACAAAGTACAGACCATTGCTACTATAAGCCTACATTAATTTCCTCCGTGGGGTGTTAAAATCTTCCATTACGACGCAAGTTCATGATGGCAGTATGCTCTTCGAAGTTATCACCAGTGAACAGATGCACACTATAAGAAGACCTTTCTTAATTTGAGAATTTAAATCTAAGAATTTCTAATTATTTCTCATTAAGTGAAAGTTAGGCTGTTTCAGGTGTGCTCCTAAATCGGTATATTGTGGCAATCTTGCTCGTCCCTGTATATCAATTGTATTATTAACAATGTCAACCAGGTTTAATCTATCTCTGGTTTACAGCGCTGACTCCGATTATGAATCCAAAATTCTTCAGAAATGGATAAAACACGTGTAATATGCTGCATGTCTAAAGCCTTAGGTAATATTTATCCATTATCGTAGTGTCGAATAAAAAAATAAAGGTTATTCGTTTATTGCTGGTTTAAAGTATGAATCATTCATAAATGCTATATCGCATATTTACCTGATGACGATAGCACAAAAATGACTATAAAAAACCCAGTTCAGGTTTCTTCGTTCAAGTTTGTTTAAAATTTTATGACAATAAAATGGGAACAAACGACCAAGAACCTGTTAGAAACAAACGACCTTACAGGCACGAGAGAAGCACACATTTTCAAATGTTCATCAAATTAAGGCTAACAGGTATGTGGATATGCATGTATGTGAAATGGTCATTCAAGAGGGAAGCGTAATATATACTTTATCCATAATAGTACTTGTTTCCTCAAGAATAGGGCATTTGATAATTAAAATAAATTGCGTATGCATTACAACAGCGCCAACCTCTGCAAACGCTATTAAGACATACTTAGTAGTTATTATTAAATGCAATCCACCTACAACAATGTCATACACTGCTTTTTTGGTTTTGTTTGGTTGACTGATAGTACAATGTTCTATTGTCGTGTAATTTAGGAATAAAGACGGTTGTTAAAATGACAATACACTTCATTCATGTTTGTTAAATATTTATCAGGAACGAAACAAGACATATTACGTATGAAACATAAATTTCAAAATTCAGACTTTTGTATGAAATTATATATTTTTTTATATTTTTATCAACAAAATATATGCAAAAAACGTGAACAAAATAATTACCGGTAACGATCCTATCACTGCCAACTGGATCGGTTTTGGGCTATTGTCTGTTATCGAAATTAATTTTCTTCCTGCTCAGTGAACCAGCCTGTGTTCTATTTTTCTAAAAAACAAATTGAAATATTAAATGTATGCATAGGGTAAAGACAGATGCGTAGCTAGAGCTATTTTTTTAAATGCATATACAAAGGTAGTGGGGTCGGAAATCGTGCGAGCTCCCCCCCCCCCATAAATATTGTGCAATTGTCGTTCGTAACCGTATATCCAGAAGGGAAATACGCCCGAAAATAAAAATAAAACAAATGAAGACTTTCGCGTTGTTTATCGAAATCACTTCAAAATAATTTAATTTTATTAATACAGCACCGATTCGTTGTACATTTATTGAAATTTATAACACTGAAAATCCATTTGTTTTAACATTCAAATTAAATAATGAGGTGTTACAGTCGGCTAACCTCGGTCTAACAATAGTGTATCTTAAAAACCTTACAGTTTTTCTCTCTCACCCATTCTCTTAATAGAACGACCCGACCGTAACTGGAATCCGTTTACCATATAACGTCATAATAACGCAGGAAAACAATAACTTCATAGTTGATACGTTAAATATTTTTTTTAAACAAAGTCTTAAAACGGCAATAACAACACATCTAACAAATCAAAAATTAACACTTTTCAGCATGTTGATTAAAGTTTGTTGTGGCCTGTTGTCACAATACAAACAGTAACAAACAATGTACATTAATACGCGATGATTCGCGGTCCGGGGTGTTTCGTATATCAAAAAGTATTCGCAAATGCCAAAAAGCCGTTCATTTAAGGAATAGAAGTTAACGTTCAAATTTGTTAGTATATGTTCTTGTGAAGGCGTTATGCCGAACAGTTTACAATAAATGAACTTTACGTGTTAGTGAACATTTAGTATTACTCAGAAGTGCATTTGTGTAGACACTTTTATAGAACAATGAATAAACCATAGCACAGCTAATTTATCGGGCAACTAATGAACCAAGTTATGGTTAGTGTTAATGTTTGTTCTTCTAAACAATGAAGTCGACAGGCCGGGCAAAGCCCGGTGCCGAAACATTTGTTAATAAGATCAAAACTTTCATCCAAACTTTCTTAGTGTTGTGCGCGAAATGCCTTTATTATAGCCAGTAAGATTGCCCGAATTTTTTAAATAACTCACTCAATCAAACGAAAATTTGGATGTTGTTTTTGCCAAAGACTTTCTAAATGATAAAATGTTGATCTTTACGGTGTGTCCATTGGCGGAGTTTGAGCGTACACACTTATGACTAGTTTATAACTTTAGTATGAACGCGTACTATTTTCTTAAATATCTGCGTACAATCTCAATCGTACGATGGTGGGAGTGAACAAGTTGTATATGTGTTCGCCTCTCACCCAAGAACCATTGGTTTTGTCCCAAAAGAGATATCTTTACAGGATCTCTCAAATTGAACATCAGTTCTGATTTCTTTAAGTAGTTGAGCCGTTCGATACAAAAATTGTTATGATTAAGATGGGCGAAGATATTTTTAGTAAGATGTTACTTAAAATGCCCTCTTTAGTTTATCACTTTTTGTCAGTAGGCGCGGAACCAAACTATGACGTAGTGTCTGTTTAAATGTAAAACTGCAATTCTTATGAAAAATGACGCAAGGTCGAAACATATTTAAACATATCAAGAAAGCATTTGTGTTCAGAACATATCACCCTGAGAATAATATGAAATGGGGACAATGAGTCTTAATTGGCTCGTTATGAAGATAGTACTAGATACCCCCACCCTGCTTCGCTTTATTTGGAATTATATATCTTTGTTATTTTATTTCAGAACATTGAGCCGGGTTCTCTTTTGCATAGAACAATCATGTTTATATTGTAAGACACTTATTTGTGTACGAGTTATTTTCGTCTAAAAATTGTTTTAATGTTAATTTAACAATTGTTAAATGGTATATAATGCACAGTTACTGACTATACAGGCCGCTAGGCCTTCAGACTATTAAAACCGTTTATCGACATCTACCATCGGCAGAATGTCACAACATTTGTAACATTTGACGAATAAATGCGCGCACGGGCGTATCAATTCCAGCGCTGTCATAACTGCGGTGGTCAACGATCTTATTTACATTTTCAATCTGTTATCATAGCTAAAAGTAAAGCTGTTATGGTACTCATAATATGTTGTGCGGGTAATATAGAGAGAATTAGCTTTGTTTTTGCGTAATTACGCTATTCAAATAATTCATTTGTGTAAGTACATACTTACAACCGTTTATTGATATTCGTTTGAACATGGGTCGTGTTGAAAAGATGGTTGCAATATGACTTTATTTATTTTCTGAAGGCATCTATCAGAGTAAAACCGTTCGTTTGATTTAATTACTGCAGTAATTTTATGTTTCGATTTTAAACCCTGATTTAAGTTGCTATTGGTGGAAACATTGGCTTAAATATGTTTATTACTTAAAAAAAACAATTGTCCACATAATTGTTACAGATACGTCGAGTGGCTGAGATATTGAGAAAGTTTGTGTAGTAATCGTCATACTTTAAAAAAAAACGTTCGGTAAGAATTACGCGCGTATTTGCCAAAATTCAATTCTCCGAAGATTGCATTTTTTTGTCTTGTTACTGACTTCTAGTAGCAATTCCGGTATATAAAATAAAAAAATAAAACAATACAAGAGCGGCAAATGACAATCTTAAAATATAGCACAATTATGACGTTTCTTGTTTTAATGTAAAACAGTCATTACGTAATTTCTGATAGTACAATTATGGTATATAACTTGACATAAAAGTTGTTCATACACTTCCGTTCAAAAAAGGAAAAACAATACCTTTAATATTATATTTGTTTTACTGACAAAACCTTAAATATTAATATTTCTTCAACCTATACTTATATACGTGTAACTAAGGAATACTAACATTGGAAGAAGAGAAACTGAAATAGTTGAATACATAACGTAAATTTTGATTTATTGATCATGTAAAAGTTATTCGTCGATTTAACTCGTATTTGCATAAAAAATACTATTTATAAATATTTTTACCTCTCCCAAACAAAATATGAAAATAAAGTTAAAACTATAATAATTACCTTCAAAATCCACTAGTCAAAATGCCACTATCACAGTCATTATCTACTTGGCCGACTTTTGATATCGGGTATTTGCTGATATTGTGCAAGTTACCTTCTCTCTGTTTCATGAAACTGTCATATAATTTGTTAAGATATTGACACTATTAATAATTTATAAACTAAGCGTATGCATCTGTTTAGATTTCGTTCACATAAATCAATTACATAAACTAATACATCAACAACTAAATGATAAACGAATGTTTACGTTGTAAATATCTTGCACCTAGCATTTAATTCAGTGTTCTCAATCACCGTCAAGGGATCACGCGAGTGCGTAAGATAAACCTCTCTCTAGTGGCCACATAATTCACGATAAGATGAGTGACCCCCCCCCCCCCCCCAGTGATCACATGAGTAAGGTAAGGTGAACGATCCTCAGTTGGTTAGTTCAGTGGAGTAAAATGTGTGACTCTCTTGAGTGGGTTCAGATGTTTGCCCTCCAGTTTTCACTTCAGTTGGTTATGATGAGTTATCTTCAATTTTTCAATTAAGTTAGGTAAGGAAAGTGACTCCCAAGTGATCGCTTCATTAGGAAGATGACATACGTGTCGCAAATTTAAAAAAAAATAATTGTTTAATTTTTCAATTCCACGTGCCACTTCATTAAAGCTACTGGTTTTAGTTGTCAAATACATGTGCCATCTAATTGAAAATACTTAAAGTGTGCTAATTAATCAAAACCTTCTGTTTTAACCTCGAATCAATGTGTCGATAATGAAATACTGCTTGTTTAGGCTGGCCAATAATATGTCAATACAACTACGACTTCAAACGTCCTATTTATATGTCGATATGTAAAATATACTTATTTAGATTGTCCAGTTTAAGGTGTGTGTATACCATGCTACGTCGGAAGGCAACATTTTCCTTAAAATGAAGACTTAAAACAAAGATAACTTTAATAATTGGGGCAGTCTATGCCGCTGAAGGAGCCCCGCCTTCGTTTCCGGGAGTTTGATAAGGTAATTAGTTTTATCAAACACTTAGACAAACCTGTTTCCAAAATAATGTTTTACAGTGCTCCTTCAGACTGCCGAGAAAAGGTTTGACGAAGTGTTTTAAGAAACTAAACTCTCAATCAAACTCTGGTAAAAGACCGAAGGTGGGGCTCCGTAAGCGGCGTAGACTGCGCTATGTTTCATTTGAAATGGTGAAGAAATAGTGAAGTTATCTTTGTTTGAAGTCTACATTCAAAGCAGAATATTACCTTCCGATGTAGCATTTATGACGCAATTTATTCCGCGGTATACGCACACTGGTTTATGTGTCAATGAATTAAAGACATCTTGCTTTAACTGTCGAATCGACGTGTCGATAATAACATACTAATTGTTTAAGGTTGCTGATACATGTTTCAATAGGTGAAAGACATCTTGTGCAAGCTATTCAACTCAGGTGGCACTATTATATTAAAGACTACTTGTTTAATCCACCTGTTAATAAGTAATGGACTACTTCTTTTAAAATAAAAAAAAAATAATCACGGTTTACTGTTTTAATTGCCTAAATGTTTAAGATGTCTTTTTCATAAGTACTTTAACTAGGAGCAACATCATTCACGTTTCACGGTAGCGGTAAATAAACCGACCCTCATGTTAGAGTCCCATCTTGTGTTATTCACGTGTCATCTGGCAAACGACTCACAGAACAGTGAACTCAAGAAGTCCCAAACGACTGATCCCAACAAATGTAGAACAAATTATGGTAATTCAAAACAATATTAAGCCATTGGAGGGAACAAAACAAACGTTAGCTCGATTTTTGTTTGTTTTAGTGAATACTCCACAATGATAACAAGTGGCCATTTAACCTTTATTATGCTTTTCTGTAGCATTAAGCCATACAGTAACTAAACTGATGTTGCTTGTTTGCAGTTATCAATGCGTTCTGGTTTAATTCCAAGCCTTGGAGAATGTGAATTGATGCTTCGACTTCCTCCATCGTTGGATATCCCCGGTAGAGTATAACGATCTGCTTTCTTTAGCTACAAAATTGTATAAACGTCAAATGCCGCCTTTGTCATGGACCGTCGCCACACCTCCCTTCGCTGAAAACCGTTCGACTTTAAGGTAAGCTCGATTGGGAGAGACAGGTCACAGTATGAGACAAATAAAAGGGAAATAAAGAGTTAAAATGTTGCATATCTTTTTTACTTTGTATACCGACGAAATAGGCAAACGTAAGTAAATAACATACCGTTCCTCCAGGAAATGGCTTATTTGCAATCTGTATACCGTGTGTCCGCTCGGCTAACTCTTTAAAGCCTTGTCTGTTGGCGGAGTGAGGTTTATGTATAAATAATTTCCTACCTCTTAGATTTCAATCGTAACTACTAAGATATTTCTAAGCATGTTAAAATGTCTGTTATACTGGTACAGTTGGGGTAAAATCGTCCTTATTAAGCATTGTACAATCATCAAAAGCCAAAAGCCAGTTTTGTCATATTATTTGACGTAACATTTTGACATTACATTTACAAAGAGCCTGTTTAAATGATACCAATATAATATGCAAAAACAAGCATCCAAAATTTACATATTTGTGAATCAGATTCCTTTTTTGCAATTTGTCAAGAACTATCTATGCCTTTTCCCAAATCTAACACCGGTCCGAAAAAAAACTTATTAATGATATTTATGTCGAAAATTATGATTGCTTAAATTGAAATGTTGATGTCGGACCAATATTCCGTGTAAAGCAAAGGATTAGGAGGTATATATTTACACATGTCCACAACCAATCTTGTGGATTGCTATACAGTCGAAACTCGTTGGCTCGATATCCTCGTTGGCTCGAACTAGATTAAAAGGACCGATTTTTATTTACCATATATTCATACTCCGCAGCAGTATGTTCAATCTATGAATATGTCCAACATGAGCAATATGAACGCTTATCAAACCCCGACGGGTGCCTTCTACACACCAGCTACGCTACCCCCGTCCCCCCAGTATTGTCACATGAAGCGTTTCAGCAACAAATCCTAGACAAACTAAATTCAATGGATAAACGTCTTGTGAGACTTGATGTCATTGAAAAGCAGCTGTCGGATGTTTCATCCAAACTTTCTGGAATTGACCGCCGTGTCGTGTCTCTTGAAAAAGCTTCCCACGATGTCAATAAACGATTAATCGAGCTGGAAGCGACACGTGCATTTGAGTCAAGTGTTAATGACGATATAGCCAAAAAGCAATCTGCCATTGATAACACCCTAAAGGCCGAACGAGATAAAATAGCTAGACTTAGAAAGGACCTGGCAAAAGTTAACTCGGTGCAGGAGGACATTACTGACTTGAAATCCCGATCAATGCAAAACAATTTGTTATTTTTCGGTTTTCCTGAGAAAAGTTCACCTGATGATCGGAAAAACGAGGATGGTTCAAAAATTCTTTATAACCATTTCCGGGATGTTCTTAAAATTGAAAATCCCCAGGACTCAATCAAATTCGAGCGGGTACATCGCATTGGAAGATATGAGCCTTCAAAGAAACGCCCGATCGAAGCAATGTTTAATCATTTTCCTGACAAATTGCTTATCAAGCAGAAATTCCGGGACTCGCCGACTCACCGACGACTGATGGCCATGGATCCCAGGATGCAAACAGAATCCGGTGTAGTGAGCAGTTTCCGCCAGTCATCCAGGAGCGCCGGAAGTAGCTTATTCCCGCTATGATCAATGCCAAAAAGGACGGCAAGACAGCATACCTGTCGTATGATAAACTTTACATTAATAACAAGATCTATACCATAAACACTGTGAACACTTCTGGTTATAACTGGGATTGTGATTCGAAACAGTTAACCTTTCTTGTGTGGAATGTCCAGGGTATTCGCTCTAAACTTGATGACCCTGACTTTGTAACTGATTTTGATATTCTGTTATTAACTGAATCATGGAGTAGTAAAACATCCAATATTTACATTGAGGAATATGAATATTTCAATTGTACGCGCCCAATCATTAATAGCAAAGCTAAACGTTCAAGCGGGGGCATTAGTGTGTATTTTAAAAAATGCTACTCAGACCATATACACTTGATTGAGAATAGTGATAAAAGATATATATGGTTAAAGTTAAAAAAGGAATTTACTAACTCTTTAAAAAAATCCTATTGTTGTGTCTGCTATATACCTCCGCATGATTCCAAAATTTACAGAAATCCGAACTCAATTTTATTTCAGTTTGACTTTTTTGAACAATTGTCCTCTGACATTCGTAAATACAGTGACCGTTGGAATGTTTACTTGACCGGTGACCTAAATTCTCGGTCTGGTGATCAGCTGTACTATATTCCAGAGATACACCTAGACCGTTATGTCAACAATCCAGTATTAGATTCATTAGGAAATAGTTTACCTGTACGTAAAAACTCCGATAAACAGTGCAATGCCTTTGGTATAAAATTATTAACTCTCTGTAAAGAGAACAATTTGTGCATTTTAAATGGGCGATTAGAGGAGGGAAAATATACGTATCATGGTGTTTATAGAAATAACCCTATTGCCAGCACGGTTGACTATCCAATTTGTAATCATGACTGTTATAATTCATGTTACTAATATGCATGTTTTAGACCTGACCGAGTTATCGGATCATTGCCCGATGACGTTTAGTATAAATATTCATAATATGATGATTGATAATAGTTCTGTGCACAAAAATAAAGTAGTTTGGAATACAGAACAAAGGGACATATTTTATGAGAATTTACATAAAAATTCCGAGTTATTATAGAAATAAATACTTATTTGTTTTCTGGTAATATGTCTCTTGGTGAATGTATGGAAACATTTTCAAATACTGTCTACGATATATCGTTTAAATGCTTTGGTAAAACATATGTTACAAAGGCTTCAAAATCCCGATACATATGTCCTTGGTTTGATGAAAATTGTAAAAAGAGCAAGGATTTATTTTTAAAAGCCAAGCGATTATTGTCTTTAAATAACAGTGATATAAATTAGATTGCATTACTTACTGTAAGACGTAATTTTGCTGTAGCTAAGAGAAAATCTAAAGGATTGTTTTATAGCCAGGAAAAATCAATGTTGTCTCAAATTAGTAAATTTTCTCCACGCAAATTTTGGAAATATATTAAAAAATTCAGAAGTACCTCAAGCAGCAATAATTCTGTTGATGCTGATGACTTTTTAAAACATTTTTCTATGTCAAAATTATCAAATTGTACCGAAGGGCAATTTAATTGGGATGATCACGATTGCGTTAGAAACGATAATCTGAATATTGATCAACTCGACTGCGCTATTACCATTGAGGAGATTAGTAAAACTATAAAACTGATCTCCCGTTACAAGTCATGCGACTACGATAATAATGTAGCGGACTTTTTCATAGATGCGAATGATTTTATATCACCATATTTATGTACTATCTTTAATTATATATATGACAATTGTCCCCTAAATCTTGGTCTAAGGGAGCTATTGTCCCAATATTCATGAAGGGGGATAAATCGGATCCTGCTCATTACAGAGGTATTACATTAATTAATGTTACCTCTAAATATTTTCTTTAATTTTGAGGAATAGAATAAATAGTTGGTGTGAACTGAACAATAAATTTAGTGATTGTCAGTTTGGTTTTCGTGAAAAGCATTCTACAGCTGATGCCATTTTTCTTTTACACGCTATTATCCAAAATGTATTAAACAACAAGTCAAAGCTTTGGTGTGTATTTATTGATTACCAGAGAGCTTTTGATACGATAAATAGAGATGCGTTATGGATCAAGTTAATTCAAACAGGAATTAGCTGTAAAATGACCAACATTATCAACTGTATTTATAATGACGTACAGTCATGGGTTAAACTATGCTCTGCTGGCGATTTGGAATTTTCCCAATTTTTCGATGTAACAATCGGTCTGAAACAAGGAGAACCTCTTTCTCCTCTTTTATTTATATTGTTTATAAATGATATCTTTGAAAATTTAAATTTTCCAGCATTTACTACTAAGGATTTAGAACTTTTATCAATGTATATGATTTTATTCGCTGATGATATTGTATTATTTACCACAGATCCAGCAAGTTTACAAGCACAGATGGATGCTATTTACCAATTATTCTGTTAAATGGGTTTAAAAAAAACAATGTTAATAGAACTAAAATTTGTGTTTTTGAAAAACGGAAGCAAGCTAGAAATGTACAATTCTATATTAACAATGAATTGGTCAATATACTAGATAACTTTACTTATTTAAGTGTTAGCTTTTATTATACAGGCAATATGTCACATGCAGTAAAATGCTAAATGATCAAGCTCTACCATAGTCTCTTGTCATTGTTTGACAAAGTTCATCTCGATGTTAAAACCAAATTGTCTTTGTTTGAAGCTATGGTTGTTCCAATTTTACTGTACTGTTCAGAGGTATGGGGGTATATAACTTTAAGGAAGTTGACAAGCTACACATTAGATTTCTTAAGTATATTTAATGTGTAAAGCAACAAACCCCTAACGCTGCTGTATATGGTGAGCTTGGCAGATTTCCTTTATCCATTTTATGCAAGGAACGATCTTTTAAATTTTGGTTAAACGTAAAGAAAAATGTATATTCACCAATACATATGGTATATAATGATTTGAATGCTAATATAAATAATTCTTCTTTGGCAAAGAGAATAAATTCCATTATTGATCATCTTGGTTTTATGGATGTAAGACTAAACTTCGATGTAAACATAAATTATCTTCCTTTACTTAAATGTAGAATTCGTGATCAGTTTATTCAAGAATGGAATGCTAATATAAATAGTAAGCCAAAACTTTCATTGTATTGTAAACTTAAAGAAAACTTTTCTTTTTAAAATTATCTTGTACAAATTAAAAATGATAGACTAAGAAAATATATGACGTGTTTAAGATTATCAGCACATAATCTTGAAATTGAAACTGGTAGATATATTGGTACTGCCAGAGCTGACAGAAAATGTAAATGTTGTCCTTCAAATATGATAGAAGACGAGTATCATTTTATGTTATGTTGTACACTATACAATAGATTGAGACAAACTTACTTAGGCAACACCTCCTGGTCTTCTATAAATATGTTAAAATCTGTTTTACTAAACAATTCAACTAGTAAGTTACTTAATACTGTAAGATTTATCAAATTTGCAATGAAATTAAGAAAATCTACACTGGAACCTTAACTGTTTCTAAAATTTACAGAAATATTTAAGTATAACTCAATTGGCTTATTATTATGTTTTTTGTTTGTTTTGTTTTACTGAATCTTTGTGTTTTTCTATCTGTGTATATTATCACCATGACATGTTGTTTAATGTCCATAGGCATTTGTATGCCGATCTTTGCCAATAAACTTTGAACTTTGAACATATAAAATTATGTCGGATGGCTCAATATCTTGAGGGTCGATATTGTTTCAAGCTCGATGTCATTTTAGCGGTCCCAAGAAAGAATTTCACTCTTTGTTTTGATTGCTTGGCTCGATGTCATTTTCGCGGGCTCAGGTGAGAATTTCACTCCTTGATTTGTTTGCTTGGCTTTATCTTGCACAAGGCACTAATCGATTAGATTGGTATCATAATTATTTTTAAATTGAAATGGTTTAACAGTTTCAGCAAACATACCATCACTTTAATTTCGGTCTTTAATTGGCTCGAGTACAAACGTCAAAATTATATATAAATATCGATGCATTTTGATAAGGCGTCAATCACATAAAATATGTTTCTCTAAATGAAAATGATTCATACAAATGTAAAATACTGAGCAATCTACAGAAGGACAAGGTACAACCTAAGATTTGCTTCTGTGTTACGCACTGTATAAATTATATTTATATAGCGTAAATAAATAAAATCAAAATTAAATGATATTTTCATTGTATCAAATGCGTCATCTTGCGATCTGTACGATGTGTGTACGGTTACTATGTCCGGAAAATACACTTCTCTCGCGGGGATTTCGTAGAAAATGAGGATTTTCTTTAACGTTTATGTATCAAAGAAAAATAAACATTCTCGCTTGATTCGATATTATCGAGGCTCGAGTTATATCGGCAACTAGAATATCAAACAAACGAGTTTCGACTGTACAGTAATTGCGTCTGTAGAACACTGGTTTTTTTTCCATACTAAAAAATCAGGTTACAACCATCAAGCTGGCAGGATTTCAATACGTATCTTGATACCAGCGAAAATATGATAAGCATTGCTTGCGGGTTACCAAATTGTTATGAAATACTTCAAATGACAGTGCTTTAAATCATTTTCTACTAATACTGAATCATTCTTTATATGAATGGTATCTCTTTTAAATCTTTTATTCATAAAATGTTTGTGTTTGTAGCTCACACGTTTGTTTTACGTGTGACTTTAAGGTATTGAGGTTTTTTTTTGCGCTTTGGCCATATAGCCATTTATAATACGTAAATTGTTTGGCCGTCTTATTTCTATCAGTTTGGGTCCATCAGTCAGTTTATCTGTCTGTCTGCCTGTTTGTCTGATATAAGCATGTTTATTATTCCTGCTGAAGTCTGACTACCTTTCGTTTGTTTGTACACCAGTCATGCTGTCCAATGCCTCATAATTGTCCAGAAGCTACGTTTGTCGATCTGTCCATTCTTCCGACTCATTCGTTGCATTCCTGGTCGTCGGTACAAAGTCTTAGTTTTTCCCGATGAAACTTTACAGATACTACAACCTTATTACCGATACATAAATCATCTCAGGGTGGAGCTGTGTTCAAATGCCTTTATAAACTTTTACAAAAGCACTTAAGAAACACGACACTATTAACGTTTTGTCACCGCTTTGTTGCAGTAATAATGTGAGCTATGTTGTTGCAGCTACTACAGGATTAATTGGATCTAAGATAAATGTAGTTAATCGATAAATATTAACATGTACATTTTTCAGTATAAATAAATGTAACAAATAATTGATAATTAACTGTATTCTTTGTTTAGCGTTCTGATAAAAGGAAACTTTATCATAAAATACGTGTGTTTTTTATTGTTAATACAGTAGCAATGTTATCTAAACTATGTGTGGTAAACATTGAAGGCATCTTAAAACAAGAAAACATAGAAGTTATTTAACAAGCAAAGTAACGATTTGTACAAGCAAAAGCTCTAATATATTTTATGAAAAAGTTAGTGAAACGCTTAAATCATGTTATGGTTTATGCTATCCCTATATAACAGCTAATGTACATTTCCGCAATCATCATCGAGTAACTTTATTGTTCGAAACACTCCAATATCGTGATCACCTTTTTCCCATTGACCGTGTTATTTATGTGGTGCTGATGTCAAGCTCTATATTCCCTGTAAGTTGACCTCTGCTCTGAGGTATGTTATATACTTGGGGATCTTCTGTGTTGACAACTAGACGGGTGTGTGAGATATTTTACCACAAGAAATATGGGAAGTTACCTTCATTTACTATGTGATACAATGGCATCCATAAAATATATTTTCATGACGATGTGGAACAACTTGCCAGCCCTAATCAGGACCACTTTTATAAGTGCACGTACCATTTTGTCCTTCGTGGCCAAGCACGTTTACTGCTGTAAAAACCTTTTGCTCTGCGCCTCAAGACTAGTTAAAGCCTGAACGACGCAATGGAAATAAACTTAACATTTTTTTCCTCCTTGAAATATACACATATTATAAAAATGCTTAAACAATATAACTTCCTGGGGTTTCTACCTAACAGATAATAATGCCTTATTAAGATTTCCCAATTTAATTTTGTTTTGAAGAAATATATGAAAAAAATAGCCTTGTTGTTAAGATTTTACAATTTATCATAATAATGACTCTCTATAAAGTGAGTTTAGTAAATTTAAGGATTTTCCTACATTCTTAAATATATACTCATTATCCAACGAATTATTTTCAAAATCATCCATCATTTCAATACTTATTCTTCAAAAAAAAATGCCAATATTAAATTGAAAAACATTCTCCCTTAAAAACGTATTTAAGAAAAGTCTGGATAAAACTAATTGTTTTATTTTCATATTTCGCATTTATAATCAAAATTCAATTCCTCTCAGGTATAATTCATTTACGATCGAAATTCCATTCTCTCAAAATTAACAATAAAACATAAATTCCAGTCAAGATTAATGCAATTATAATTAAATTCTTCTCCATGTCAACACATTTATAAAGAAAATGCTCTTCATGTCAAGATTAGCATATTAACAATAAAAAACAACATTCTAGTAAAGAATAACTCGATTTGCATTGGTCAGAGGATTAACACGCTTTATTTCCTATGAAGAGTAACACATTTATAATCAAAATTCCATTCCTCTCAAGAACTTTGCATTGATAATCATACTTCAGTTTCTCTCAAGATTAACTTATGTATGATGAAATTCCGTTCCTTTCATGATTAACATATTTACAAGTGCTATTAAAGGCAATTTCAGTTTCAGATTATTGGCAATTCAACTACAAATTTAGAAGCAACGACAGCAAGCGGATCAGTTTGTTTTCGCATATCATTAAATATAGATCTGAAAGATTCCTAATAGTCCGGCAAATATAACTAGACAAAACGAACACAATTTTGTTAATAGTATTCAGAAATCGATTCAGGTTACAATTTTTTTTCAGGTCAGTGAACAAATGTACACGCTTTATGATTCAACCGATTTGGTATTACATATTTATTTTTTTCGTAAAATATGTTGTGCTATCGTCTAGTTTCTATTTCTAATGAATGTACAGTCAATCTAAATAATTACGAAGCAGTTGAATAATACACAATATAGCTTTATTATTTAAATTTCTTTATAAACATCAGACCTTCTTCGAGAATACCGATCACGATGTGCTTGCTGTAGCATAATTACTATATTGATTAATATTTTTATAAAGACACTTTGTTAGCAACAATTGCATTGTATATGTGTAATTTCGAAAAATATATCCTCATTTTAAGCATGAAATGTTTAATTCTATAAAAAAAGCACATTAAAACAAACATTGAACAACATTTTGTTATGATTATTTCATCAATACTATATTGAAAATTTATTTAAATACATGATTGATCTAAACGGCGCTTTCTTGTACTAGACTCTGAAATTCAAGATGTGCCATTAAACAGTAGAAACAATTTAATGTATTCATTTTCATGAACTTCAGAGGCCGTTCATTGTTTCGATTTGATGGTCATTTCAAAATGCAATTATATAAAAAAACGTATATTATTGAAAATGTTTTACATACATGAGTCGTTGTTTTCCATTCTTCTGTGTTTCTGGAGCCATAGTCTTGTTTGACTTGACCTCCATTCGGCCTTTCATAGAGGTAATGCCACGATACGAAATAAAACATTCCTTTAAATAAAATAACATTTCATTTGAGTTTTATTTTATAAACATTAGAATTATACTTGTGCAAGCTGACTCGGCAGTGCACATTGCCAAAGAGGTCAAGTTAAAAAATGTCGCTTGTTTGTTGGGATTTCCTTATACGTGTGCTTTTCCCGCCGATAAGTTGTTCTGCAACCTAAAAACAGAATCATAAAACATTAAACAGCTGATTGATTTTAAAAGATGTTGATCATGTTTCATTTTGGTGGTATTTGCAACGATCAATACGTTATTAAGCCTGATTATGGTTACTATTTAACATTCTACAGCATGTTGGTAATATACTGTAAAAAAGTATTACCATTCTCTCAAACAGCTTATAGGTAGCCGGAGGGTTGACGTTTTATACATGATGAATCACAAGCGAGATGTCCACGGCATCCACATAAATTAGGTCCAAATTAGATGTTGGTACACTGTAAATGTTGACTGTCTACAACACCCATGTTCTTTTTTAATTAAAAAAAATAACTTTGATGCATGTTTTTCCCACTTTCCTTTTGCATTTACTTCTTCCATCAAAACCTTGTTCTGTCGGCTATTTATTATAGGATTGAAACATGTCATCGGGTTGCACACATGTTTTGAGTAATCCCATGCAGTGGACATAAGCTTCCGGTCCAAACTATTTCATACCAAGTGTTCCCCTCTGCTGAGCATCCTAACTTTGTCATCTCTTTTCGTGGACTGATTTTGCGATTTACCAATATGTCCTTCCGGTGTTTAATGCGTGACACGAATGTATAGATTTTTTCCAAACGCCAGAGGAACTGATGTTTTAAACTTGTCGGCAAATACAACATGATCATCCTGTGATGTTTTCTCTTCAGTTCTCTACAACTGTTTAAGTCAACCCTACTTCTATCTTTCGACTTATATTTCTTTCTGTGAATTTGTGTTCTATGTCTTTGGTGTTGCCCATTGCCACTAAACCGGGTTTATGTTTAAACTTTTTGCTACTGAGCATGTTTCTGTAGCTTTTTGCATATATATTAAGTACGCCTGGTAATTCCTGAGATACCCCATGACACACTGAGCACCAACGATTCTTGAATGGTGATCGTTACATTTGATCATTGCTTCATCGACAGATATGTATTGATGCATGTTTTATTAAGTCATGCTCCTTTCCCATACAACTTTCATAACAGGGGTCACTGTGGTTCCAATGTAACCTTGATGCGACCTTGTGATATTTGTCCGGTTGGTTTATTGTCTATTGCAGTGGTTTTCATGGCAAATGTGACAGCTATTTTGTAATGGATGTTCTGTTGATATATTTGCAGTCACTATGATTTCCATGATATCTTTATAGAGATCACGTAATAGATGTCCGGTTGGATGTATAAGAAAGTTATAGCATATATTTCAACAGGAAAAAAGCGTAACTAGCGTTAAATGACATTCAAAGGCAACGTCGCCTTTGAAATGGGTTGTGTTATGTTGATTACGTATGATGTTTATACAGGAAGTACCGCTGCGTAGTTTTGCATACTTCTGGATTCAAGAACGCTACCAAAGTGCACTTAAGGGACTGATTTAGTTCGATTCAAACATGAAATGTCTACCTTATCGAAGTTAACACACAGTCTGTAAAACAAATATCACAGTAATACCACTGTGCAGTTTTGCTCATTTCTTAAATTTAACAGTGATACCACAGTGTACTCCTGATACAAGAGGAAAAACATAAGCATGCTGTTTTATTAAAGCAAATTTACAAAAGCCAGAGGCGAATAATGTTGAATGACGATTTTTAAAGAAATACCGTTGCTTATTTTTACATGGTTATTATATTTGAAAGAAATTCCGTAGTGTAGTAACTGTTTCTAAGACAAAGTACCATAGCATACTAATGTTGTTTTTAAAATTCACAATCCTTCTTATTTTAATGAAAAACGTACCATAAATTTGTGGAAAATGTGCATTTTGCGGCTGTGGAACTGGACATACCTACTTTTTCGGTACGTTTCAGTCGTCTACAGTATTCCTACAGTAAAAGAGTAGCGGTAACCAGCACCCTTGAAAAATTGGTCTGCATTAGGCGGCTACGGTAGCGCGTCGATGTACGGTAGCGGTATTCGAAAGGATATAAATGTATACTTATAGGACTAAAATCCAAATACGGATTCACAATTAATTCATACATCAAGGTTATAAAATGTATAGAGCAATTATATACATCATAGGAACTTAAGGAATACATAGGGATAAAATCAAACATGACGAAAATCAATAATGATAATATTTTTTCTCCAATCAACAAAGAACACATGTACATAATTATCTAATAGAAAAAACATAGACCAAAACATAAATCAAAGTATTTGACTGTAACTATTATATTGGTAAAAATATCGCAAGATATGTCACGGGAAACAACACCAATATAATCACAGCATGCGATTAACGAAACGGCAACAGAGTGTAGTGGAGTTTCTGGTGCAATGCAATATCATCGGTCTGTAAAAAGAAATCACATATTGATGAATATTTGTTATAAAGACACGTTGTTAGCGACAATTGCATTGTATATATATATAATTTCGAAAAATATGTCCACATTTTAAGCATGACATATTTAATTCTATAAAAACATTAAAACTAACATTATTCGTCCCTTCAGGAACAAAAGGTTGACACCTGAACAACATTTTGTTATGATTATTTCATCAATACTATATTGAAAATTTATTTTTAATACATGATTGATCTAAACGGCGCTTTCTTGTACTAGACTCTGAAATTCAAGATGTGCCATTAAACAGTAGAAGTAATTTAATGTATGCATTTTCATGAACTTCAGAGGCCGTTCATTGTTTCGATTTAAGGGTCATTTCAAAATGCAATTATAAAAGAACCCATATATTTTTGAAAATGGTTTACATACATGAGTTGTTGTTTTCCGTTCCTCTGTGTTTCTGGAGCCATAGTCTTGTTGGACTTGACCTCCATTCGGCCTTTCCTAGAGGTAATGCCACGATACGAAATAAAACATTCCCTTCAATAAAATAACATTTCATTTAAGTTTTATTTTATATAAACATTAGAATTATACTTGTGCAAGCTGACTCTGCACTGCACATTGCCAAAGAGGTCAAGTTAAAAAATGTCGCTTGTTTGTTTGGATTTCCTTATACCTGTGCTATTCCCGCCGATAAGTTGTTCTGCAACTTAATATCAGAAACATAAAACATTAAACAGCTGATTGATTTCAAAAGATGTTGTTCATGTTTCATTGTGGTACATGCAACGATCAATATGTTATTAAACCTGATTATGGTTACTATTTAACATTCTACACCATGTTTGTAATATACTGTAAAAAAGTATTACCATTCTCTCAAACAGCTTATAGGTAGCCGGAGGGTTGACGCTTTATACATGATGAATCACAAGCGAGATGTCCACGGCAAACCACACAAATTATGTCCACAAAAAAGCACTTTGTGTTGGTACATTGTAAATGTTGACAGTCTACAACACCCATGTCCTTTTTTAATTAAAAAGTAACTTTGATGCATGTTTTTCCCACTTTCCTTTTGTATTTACTTCTTCCGTCAAAACCTTGTTCTGTCGGCTATGTATTAAAGGATTGAAACGTGTCATCGGGTTGCACACATATTTTGATTATTCCCATACAGTGGACATAAGCTTTCGGTCCGAAATATTTCATGCCATGTGTTCCCCTCTGCTGAGCATTCTAACTTTGCCATCTCTTTTCGTGGACTGATTTTGCGATTAACCAATATGTCATTCCGGTGTTTAATGCGTGACATGAATGTATAGATTTTTTTCCAAACGCCAGAGGAACTGATGTTTTAAACTTGTCGGCAAATACAACATGATCATCCTGTGATGTTTTCTATTCAGTTCTCTACAACTGTTTGAGTAAACCCTACTTCTATCTTTCGACTTAAGTACGCCTGGTAATTCCTGAGATACCCCATGACACACGGAGCACCAACGATTCTTGAATGGTGATCGTGACATTTGATCATTGCTTCATCGACAGATATGTATTGATGCATGTTTTATTAAGTCATGCTCCTTTCCCATACAACTTTCATAACAGGAGTCACTTTGGTTCCAATGTAACCTTGATGCGACCTTGTGATATTTGTCCGGTTGGTTAATTGTCTATTGCAGTGGTTTTCCTGGCAACAGTGACAGCTATTTTGTAATGGATGTTCTGTTGATACATTTGCAGTCACTATGGTTTCCATGATAACTTTATAGAGATCACGTAATAGATGTCCGGTTGGATTAATAAGAAAGTTATAGGATATATTTCAACAGTTTTAAAAGGAAGCGTAACTAGCGTTTAATGACCTTCTAAGGCAACGTCGCCTTTGAAATGGGTTGTGTTATGTTGATAAAGTATTATGTTTATACAGGAAATACCGCTGCGTAGTTTTGCATACTTCTGGATTCAAGAACGCTACCAAAGTGCACTTCAGTGACTGATTTAGTTTAATTCAAACATGAAATGTCTACCTTATCGAAGTTAACACACTGTCTGTAAAACAAATATCACAGTAATACCACTGTGCAGTTTTGTTCATTTCTTAAATTTAACAGTGATACCACAGCGTACTTCTGATACAAGAGGAAAAGCATTAGCATGCTATTTTATAAAAGCAAATTTACAAATGCCAGAGGCGAATAATGTTGAATGACGATTTTTAAAGAAATACCGTTGCTTATTTTTGCATGGTTATTATATTTGAAAGAAATTCCGTTGTGTAGTAACTGTTTCTAAGACAAAGTACCATAGCGTATTAATGCTGTTTTTAAAATTCACAATCCTTCTTATTTTAATGAAAAACGTTCCACAAATTTGTGGAAAATGTGCATTTTGCGGCTGTGGAACTGGACGTACCTACGTTTTTGGTACGTTTCAGTCGTCTACAGTATTCCTACAGTAAAAGAGTAGCGGTAACCAGCACCCTTGAAAAATTGGTCTGCATTAGGCGGCTACGGTAGCGCGTCGATGAACAGTAGCGGTATTCGAAAGGATATATGTATATTGGTGTCGCAATGGAAATGATACATGTCTTTACATGGTGTTTTCTGTCGGGATAAATAGGTATTATAACTAGAAAATACTTCTTTGTATATCAAAGGCTGAGTACAATTATGAAAACATTTAGGGTATTTAAATCAATTGCAATGGAGTAAAACAAAAGTAATTAGTAAATAGACAATCACTGTGGCGTCGCGTCGCAAAATATCAACGTTTGTTGACAAAAACGTTGTGAAAGATGTACATTCTCTTTCTTAAACAAGCGTCATATATATATTGGATGCTATTTTAAATGGAAAATTTATGAAGACATAGAAGAAATAGATGTTAAATATTTGTAAATAAAATGAAACATCTCTGAAATTACGTCTACAAATTCGTCATCATAAAATGTAAGTAATTTTTGTATTACTTCAGAACCAATCAAAATTTCAAATACGAAATAAAAAGTAATACTTCTGACGCACTTTGATAAATGTTATAATACAAAATGTGCATATACAGTGAGAGGGAAGAAAACATAAATAAGCTGTATCTAAGATAAATGTCAATATATTTTGAGGGGCATATTATGTTTTTATGTTGTGAGCCTCCCTGAAACAAATCAACCGAATATTATTCGACTGCGATTTTTGTGAATACAACATTGATGCAATTGGCTAATGAACTTTAAGATCATTAAAAACACACATGGTATTTAACAAATAACAATTAACGCACAAGCACATTGAAACATGTGATGTGTTGATGGAAGGCAAAGTACAATGGAGCATTTATCCTCAGAAAAAGAACTGATCTCATTTAAAAAATGAGATCGCCGTCGTCATCAATGCAATAGGTTCGTTTGGAATTTAAACTTAACACGAACCATGATATGACAGTCATAACAAACATATTCTTCACCGTTGCAATGTAAAAGATAAAATGATAAGAACAACATTTGTTTCCTTGCATCTAATATGTATTTATTGTAGAGTTAAACCCGCACCATATATTATTCAGAAACATGACTGAAGTTCAGAATTAAATATTAAATGCGGAATACAAATTGTTTAAGTATTTCAATACAGTTCATCTTCAGTCTGTGAATGCTAAGACAGACTATTACAACGATACGTCTACACTACCAACCACGCGAATAACACGTTGCCAGCGCGGGTGGGATTGCCTCATCGAGGAAAATCGCGGCGATATATTCCACGGTAGCCAATGCGTTGGTGCGCGTCAACATCGATGCCTACCGCCGCGATGCGGTTACCCGCGATATGCAGGTATTTCAACAGACACCGTTGGTACAAATATAGAAAATTGTACATGTTAATTGAACTGTGCTCACAGAATTCATGTTAATCGATTGCAAGGGTAAGGAATCTTATCCCGCAAATTCGATAATTATGACGCTGGTATATTGAGTGTTTGTTAAAGTATTTGAATAAGTTAATTGATACCAAAATATACCTGCGAAAGGTCTTTCACGCCTTTAGGAAGAGTTTGTACCAGGAGCACCGTATGTTTTTCACACGTCTTCGTTGGAAGAACTGAGATGATTGTACGTTTATGTAAGTGTCAAGATAACTGAAACAAAATTGATTTTTTTTTCACTTAAAAAGATATCATTGCGCAAAGTTTTGGCTTAAAAGTGATTTGTTATTTGTTAAAGCCAATAATTATTCATGGAAATAATTATACTTTGAAATATAGGATTGAGTGCTTCCAAAGTGTCAGGTGTTTTCTAAAAATGACTTTCAGTTGGTAGGCAGACTGTCGAATTCTAATTGGTTGTCACAGATATCGATAATCAACTGTGCAATGAACTTGGAATGTCTAGGTGTATAAGTTGATGAGGGGCAATAAGAGAGGCAGTACTTTAAAACATAATTCGTATCATCGTTTTAGTTGCTCAGATTTCATCTAATTAGTATAAATTGTGAATAACAGACTCATGAAATGGAGCAATTTCTCGATATCCGAACAGCACATAAAAAATAAAATGTAAAGACATCGCTCTTTTATAAATATCAAATACAAAACCCGAGAAAAAAAACGATTGAAAAACATACGCACTTTTGTTCAATATATTATTTATTCACAATCACACAAGTTTAACGTGGGTATTTGAAATATACATTTTTTGCGAATAAGGTGACAATAGCGTCTGAATACTTTCACAATTGCGAAGCATAATTTTCAGGGATCAAACTACGTTTTGAGTGCGAACTAAGATTTGTAGATTACGGTCCGAGTTTGTACAAGTTTAATAATACTGACAAGAATTATATTAATCGGACTGGAACAAAGAAGCAGCCCGCAGAAAATTGACAGCTACCTTTATTATTTTAATGAACACCGAGCAACGTCGCGTATCACGTTCACTTGATGAAGTGGAACACAGGGAAAAATATAACAAAAAAATAATGCTGTGGGCATTATGCTTCTATCGCGGCGTATAGTGAAAACAAGATTTAAAAGATAACGTCCGCAGGTAGGGAAAGATCGTGGCGATGTGCCAAATGTGCAAGAAACGCGTGGTTGGTAGTGCCGAGTTAGCTGGCGGGACATTTATACATTCTGCGAGAAGCCAAAACTAGTCTTTTTGATTATTTACAAATCATTTTATTTGAAGCACTCAAAGTCCATATAGGCTACTTTTCCAGTGCTCATGTTCTTCTTTTTGACAAGAAGTTCTGTATCCCCGAACATAAACGTAGTTTCTAGAACCTGATGCTGTAATGGGATATCCTTGCTACACTCTAGCCTTATAGTCCCTAGTAGTTCACATCCGGGGTCCGTCGTGTACTCGGGGTTCTCATGTGTCGTCCTGTAGACGGAAGTGAGAGTAATTTCACAAGTAGGAATACTTTTCATGATCACCTGTTGATTCACTTCCACCTCATCAATCACCCGAATGTACACATTTAAACATTTAGGCACCGACCACTCTCCATTCAGCAATTTCTTCTTCTCCTCTGGATGTTTCTTTTCATCAAAGTCCCTATATCCAGCTACCCCGTACGTGTACAATATCGGGGTTGAGTCCAAACCGAACAGCGCCTTTCAACACGGTGAGACCTGCTTCTGATGGGACGATCAGTCTCACGCCGGTTATTTCACTTTTGATTCTCCTCTGAACGTACGGGCTTTCGCCGAATCCGCCCACCAGAATAACGGTGTGCACGCTTCGCATCTTTGGTTCAGCTAAAATAGACTTTAGATGCCGCATCAGCAGATCGATTGGTCTTTCAAACCAGGCCTTGACAATTGCTGTATCAAACTGTAGCTTGTCTTTGCCTTTCTTGGCGATGACATTGTCAATTTGTAAGGTCCCAATTCGTTCCTCTAAAGATTTGGAAGAATACTTTTCCGCAAGATCTCTCAGCGAGGCAGAAATACGAACAATTAATTGGTTTGTTTTTTCAGTGTCAAATGATCGTTTCTTATGTTCAAATTCCCGAATGACGTCAAAATAATCATTCATTTCAGTCTTTCGAAGTTCGGTAATAGCTTTTTCTCCAAAGAGTTCATTCAACATTTTCATGTAATTTTCATCCACAAAGATGCCTCCCCATGGACCGCCACTGGATATGTGGATCTCCTTCAGGGTTCCATCTGCTTTTCTCTCATGAACAGATATATCTGCGGTGCCTCCTGGATTTTGAAACAACAACATTTGTTTTCTTTTCATGTATCTTTGGTAAAAGTTAATGGCCGAAACTAATTTAAGATTAAATCATTATTGGCTCACTTGACATCATTAAGTAAATTAGGACATTAACCCGGAACCGGTGAAAGCGACAGGTAAAACATTCATTGTTTTGTTTTTCAGAAGAATAATTAATGATTTGATAAATATTCCCTACCTCCAAGGTCGACGACCATGAACTGTGATCCTTGAACCGTTACAGCGCCCTTAAAGGCCATGCTCAGCGTCTCACACTGGACCGAGGCACATTCCGGCTCCAAGGCCAGCTTTAGGCGTCTTGGGTCTACTCCAGCCTTTCCAACAAAGTTTCGTATTAGCCCATTTTAATAAATTAGACCTGTTTTGTGTAAAGTATGTCACATTCGCCTCGGAAATTTCAATGTGAATAGTTATATTAATATTTTATTCATTCATAGGTATCGACTTAGTTTACATTGTGTTGATATTTGAGTGTAAATTCATTTTTATTCTCAATTATTTTGTTATGCTAACAACGTTGTCTTAAAGATATAACTTTTTGCACCGGCAAATGAGAGAACATGGTTCGATTCCCGTCTGTAGGAAATTGATTACTGTCATATCATTATGAGTCCCAGTGATGAGAATTGCTGTTCGTTACAAACAACGCAAACCATGTCTTACTGTTACTGCCGCTTCCCTCATAAAACACTTAGCATTGTCATCCCAGATAGCTGGGACGGTCAACACGTACAGGATATCCGTCTCCTCGAATCCTGTCGTTTGCCTCGTAATCGCCGCAAATAAGTGTTCTTTCAGGTATTTAATCGACATGACAAACAATGGAAAAGCCTTCATCTTTTTTCCGCAAAAGTCCTCCACCTCTACGTCTTTTGTCAAGTGCTAAAGACGACAATCAAATAATAATTAGTAGTCTTGTATTTATATTTCCTTATTATATAATGTTATTTATGCTAATGCTTGTTTTCTTTTTTATAACGTTTGATTTTGCTTTAAGTAATGCATGCTGAGGTTAGTCTGCTAACTCAGTGTACTCAGAAATAATTGTATTGATCAAGTTGTATATTTCGTATGTGTGTTTTCTTGGGATTTGTTTAGTGTGTTTATTGACGAGTGTTTATAGGCAATCTAAATAAGGTATGGCTAATTGTTAATGACATGTAGTTTTCATTGTAAAATTGAGGGCGTGAATCAGGCTGTTAAAGAGTGAACATGACTTGAATCGACTTGAATCAGATGTATTAGTATTCGGAGTTAATTATCATGTGTAACATATCAATATATTAACTAACTTCTCATTTGCATCAAAGAAAATGCTATCAAAATCATGCGTATAATGTTAACATATTTTGTACTTGATTAATTACATACCTTAGTGCTATGCAGCACCATCTTAAACCTCCAAAAAAGTCTCCAGCCGTGGTGCTTACCACCTTCAGCTAGGCTTGCGTATTTGTCCTCGGCCTCAAAACCAAACTTGTCAAACCTTTCCTTTGGATTTAAAAGGACGTATGTAGGCGTCAGTGACACTAATCTTGAAGCACCACCTCCTGCATACCAGTTCTGATTTGTCTGAATAGTATTGGGGTCGTGACTGAAGGAGTACGCATAGCCGCTATATGTGGTACCAAAGTCGAAAGCTGCCACCATCATAGTATTGCTTTGAGCTTTGCTTGCCATTGTTTATTAGGATAACACGCTCCACTAAAATATATATGTAGATGTGAAAAGTATATTGGTAAAGGTTCCTGCCTATCACCCAATGAGTAGTAGTTTCTTCAATTATCTTTACTCTTCAAAACAAGACATCATATGCTTCCCCAACAGAATGCAAAATAAATCCAGAATTTAAAAAGAAACAGTTATTGTTATATATATTTGTCAAGGATAAAATTTGAAAAACCATCGATTAAACGGGATTATTTCCGCTTAAACGCGATTGCTGTTATCGGTGAGACGAGATGTGCTATTGACATTAACTTAAAAGATAAGTGAGAGATTCAAGTCAATGTATTAAAGATATATAGTTCTAGAACTCAAATTAAGCTTGGGTAATTGCTCAACAATGAACGTCTTTGTCAATCCATCCATCCATCCATCAACCCGAAATCCATCCATCCATCCATCAACCCGAAATCCATTCTTCCATCCATCCATCCATCCATACATCCATCAATCCATCCATCCATCCATCCGCCGTCCGTCCGTCCGCCCGCCCGTCCCTCCGTCTGTCTGTCTGTCTGTTAAAAGCGTCTTTGAATATTTCGCTTTGCTCTCAAATCACCAATGTAAAGTGCATGCCTTAATTTCAGCCTTAAATGTTATAAAATATGAACGTTTTGAATTAGTTACCTTTGATTGGATCGTCTGGACATTTTTGATACAAACACATTTTCAAGTTGTCTAAAGATATTGGGATAAACTTCATCGCCATTCAAGATATCTCTGATGTGAAATCTTTACTTTCAATACGCTTACAAAGCAGAGTAAGTGACTCTTATCAGGTTACAATATAGATAGAAGAATATTTTTGTTACCGAGATAGCAAAATAAATCAGACATGTGTATGATCAGATATAGAGCCTTTTAAAGTTTTTTTTTATTCAAGTTTGCACACTTCCCTTTGCAACACATACTATCTTAATCAACTAAATTAAGATATTTAAAGACGAAAATTACAAGAGATTTCGGATAGTCAATTCTATGCAAATCAGCATACTTGACTGAAGTCTCAATGGAAAGGTTTACCGTTGAGAGTAATGTTCATTTAAGCAGAATGCCAATTATTTCAAGTAAACTCATCTTTTACATACAATTTAAACATAAAAAAGTATCGATTGCGGGACTCATCGAATATAAGCGGTCACATATACAACTGAATCTTCAATTGCAGATGACACGTAGCTATTTTTATTATTATATAACATGCTATGTATAAAACAGTTTAATGATAAAAGACAATAACAATTTCGAAATGTAATACGTAAAAACGAAAAATCCTTTCGACAAAATGTTTTATCTCCGCCGACAATATGGCACATTACATCAGAAATCATGTGACTGGACATCGATTTTAAAAGATTATTATTTAGCGAGGTATTTACTTCCTTTATCGTAAAAATATTTCTACAAATCATATATTGGAGCCGTATCGCGCAATATCGGACCTACAAACCTCATAATAACAAAAGGAATAATCGTAAGTAATGTAAAATTCCAAAAATAATTTAATAATTTTTCAATGTGTTCTTATTGCTTCTGTTTGTATTAAAATTGTAATATAAGTCGGCTGATGTTTTAACGATTCATGGCAGATCTCGTCCCGACTTATTTTGACTGCGTGTTATTTTTAAATTACCTGATTGTTTAAAAAAACAAAAATGAATCATCCAACCGTAATATTTTTACCATGAATCAAAATACAATGTTTGGATAAAAACTAAACTGTTAAGCTTGTTTGAATACTGATTCGTTCATGACGCGTGTCATTTCAATATTTTATTGACATCATGTGTTCGACGCAGAACTTAGAATTCAAATGTGCAATACATGATCTTCCTTGCAAACACGTATCTTATGCAATTTTAGAAATATTATCAGTCATTTTTAGCCTGGCTTCCTGTAAAGCCATTTAATTAAGATTTCAAATAACACAAAAAGAAAATGTATGTCAAAAGGCCCCAAATCGCACATTACGGCTCATGCTATCTAGTTTAGATAAGTCTTGCCAGGCGAGCAGATAATTCACAATCAAGTTTACGATATCTGTGAACATATATCGATGCAAGAGTAAATAAAAATAACATTTGCTAGTCAGTTTTATCATTGTAAATCCCTTTTCTTGATCAAAATGTGTTAGAAGTTAGAACGCATGTTAACGAAAGGGCAACCAACAGACAAAACATTTAAAGAATCAATCTCAACCCAAAAGTATGTTCATTGAGTATTATATAGTCATTAACTTATAGTTATTCGAGGTCAGTAAGGAATTGCCATAGTGCAAAAGTGGTTATGAAGGACCAAAAAATAATCTTTTCAAAAAGTCAAGATAAAATGTTTTTCAAGGTGCAATATTAAGCAGGTAGAACACTTGTCACTAGCCATACAACCACGTGAGGTGTTTCGAGAGATAAGAAAGAAGTTTTTCGAAAGAAGATAAAATAAGAAGTTTAAAAAACATTTGCATGCATATGAAAAAAGTACAAAATTATGAATTTTAAGTCAACATGTATTGTGGCTTTGTTGAGATTGCTTCCATATTAAAAGAATAATTCCTTTTTTGTTCCGTTTGAATAAAATGTGATGAGATGTTTCTTTGTTAAATTTGCTCCTGTTTACACTAAATCATGTTGCAAACAATGTATGTTAAATTGTTGCAAAGGATTTTATTTCAGAACAAAATGCATATTATTTTTTGAATCATTTTGATGTTTGGCTTTCATCACCCACTATATGTTGTGGAAGGCCCTAAATATGACTTTAAAGTGTGAAGTGTTTCTCGTTTAATGGTATAATAAAACTACGGGCATGAGTATTCGATAATGAGCTTGTTTAGAAGCCAAAAGATGTTTCACAAGTAAAACAAATCCACAACACCACAGACATGGATTACGTTAATAATGAGATAAATGATAACATATTTAAGACGGAAGCACACATTATAATATAATAACAGATACAATTATAAGTTTAAAATATTAAAATATTGCTTTCAATTACTGTAGGTTTTGCATTGTTGGCCAGTAAAGACGTCGCTAGCGGGCTAGTGTTGTACTACCCTTAAGTGTACAATTGAAATCCACAGGTTGTGATTATATGGGAAATTATTCTATCACCAACCATAGAATGTATTGCATCGGAAGTTGACTTCCAATTTATTTCACAGTCAGCTTGGTAGGTAGACCCTAATGTGGGAACTGTTATCAAGTAAACTCTGATAAAGTATGTGTCAATGTGCACTGCATGTTTTGCTTCTGGACATCAAACTTTCATAACATTACAAACTTTGAGTGTTCCCGAATGACTTTAATCTTTTGCTACAGTTATCTGACGTCGTCTGCAAAAGTTATGCGTGGTAGTCACTGTATTTTCCAAAAAATAAATTCACAAATGCGATAGGATTAAATTACAATCTAAAATAATGAATAAACTTACATAAGACATTGTTTACAAACGCTTTTTAAAGAAATCATTAATTTTCTGCTTAAGTGGATAAAAAGATTCCCAAAACAAAAAGAATCGCTTTTTCATAAACATGACCCATTTTGGCTAATGACGTTACTTATATTAGACGCTAACTTTTTCTAACAGATAGTCTGATCTCGACATTAACGGTATTCCGTAAGAGTTCTCATCTAATAGAATTATCTTAGGACTATACTTGTCATTAATGGTGGAGATTAATTCAATAAAAACCTTTCATCGTGTGATGGATCAAAATTTTAACACTTTAAAAACAACAATATATTAGTATATTTATGCAAGGTTGATGATCGGAAAATGTACGAAACGTATCATCAACGTTCTATAAAAAGTATAAGTTCTTTCAGGTTGGTAACCCTTTGTGTGTTCAAAATATTATAACTTCTTTATTATGATTGATTGTTAATTTAATTACTTTCAATGTTATTTAAATATTTTTAAAACGAAATATCTTACATTATTACTCATTTAGAAATTTATATTTGACCAAGTGTTTATCTTTTGCTATATATCTGCATTAAACAATTATCCTCAATTTTGTTCTTGAAATCGAAACATCATTCACTTAGATTATCAATGTGTTCAATATAAGTAACAGTGATTTAACTCATTGGTTATGAATCATTGAAATCGAAAACTACTTTAAGGCAAAGCTCTCTCAAATTCAGCTTCCTTCTACAGCTAATGAAACCGTGTGTATGCAGGGTTGTCACTGTAAGTTACTATTTCATTGGTTCGAATTCATTGAAATCGAAAACTACTTTAAGGCAAAGATTCCTTCGATTGGGCTTCATTCTACAGGTAATGGAACCGTGTATGCAGAGGTGTCACTGTTAGGAACACAAATTTCATGATATTTATTGTGACACACTTCGTGAGGCATTGATTAGATATATTTGTAGATCAACTTGTATAAAATTCATTGGTTATAAGTTGTGACCATAAGTTTATTAAAAAACGCCTGGATACATAAAATTTTAATGCCTCAGATATATGTATCGGTGATGGAAATATACAGCTAATTCAAGAAAATGTCTTATTTCCGTGTCACCACAGTGATCTCGCGTTGACATTGTTTCACATTTTGTAACTTAGGATGTAGTTTTTGATTTCCAGAGTACATATTTGTAACAGAAAAATGGAAGTGTTTATAGATGTTTTTCTTCACTGTAGACTGTATATTAAACATTAGAAACGAACGAATCATTTTACGTACTACCCAAGATATCATAACATGTACCATTTGAAGTACACACATGCAGTAAATAACTTCTTTTTTGTATTTGTGAAAAAGTTCATAATACCAAGTAAGACAATCAAATTATCAATAGTTCCAATATTTTGCCTAAACCAGCCTGAACCTCAATATAAACTTGATAATTTCCAATCAGTATGTTTATCATTCAAAACATTAGTGAATAACTTTCTAAGGTTACTCAATAAGGAAATACCTCTATAATTACTTGCAACATCAACATCTCCTTTCTATGTAAAGGCACAATGAACCCTGCATACAAGTTCTCAGGGAAATAACCATCTCCTTTCTATGTAAAGGCACAATGAACCCTGCATGCAAGTTCTCAGGGAAATAACCAATGTCAAATAATATGTTAAACAATTTACATAAAGCGATACTAAATGCAACATTGTTTGATCCATATTTGAACCATTCATTAATAAAACAGTCAGGGCCACCTATTTAATTAGTACAAGCCTTTCTGATAGCCTCAATAATATAAGGTACATTAAGCTCCTCAAACATAACATTTAATTCTCTTTCTAAATATATTTCATTGAAATACAATATGTCTTCACCAGGTTGGAAAAAACACGGATTCAGAATTGTTTATAGATCTGAAATATTCTACAAAATCACCGGATGTTAGGGAGCACGAGTTGTTAACAATAGATGCTTTAAGCATCTTTTAATACAGTTTTGCATTATTCATTTTAGCATTTTCATGTTTACATGTTAATGGCTTGTCAAATACAATTTTAATTTTTCTAACCACATTATCCCCACTACTCATCATATCACTTGCGTCCATACCCTCTCCATTCCTTCCTGAAGTCATATCACCAGGAACACAATCCGATTACTTCGTTTATATTTATTCAAATTAATATTTAAACACACTGCTGAAAAATACCTGTGCTAACCATTGTATTTATGTTCAGTATATGACCTTTAAACACATACCACACTCATTTGAAAAAAATACCGTATAATATTTTAAATGAAAAATGAATGTTCTTTTTATTGAAACAAAATTACGACTAAATTGAAGTGAATATTTATTGTATGCTTTCTGGTAATTTACAATGATGTATCGATAAAAAAATGTTTAAACTGTTTATTATAGGTCTAGTATTTAATTCACGTAAACGGAATTCAAAGTTTCTAAGGAGGCAGAACATCAGATATTCATTAAGAGCACTTTCAATCAAATTAGGGTGGTAGTGATCTAGCTTTAAAGGTGTTATGGTGTAAATTTGGTTTCGAGCTTACCAGGGGTATGTGTTTTTGGTCTCTAGAAAGGACACAAGTACTCGTTTCTAGCCACAAAACGGACTTCAGGTAAAACAGGCTTCACAAACGAAAAAGGAAATAGTTAAGTAAAACTAATCGACACTTCGACCTACGTAAATCGGTAAGTAGATTATATTATAATTATGCATCTTTCAACTAATGTTAAGCGCATTTTTTCACAGATCAAAGTTGTAACAATATTTGGTCAATATTCCCCAAAAATCAGGAGAACTGTGTTATAATACTCAGGATCTTTTTTCCTTGTAGTGTTCATGCCGTTTGAATCAATGGAGCAAAGACATTTGCTCCAACGCGTCACAAAAATGAAGTTTGTGCACCAAGCTTAGCAAATAAAAATATAAAATTGGCAACGATACAACTTTTTGCCCATACAAATCTACACACACGAGAGAGAACTGCTGAAGCCTTCATGGAAATAAAGATTTATAATCAGCAGAGCTATTGAACAAGTGTCTTCTTACGGTGGAAAGAGGGGCGTGCACGAGAATATCGAGTAATCCCACTAGCCGATACATTGTATTTAGAAAGGCCATGAATATAATCTAATGTTTATCTTTCGAAAAATATTTATATTTATCTATTGATAAATCTGTATTTATTTCTTTATTGATGCATTTATTTGCTCACTTAAATATACAATACACTTATCGTCGTATAAGTCAGATACAGTGACCTCAGATTTACTATCGCTGTTGCTGCCTAGAAATAAGCTTGGACTAGATAGGTGTTCGTCCTAGCGAAACAGCTTTTTGCGTCTGAAGAAAAAATTGTTCTGTATCTATTACATAGGTTATTGCTAATGTGAAACGAGCTTATATTATAGTCAGCAACAGCGAAAGGAAATCTAGTATGAGGTCACTACATGAAATAGTATTGATCGATATTTAGTTATACGAAATGATGATGATGATGATGATGATGATGATGATGATGATGATGATGATGATGATGATGATGATGATGATGATGAAGATATGGATGATGATGATGATGATGATGATGATGATGATGATGATGATGATGATGATGATGATGATCATGATGATGATCATGATCATGATCATGATCATAATTATCATGATGATATGCTTAATAAAACGTACAAATTGTATTCCTTGTTGAGAATAAAGGAATGTTTGTTTTCAATTATTATTCAGTATTTTAGCAGAAAAGTAAATTTTATAAAATGCCTCGTTTGGAGTTGAAAATTCGTTTGGATTGTCACAAGATCACCTAATACCAATTGCTTTTCTTGTTTTCTCTCACTTAATATAATAACCTAAATTGATCTCGTGTCTTGTAGTCTTTTTCAAGATCAAGAGAATATAAATCTTCTGAATTGAATTCACAAAATCGCTTACTCATTGTTAACATTGGATATAAAGTATAGATGGACTGGAATATGGAATAATTATGATACCGTGTGTAAATCTAAATCAACAAGAAAACTATTCGAACAGTTTCTGATATAATTTTTTTTTAATTTCTTATAGGGAGTACTACAAAATGTTTTGAATTTTATACGCTTTATTATGTATATTTGCGGGCTTTTCTTGACCTTTATTTTGCTTTTTGCAGTATAGCCATATAGCAAAAAATATATAATTAGAACAAATCTTGTGATTTATTTCCTAAACAAACATTATAATTTACTATAGATTTCGTTATTTTGCATATTCAAGAAATTTGTTCGACATGTACAGGCAAATATTCCTGCTATTATTTTTCCTTATTTTTCCTTTTACATGTATAACTGATGTAAATCCGTGTAACATAGTTATTACTGTAAATTATATGATCATCATTCTGGCATATTTTGTGTGGCGCTGCTAAAACATTGTATTTGGTTTAATTGTTTAAAAGTCATTTGCAATAAGCTTTGCTTATTGATTAATACAGTACATCATGACAAATCATCTATGAGGGCCTCATACATGTATCGGGGACTAGCGAATTACAGCTATTTCGTTATAGTGTCCTTGTAACAACAGGGACTATGCTACGTCTTATATATACTATTGTAGAACACTTTATAACAATATTCGCTGATAAACGAAAACTGTGTTTCTTATTTGTATTAAAGTTGCTCAAACAATTTATTTCGATTTCGTCATAATCTCATTAATTCCTTTTACCACCTTCAATATAACCATTATTTTCTCATGATCCTCAAAATTAATTATAAGAAATACATATAAACGGTCGTAAAGCCGGAAAGCCATTCTAAGTTTTTTAAACCTAACAATATTTCAATTATCCAAAAGCATGCTTGAAAATAAATTATGAATGAAAAATGAATTATTGTGATTATGATAGGAATAATTCCTATTTAAAGCCCAAATACAAGGAAAGATGTAAAAAAAACACATAAACTACAGAAAACCCAAAATAGAGAGGTTAGCTTTATCCTGTTATAAGAAACGTAAATATATTCGAAAAATTGGGACCAGATACTTAATTCATGTATCATCAGCACGATATGTGGTTCTGTGTTGCTGAATCGTCTAACGTAACGCGCCTAAATTGTCCAATCCATTATTTTTTAAATAAAATAAATAGAGGATATTTGTTTATTTCATTGTTAGATCGTATCATAGATAAACATATTTTCACGAGTGGCGAATGGTAACCGTATTCAACCGGCAAACTATTGACTTGTCTCGCTGACGTCCGTTACATGCAAGTTGTTAGAACACAAAGTCCACAGTAACGTTATGCAACAATTTGTCACGCACCACGACCTTAGAGACAATCAGCATAGTTTTCGGATGAGGCGCTCATGTGAGACCCAGCTTATCACTACCCTGCATGAGATAGTATCCAACACTGTTAAAGGACAGCAAGTTGGTGTAATACAAAAGAGAAATGTCAACACCTGGATACACTCCTCCCCCCAAACCAAACCCAGCAAGTCGTTCTAGAACGTGAATTTTCAGAGTGTTTTCCCTGGCGTACCACAAAGTACAGTTCTTTGACAATTGCTACTTTTAGCCTACATTAATGACCTCCCTGAGGTGTTAAAATCCTCCATTACGACGCTATTTCCTGACGATTGTATGATTTTCAAAGTAATCACCAATGAACAGTTGAAGACCTTTCGGCATTAGAGATTTTACTTTAAGGAGTAGTTATTATTTCTCATTTGATGTATGCTATACTGTATAAAGTGTGCTCCTAAATCGGTATAATTTTGGCAACTTTGTTTGTCTCTGTATTGAAATTGTATTATTCACCATGATTGTGAATCATCGCCAATGTGTACAAGCAGTGCTCATGTTACCCAGGTGTAAATCAATATCTGTTTTACAGCGATGACTACGTTTATTATGCCAGATATGGAATGAACACCTGAAATATTCTGCATATCGAAAGCACATTTGGAGGTAGTGATTACGTAAGTAATAAATATCTTTTATCATAGTGTCGCAAAATAAAATGAAGGTTCTTCGTTTATTTATTGCTGGTTAAATAGTATGAATCATTCAGACATATATGTTACTTGTATATTTACATGCTGACGTTAGTAAAAAACACACACTCATTTTAAAATGTTCATCGAATTTAGGCTGACAGGTATGCGGATCTTAATGTATCATAAATAGGCATTCGAGATTTTAGCGTACTATCCTCTATATGCATAGTATTACTTGTTTCCTCAGGCAAAAGGCATGAAACAGTCCAATAACTTGCATATGCATTAAATATTTTTAAACACCGCCATTCCCCTGCAAAAGCTATTAGTACCAGCTAAGTAGGTATGATCCTACCCATTAAACACACAACAATATGAAATATTGAATGTGTACATACGATAAAGGAGTTCTATAATGTTTTAAGATAGTTTTAAGCCTTTCGTGATCATACAAGTTTTATGTCCAAATGAATGCGTCTATATGATGTTTCTTTATCTTTATCGCCGTTATTTGTTTTGCAGCCAAAGGACGTGCCGTCATAAAACTAGTTAACTGTTAATAATGACCTTGGCGTAATATCCTGTATATATTTAAGGAATGAGTGATTCGTTACTTAAATTTCACCTATAGCTCATCCAGAATTGTAAACAAATACTTAATAGAATATAAGAAAAATCTAACAGTACGAAACTCTTTCTCACCCATTCAGCCATCATGTAAATAACACTGATAGCCTCGGACTGTTCTTTCTCTGACATAATAGACATTTTTTGGCCTTTCATCCTTACATAGAGGCGTTATGCCGAACCGTTTACATTAAATAAACTTGACGTGTTAGTGAAATTTTATTATTACTAAGATAGTGTGTGCATTTGTTTTGACACTTATACAGCAATCATATAAACCACAGTGCAGCTGAATCTAAAATTATCTGGAACAAAGAACAATGTTATAGTTAGTGCTTATGTTTGTTCTTCTAAACAATGAAGTCGACAGGCCGGGCACAGCCAGACGACGTACAATTTGTTAATTAAACCAAAACGTTTATGCAAACTTCTAAGTGTTGAAATGTCTTTATCATAGCAAGTAAACATGCCCGAACTTTTCAATAACCCATTAAATTAAACGAAATAAATGGATATTTGGCTGTCTAAATGATAAATGTTAATCCTAACAGTGATATATTGGCGGTGGCATGAGCGTAGACACTAATGACTGGTTTATAACTATAATAAAATTGTTAAAACATAACTTCTAAAATATCTGCGTACAATCTCAATCGTGCGATTCCGATAGTTATCTTGTGGTATATGTGATCGCCTCTAACTCAAGAGGGGATGGTTCGATCCCCAAAAGGGATATCTTGACAAAACTTCTCAAATTGAACATCAGTACTGCTTAATTCTGAGGAAACTGACCCGAGCCACCAGGGCTCGCCACAATCGAACTTTCAAACATGAGTATAAACTTAACAAATATAGTATGGAAGCGTTTTTATTTTGCTTTATTATAAAGGAGTTGCGCCGTTCCATACAAATATTGTTATGATTAAGAAGGGCGAAGCGAGCGAGATATTCAAAGTTAGATATTACATAATATGTCCTGTTTAGTTGAATACGTTTTGACCAAATTATGATGTAGTGTCTGATTAGATGTAAACGTGCAATTCTAATGAGGAAATAAGCCAATCTGGCGTGAGGATAGTTTGATATTTATAACAAAAAATATGAAAAATATCAAGAAAGCATTTGTGTTCAGATCATAGCATCCAGAAACTCATAATAAATGGGGACACTAGGTCTTAATTGGAGCGTTTTGCAGATAGTACAATACAAACATGTATATCCCCTTGCTGCTTCGATTCGTGTTTGGTTATATATCTTAAAATTATCTTTGTTATTTTAATTAAGAGCAATGATCCACCGGGTATTATTTTACATAGAACAATCAGGTTTACATTGTAAGACACTTATCTATTAGTGTACGAATTATTTAATCTAACAATTGATTAAATGTTAATTAAACGTTTATTAAAAAGAATAAAATGCGCAGTTACTGTAGCAATGTTTCAGGTCATGGGAATATACATATTATTTAATTAAACAATGACTTATGACTTACAGTAGCAATGTTTCAGGTCATGGGAATATACTGATTTTTCAATTAAACAATGACTTATGATTTAAACGATAACATTAAACCCGACTACAATTTGGCTGGTTTTCAATATTGATCTTAATAACATCTAATATTAACGTAGCTAGTTGGATTGCAGAATATGAATAGCCAGCATATACATATAATACATTAAATAAAGTATGACCATAAGTTTGATATTGAATACTTATACTGATTAGTTGCTTAATAAAGAAGCTTAAACTAACGATATCTGTTTACAAACGTAATCATGCGATGCGCATATTGACTGTCAACTAGACGTTACAAAGTTGACGTGACAGTTAAAAATGTATCAATATTCGAATGGGCTTCCAAATTTATTTTTTACCCTAACACGGAAAACCAAGCTGCATGTTTCATTTTTGTTATTCGCTTAAACATGAGTCGAGGTGAAAACATGGTTGAAATATGAGTTAAATAATTGTAGAAAAGGCCTTTTTTAAGAGTAATTTGTCTGTTTTGTTTGAAATATTGCAGTATAGACTAATTAAACATGTTATTATTTTTAACCATTATTTAAGTTGCTATTGATGGAATGGTTTGGATATGTTTTTAATTTTAAAAGACCATTGTCCACACAAGTGTAATAGATATGTCTAGTGTGGGAGATTTTGAAGTATTGTGTTTTCAGCAAAACATTTACTTTGCAATGTATTTGTTTTGGATCAGCGTAGGAGGTGAACTGAAAATTATTTTAGATCTTTTGTTGACCTGTATTGGTGGTCAAGTTAATAGAAATGGCGAGATACGACATTTACATTATAGTGGCTTTTAGAAAATCCAAATTGGCCATAAGAAACGTCCTATAGATAACAGTTGTAAAAAAGTGTTTGAAAATAATAATAGCCTTAAGAAAAATCGTCAGTCAGTCAAGCAACTTTCAAACAGTATTAAAGTATTTGATAAATCCAAAATTTATGTCATATCATGGGCACTTTTATAAGGTTTATCGTTTTATTCCATGCATAGAAATATTAAATATATCTTCATAGACCCTTTATGCCATCACATGTAGATTTATTTTATCACCACAATAGTTCGAGATTATAACTAATCTTGAGCACTTTGGCGAAGAAGG
Organism: Mya arenaria; assembly: GCF_026914265.1. Lineage (NCBI taxonomy): Eukaryota > Metazoa > Mollusca > Bivalvia > Myida > Myidae > Mya > Mya arenaria. Next base: position 13,947,288 of record NC_069130.1, on the reverse strand, counting down.
ACGTTTGTTGCGGTAAATATTATGTCAGGGATGTTTATTGCGGCAAGGGTCGACATTAATATGTTCCCTGTCATATAATGGACGTTAATTATGACCAAAGTGGAGTGTTCATATGTAATGCACGTTTTCTAAGGCCATGAAATAATTTAGTTTCTAACTAAATATTCTTTTTTAATTTCAGACTCTCGATAGAGAGGCAGATTTAAAAATTCCTATTAGCCCTGTGTATCTTTTTTTTCTCCATTTTCCGGAAGTGACTAAGCAGGCATTTAAAAGAAGTCTCACAATCAGTGCAGTTATACTGAAACAAAAATGTATTTAGTAATTTGTTGTATAATTACACGAAATTAAGACATGTATTGATACAATATGGCTTTCGACATGTTTTTATCGATAATAATGATGTCATTTATTGAAGTTATACTTATGGAAACAGTATGTACAGTGATTCGACGAAAAGAATTTCGTTTGAATAGTTATTAGCGTAATGTGTATACCAAGATGCTTCATCTTGAAAAGAAGGACGGTAATATATAAAGTTTAATCTAATTAAAATGCAGATTGAAGCAAAAATGCGTAAAATTGTAATGCTGTATTCATTAAGCGTCTTGTATGACTTAAACTAGGGAAACTCTACATCGGTACATGTGAGTGCTACTAGGCTTGTCCTGTATGTTTGCTGTATTATTAAATAAGATTGCGATTTGCCAACATTTATAATAAGGAGTGTCTATGTGACCCAGGTTCGTATTTATTTCTCGTGGACCGTTCTGAATATTGCATAATGCCCAATGATGAGACATGGATTGACCTCCTTTTATATGTCGCTTGTCTGCGAAAATGGAAACCTGTTATTAAATAATGTGCATCTTTGAAGAAGAAATTTATTTTAATGCGACCAAAGCCTTGGTAATGCTGATCGTTTACCCAGTTTTGTAGAATGTAGATGATGAAAAGGTATATATTCAGAGTCAGACAAAGACTTTGAAAAAACATTTATTGAAATTTGCGTAGTGTTGCATAAATAAATTTATTTCAAATATGCTACTTGTACTTGAACTTGTTGACAACAGTCCCAACAATGACTGTGAAAAAGTACACAATGTATGTTTTTCCCGTTTAAAAAGCAGTAACCCTGTTGCATTAATAAATCGGCTGTTCGCTTATGTTTAATTTTAAATAAAATAATTAAAATGTAAACTTAAGGGACAAGCCCAAGCAACATTAACTACAGATACTGAACGAAAGAAAAACACACTCGTTTTCAAATTTATCCAATTTACTGATGTAGATTTATAGTACTGCATTGATTTATAAATCAAAATAATTCAAACTTAATACGAGTAATGGTATATATAGTTGCCGGTGTTGAGTTTGGATATCTCTTCGATGTATTACCACATTATTGAATATTGTAACATTTATTTTTATCGCTGTTATAATGGCACAGTCCCAATCTGATTGACAATACGGAAGAGCTTATTAATTAATTAAAGACAATCGGGTGTCCGCTTACTGAAATATCGTGATTAAAACAGCCTTACATGTTTTATGTGTTACTACAATATTTTAAATTTGATATCGCCGTGGTTTGCGTATCTGACAGATACTTGATTCATTTTGCAGGTTGGACTACGATTGTTAACATATGTTATTATTTTAAGACTCGCGGTATTACAAAATCTAAACAAAAATAATCATCGACAATTTTGACCTTCATTTCAAGCATAAACATAAGAAATGTTATACATTCTTAACATAAAAATAAACTTAGATAAAACGAAAAATAATATTTTCAGATTGTCAAAAGGTTTCGCTTTCTAGTTGCTGTTTTATGATGAAATTGATGGTTTTATTAAATTTCGACAAGTGTATAATTATTAACATATATTTGTTAAACAATTGGAATGAAGCTTTTTCTTTGTAATTTATGTTTGTTATATCAATGCTATAACATGCTTTCCTGAGTCTGAGTCTAGAGCTGGACTCGAGCATGGCCCCTGGATTGTTAGATGCAAAAAAACAATACAATCATAATAAAGGATTATACATTTTATTGGAATTCTTCACCATTGAAGCAACAATTGGCCAACAGTCATATGTTTGTGTTTTACCTGTTAACATTAACTATTGAACAAAGTTCAAGTTTAATGCGACACGTCTCGCTATCAGGCAAGAGGTTAATGAGAAACGAACCAGGGACCTAATGCAACCAGTTTGTTTCTTTATTCGTGAACATAAATAAATATACTGACTCACGTCGGGAGTATGGCTTTAATAATGTAGTTGATTTTTCTTATCTATCTATGTATCGTTATCGTGTTTACAATGTTTGTAAAGATAGTTCAATACAGTATTTTAAACTTTTTTTACATCTTTTGTGAAGTCATTACAACAATACATTTATCACTGTTGTTGGCACCATTTTACGCGAGAGTGCGGTCATGCGTTTTGGGGAAACCGGAGTACCCGGAAGAAACCCATTTGTCCGGCTTGGTGGCCACAACCCAAACTCACATGCGACCAGGACGGGAATCGAACCTAGGTGAGAGGCGCTATCCACTGTTCTTACCGGACTACCAAGTTCAATACCTTGATTCTTACGAACAATTGGATAGTCGTATCAACGCTTTTATCGTACGATAGCTTTTAGAAGCGATGTTTTATGAATAGTTGTAATATCTATTTTTATTTCGAAGCTATTAGCATAGGCACAATTTCTGATTATGATTGTCAAAATGTTAATTCATTTTGTGACACTCACTACATATATAATCGCATTTCATGATATTACGATATTTTGCCGTTCGCTCGTGAATAAGGTGGCTCCATTGTCCTTTTAAACCCGCCAGGTAGTTTAACAATAAGAAGGGAGCTCAAGCCATAAATTTAGTGTTATCGTAATATTAAAGTTTTATTAAAGCTCAAATTGTTTACACTCCTACCTCTGAGTTATCATGATACGAAATGATTTTACTACAAGCTTTGTGATGTAAACAGCTCTTACCTCTGAGCTACCCTTATACGAAAGGTCTTCACCACAAGATGCGTGAGGTGAACACTCTTACCTCTGATATATTCTGATACGAAATGATTTTACTCCAAGCTTTGTGATTTGAACACTCTTACCTAGAGAGCTTTTCTAATACGAAAGGTCTTCCTCACAAACTTTGTGACATGAACACTCTTTCCTCTGAGATATTTTGATACGAAAGGTCTTTACCACACGCTTTGTGATGTGAACACACTTACCTCTGAGTTATCTTGATACGAAAGGTCCTCACCCCAAGTTATGTGATGTGAGCAATCCTACCTCTGAGATATCCTTATACTAAAGGCATTCATCATAAACGTTGTGATGTAAAAAATCGTACCTCTGAGATATCCTTATACGAAAGGTCTTCACTAAAAGCTTTGTGATGTGTACACTCTTACCTCCGAGATATCCTTATACGGAAAGTCTTCGCCACAAGCTTTGTGATGTGAACACTCTTACCTCCGAGATATCCTTATACAAAAGGTCCTCAACAAAAGCTTGGGATGTGTACACTCTTACCTCTGAGATATCCTTATACGAAAGGTCTTCACCACAAGCTTGTGATGTGAACACTCTTACCTCTGAAATATCCTTATACAAAAGGTCCTCAAAAAAAGCTTGTGATGTGAACACTCTTACCTCTGAAATATCCTTATACAAAAGGTCCTCAAAAAAAGCTTGGGATGTGAACACTCTTACCTCTGAGATATCCTTATACGAAAGGTCTTCACCACAAGCTTGTGATGTGAACACTCTTACCTCTGAAATATCCTTATACAAAAGGTCCTCAAAAAAATCTTGGGATGTGAACACTCTTTCCTGAGATATACTAAAACCTAATGTATTCAACACAAGCTTTTTGATCGGTCATAAATATTACTCTTTTATTTATAATTTTCTTCCTGTTCTGTGAATTGATACACATTTTTTTTACAAACAGTGGGCGGTCTATTTAATAGTATTTTAATCTCCAATAACGCTTTATTCAAATCAGTTTATACCATATTTTGACAATTACAGGAGTTTATCTTGGTTTAAAATATATTATTGAGAGAAAGTAAGCAACTAATCAACACACTTATGTTTTCATTATAATCTTGAGACCCTGCTTTAATTTCGCCTTTGACACAGTCAACGCAAAACTCTATGAAGGACTATATTTACTGATTTTGACAGCACCTTCTAAACATGTGTTTAATTGTAGTAATTTTAGGTTTTACATTAAGTCTGTAGGTATTTAACTTATAGTTTATATAATAAACCTTTAAACAAAACAAAGTACACAGTTGATTTTCTAAAGCATTCAAATCTTAGAAGCAATGAGAGTAGTTTGAAGAGTTTTTCCTGTGTTTCATTATGTCTATTTGTTTGTTAAATATTCGTTTTATAATGATATCTTATTAAAGTATATATGTATATATTTTTAAGAACTTTTACTAGCAAGTCATTAGAAAAATGGCTTACTACCTTCTCGGTAGATCACTATAGTCTTAACGATTGTTTTCGAATGTTCTCAAAACTTCAGCCCATGTCCGTTTGGCGTTTCGTTACCTATTTGGGTGTCAAAATATTTCTGTATTGAAAAGTTACATGTGTTAAGCCAAACATTTGACTACTCTGTAATAGTGTGCATGGTTATGATAGTCATTGAAAAATCAGCACCCAACAACAATAACACCAAAAACAATCTTGATAATAGGTCGAATAGTCAAACCATTCGGACATTAATAATCCCGCTGGTTTACCAAGGCCGACTATCTTTATTAAAGATACTCTTTGTAATCACTGTATTATCAATGCATACACATTGTCGTTGTTTTGGATAAATAAACAGATCATACCCATTTTATCCCAGTTGCAAATTAGGGGAAGCAACCGCGATAGTAATTTACGGGAAATGGAAAGGGATGTAAACCTTTGTACATTCACATGCGTTCTTAGAATTCAAGGTTACCGTTCAAATCATCTGATAGCATCGTCGCGCTGGTGTGCGATAGTGTATGCAAAGTCTCACTCTGTTCATTCACGATTTTAAAGGTCATGACCGAGTAAAGATGTAAAGAAAGAATTTGAACAGTAACCTGGAAATTCCAATGTTTGGCTCAATACATGTAACATTCGAGAGCAATCGTTAAGACTATAGTTATCTACCTAGAAGGTAGTAAGCAAGTTTTCTAATGGGTAATATCAAATAGCAGTACTGCACTGTTGAAAAGTTATCCTTGATGTTTAATCGACATCCAGGCCCTATTATCGCTCACTTAAGTCATTATCAGTTCTCAGTCCTTATTTTACCAAATACCAGTATACCTTGATTCAAAACAGACATCAGGTGTTCGTTCCATCAATTATCTTACGATAAAATTCGTGGATAATGTCGACCAATATTATAAAGAGAACAAAATCCAGAGTTCATAGTTATTACCGTATTGAATTATCACACAAAAATCGCATAATCTACGGGTACGGGAGTTTAAATGAGTTTCTTGAGTTTTATCATGTGGCAGTTCAAACAATCAATGTGATACTGTACTTTACTTATCACAGCTTAGCCAGTAGTTGCCACTGTATTCAAGGAGAATGTGTTGCAGGGTATGTAAGGTCAAAGGTTACTTCATTTCAGACAAACGCCTGAGATTTGCGGTTAAAAAAAAGCAGCAATGGTAACAAGTGCAAACGTTATGAATATGGAAAAACTATTAAACTTAAAATAACTTAGATAGTTTGGACGAGCCGTACCAGTGATACCGATTCGTTTTGGACTGTTCGTGCCCATTGAGAAATTTAGTTTAATGTTTCCTAGCCACTGAGATGGTATTCAAATAAGTTTTGAATATTTAGTCTTTTCATTCATTGATGTCGATTGTGTGTGAATTGCGTAGCGAGTTTAACCCTTACCAAATGTGTAAGATGTATTTCCCTCAAACTATAAAAGTATATAAGTACAACTTAAAACATTACAAAAAAATAGAGAGACCACTCATGCGTTAACATGTCTTTATCAGTTAATGTTTGGGTATTCGCCTTGTACCGGCCAAAGTGGACTTTTTTATTTCCGCTTTTCTGTAATGGACTTGTATTGTAATGCCGAAGTGGACTTTTTTGCACCACTATTAATGCACCTCCCGTGCATACGAGTCTTAATGTACGTATGCGATTGTTTCATTCAAGGGAAGTGTAATTATCACTATAAAGTTATTTCTTTCCTTAAACGAAAAACAAGAAAAAGATCAAATGTATTGTTGTACCAATATGAACAATAAACTACTTTCTTATTTATTACTTTATTTGGTATTTGAACTAAATAAGACATATTTAGTATAAAAATTGTAAAAAAATGACTTCATATATTAACAAGACGGTTTAAAACAACATTTTTTCATATATTTTTCAAATTCTCTCAACCAAAATATAATACATGTCGGTTTAAAAAACGGGTAAACAAAACAAATACTTTCAACAATCCTTAAGAGATAACAACCCACTTATTTGGCTTTGTAATATTTTTGATCGGTCATTGATCGTTAATTTTGGAAAATGGTTTACTTCCCGCTTTTAGGTCTATTCCATGAATTCATTAAGATATTTAATGCATGAACTAGTCATAAGATTGTATTCGAGTATAAAATGTGTGCTTTTGATTAAATATTAATCATGGAAGGATATCACAAATGGTTGAAATTTGACATCAATACTCTTATAAACCAAAGAAAAATTCACACTGCTTATATTTTAATTTTCGTTCAGCCTTATCATACCTTTTCGGTGTGGTATTATGTAGAAGGCAAACATGTACTGTGTTCACTTTACGAGGCCTTTTTTAAGATAAAGGTAAAAACATCAGTTAACCATAGTTGGCAAGGACGCCGCGACCGTAAATACATGCACAGAAATCAAATTCCAGAAATGTATGCAAATAACAATGAATTTATTAGACGACATATGCCCCTTGCCTTGTGACAGTGATGTTAAGCATAATATAAACAAATCGATGATTTTATCACATGACTTTGATATCATATAGTCCTGTGCTATACATGTATGTGATTTTCTTTACAACTGGTATTTATTGTTGAGGATAAACGAATGTTTGTCTCCCGGTATTTAATCAGTATTTAAGCAGAGCAGAAAAGATTGTGAAAATACTTCTTTAAAGTTAAATAAATCGTTTGGAATCAGCCAATACTTATTGATTTGCGTGTTATATTTCACTTATTAGAATAATGATTACACGTTGCGTATTCTTACAGTCGTTTTTCTTGATCTGGATAACATAAATATTCATCATTTAATTCACAAAATCGCTTATTTATAGATACAAGGTGGGAGTGTATATCGGAAATAAAATATCGCTGCATTGAAATATGATACCGCGTGTATATCTAAATTAATACGGTAATAAATTAATATGAATGTTGACAGCTTAAAGGGACTAGACAGAAGATAATACCATTGCAAGATTGTTTGTCAAAACGTGCATAAAATTGACAATGTTCTGTACAAAGCATTTAATCTTTCTTACTGATGTTTCACATCGGTTACACATGCATCTTTAGCAGTTTTTGAAATTCGAAATTTACGGGGGTTGTCTACCAGGTATATCCAAGTAAGTTTAAAATAGCGTTGTTATACTTATCTGCACTCATAAACAAATATGGATTACACTGGGAAACCAATATGCGCTATTTTTAAACTTTGGACATCCGTTGAAACAGCAACATGACAGTTGCTTTTATTTTTTAATCATTAAAAATGTACTTTTGGCCTACTGCTAGCTCGTATTGTCAATTCTAAGCTTTCTTTGAAAAAAATACTGAATTTGCCGATTTGTTGGACCATCTAGTGTTTTGTCTCTTTAATGTCTCTACCAAAGCTAAAATAGGAACTTCAATGTTTTATTATTGTGTTAAGATGTCATTAAACTAGAAATCCTGCTAATGGATCATATGTCAACATCTTTTGCAGGAATACGATAACAAATCGTATGCAGTAATCCTTTTATTTAAGGAATAGTAAAATGCCTTGAAATTTATAACTGAAAACTAAAACTGTATTTAATAACTGGATTAAATTCTATGTGTTGACGACATGTTCAAAGGAGAAACAATGAATAAAACATATATGTAAGGTATATTAAAATCAAAATATGATTGTTTAAGTGAAATTCAGAGTTTAAAGAAAACTATTCCAACTGTTTTTATTTATGTTTCTAGTGATTACTACAAAGTTTGTGTTTTTAATGTTATACGACTACTGTATACTTGCTGGCTTTCCTGACATTTCTTGGCTTTTCGCAGTTTAGTCATATTGTAATTCAATATATAATTCAGAGCAAATGGCCTGTTGTTTTTCAACACAAACGTTAACATTTAGTATCGATACAATCGTGTTGTTGATATCAGTATAATTGCATATTCAAGTAATTTATTCCAGTTACATTAAATACCCCTGATAGTGGTGTTCCTATTGCATGTATATCTGTAGACAATCGTGTAAACATAGTTATCATTTAAGTGACACTCTTATTCAATATCAATGCATATACATGTATAACAAACAAACATTGTGACTGATAAACCTTTAATTACTTACTTTACAATGCATTTATGGAAAATATTAATTACTGATTGTAACCATTTATTAAGTAGCTGAAAACGCAAAAATATTAAATAATTTGCGAATGCTAAAATATTTACTGTGATCTACTTTAATCTCAAATGGTAAAAATACTGTGTTTTATGCACATTTCTTTCAAATTAAAATAGGTATCCTCCATTAGAGCCATTATTTTCGACATTTATTCATGCTTTTTGGAATAATAAAACAATAACATAAATTGTGGTAAATATTATGTGTGAGTAAGAGTGCATCTTTAAGTTACACAAGTTATATGATCATAATTGTGGATGACTTCGTGTGGCCCTGATAAAATATTGTATTAGATTCAATTGTTTAAAATCATATGCAATACGATTTGTTAATTGATTAATAGAAAATTTCTGAATAAATCAACTATGAGGCCCTCTCATACATGTATCGGTGATGAGTGAATTACAGCTTATACATTATGCTGTCCTTGAAAGAAGATTAAGATTTAATCAGACGCTCAGCTTGAAATATTTTAAATAAACAAAACTATAAATCGCCGAATAATATTGTTTAGAAGTTAAATCAATGTCACTGTGTCTATGATATTAAAAGGTATGTTGACAAAACACTTCAAATAAGTTTCACAGTGAACTTAAGATATATTGTTACGTCTTATCTATACCATTGTAAATTGTGTATTTCCTAAATCAGTAAGTGGTTATTGCACGATTTCGAATTGTAAGTAAAATTTTAAAGCAGTCTGAAAATAGTTGGGTGCATTTTTTAGACGAGCTTGCTGATAGAATTTCGTCTCGAATATAGGTTGCTTTTGCAACATTATATTTCATTAGGTACTTAACATGATGTAATTCATGGTTTATTCGTCATATCTGTGTATTCATGATTTCGTCGAATTGTAAAATAAAATACTGTTATTAGGTACTTTAATTTGAAAATCATTTAGTACATTATAAAATGGAAATAGATCTGTGGTGAAATTAAACATTTAATCAGTTGTGACCTTTGAACGATTCCACCAAATTCATTTGTATTTGCATTATGTGAATGTGTGCGCATGACATTAGCGGTTTACATACACTATTATTACGATTATATTTTTTTTCAATTCTAACAATCGATATTATTGAGCTGAGGTTTGTAAGTTGAAGAATAAAGAAACAATGGTTTCCCGAATGTTTGTATTTTTATGTCTTCATTACATAAGTGTACATTGAAACTCACAACTACTTCCGGGTATAATGGTTAAAGGTTATATAAATCAAACATTAAATAATTGAATAACATACACTTTTATGAAAATCAATTGAACTCATTCTAATAAACATTGACTTTAGATCTCGAATTTTTTTTAGATTTTATAGCGCTGAAAAAATATTTTACCTTTAAGCTCGTTGTGATCAGCTAGCTAGTCGGGAGTGAAATATATCAATTGTCAATTTCAGCAAGTAATCTACTTCCTTTTCTGTGAACAGTCATTGAAAATTTGAAAACGTTAACTTGAAATCAATAAATAAGATATCCAAGAAAACTATAACTATGAACTATATACGTGTTTTGTCTCTTTAATGTCTCTACCAAAGCTAAAATAGGAACTTCAATGTTTTATTATTGTGTTAAGATGTCATTAAACTAGAAATCCTGCTAATGGATCATATGTCAACATCTTTTGCAGGAATACGATAACAAATCGTATGCAGTAATCCTTTTATTTAAGGAATAGTAAAATGCCTTGAAATTTATAACTGAAAACTAAAACTGTATTTAATAACTGGATTAAATTCTATGTGTTGACGACATGTTCAAAGGAGAAACAATGAATAAAACATATATGTAAGGTATATTAAAATCAAAATATGATTGTTTAAGTGAAATTCAGAGTTTAAAGAGAACTATTCCAACTGTTTTTATTTATGTTTCTAGTGATTACTACAAAGTTTGTGTTTTTAATGTTATACGACTACTGTATACTTGCTGGCTTTCCTGACATTTCTTGGCTTTTCGCAGTTTAGTCATATTGTAATTCAATATATAATTCAGAGCAAATGGCCTGTTGTTTTTCAACACAAACGTTAACATTTAGTATCGATACAATCGTGTTGTTGATATCAGTATAATTGCATATTCAAGTAATTTATTCCAGTTACATTAAATACCCCTGATAGTGGTGTTCCTATTGCATGTATATCTGTAGACAATCGTGTAAACATAGTTATCATTTAAGTGACACTCTTATTCAATATCAATGCATATACATGTATAACAAACAAACATTGTGACTGATAAACCTTTAATTACTTACTTTACAATGCATTTATGGAAAATATTAATTACTGATTGTAACCATTTATTAAGTAGCTGAAAACGCAAAAATATTAAATAATTTGCGAATGCTAAAATATTTACTGTGATCTACTTTAATCTCAAATGGTAAAAATACTGTGTTTTATGCACATTTCTTTCAAATTAAAATAGGTATCCTCCATTAGAGCCATTATTTTCGACATTTATTCATGCTTTTTGGAATAATAAAACAATAACATAAATTGTGGTAAATATTATGTGTGAGTAAGAGTGCATCTTTAAGTTACACAAGTTATATGATCATAATTGTGGATTACTTCGTGTGGCCCTGATAAAATATTGTATTAGATTCAATTGTTTAAAATCATATGCAATACGATTTGTTAATTGATTAATAGAAAATATCTGAATAAATCAACTATGAGGCCCTCTCATACATGTATCGGTGATGAGTGAATTACAGCTTATACATTATGCTGTCCTTGAAAGAAGATTAAGATTTAATCAGACGCTCAGCTTGAAATATTTTAAATAGGCAAAACTATAAATCGCCGAATATTATTGTTTAGAAGTTTAATCAATGTCACTGTGTCTATGATATTAAAAGGTATGTTGACAAAACACTTCAAATAAGTTTCACAGTGAACTTAAGATATATTGTTACGTCTTATCTATACCATTGTAGATTGTGTATTTCCTAAATCAGTAAGTGGTTATTGCACGATTTCGAATTGTAAGTAAAATTTTAAAGCAGTCTATGAACTATATACGTGTTAATTCGTGTTTCCATTTATTCCAGCAACAAGTCAACCTTGTGTCGTTTCATGTGATGCGATAAGGCACTATAGAGTATTCAAATCAACCAATCAATCAATCAATAGATAAAATAAAAAAATCAATGCAAAATCTCGATTTTGGTGAGATAATTTGCTTATTTTCAGAAATAAAAAAATAACGGGTTGAATAAGGCCTTTAAACATTTTTATAACAATATTCGCTGATAAACAAAAACTGTGTTTCTTTTTTGTATTAAAGGTGATCAAAAATATATATTTCGATTTCGTCATGATCTCATTAATTCATTTTACCACCTTCAATACAATGATTATTTTCTTCAAGATCGTCAAAATTAATTATAAAAAATCCACATAAACTGTCGGATAACCTAACAATAGTTCAATTATCCAAAATGCATGCTTTAAAATAAATTATAAAAAAATTGTGTGGTTAGGCCACAACAAATTGATCATTTGTTCTACGGATTTTGCCAAAACAAAGTAGGAGCGAGCGAGCGAAATAAAAATAAAAATACTTTTTCCTAAATTTAAGGCAAATCAGAGGCGAGCGCAAAGCGAAAAATTAAAAAAAATAAAAAGTTACCAAATTTATCATACAGTGTATGTCAAGAAATGCTTATTAATTGCAAACATAGGTTCAGTTATTAATGAAAAGGTTTTGATTGTATCACTTGCAAATCTGTCTCAATATTTAACAAATGGCAATAAGGTCCAGTGCTTTACTATTAACTTCAATTTAAACGTGGATTTATTGTAAAGACAACCTTCCACATAGTAACATATAATTATTTGAAGACCAAAAAGAAAACTATTGTATTCATTCCATAACTTACTATTACAAAAAACAACATTTTAGACTTGTAAGAGTAATTCATGATTTGAATCAGGTCTAAGTTTGAACCTCTTGAAGCACATGATTAAATTGTAGTGACTTTGACATTGCAGAAGATCGAAAATGTAAATAACACAGAGAATATATCTAAAAAAGACACTGTGGATTAAATTGCGGGACAACATAAATGAAGCAGTATCAAACAAATCTGCAAATGTGGCACCAGTCATTATATTAAAGCAGGTGGTGGAATAAAGATATTTCCCTTTAAAGAACCCTCCTTTACCCCGAACCTATGGTTTATAAGTCCGTGCCTTGAAAAAGAATATGATATCGGCCTCCATAGCTTCAATGCCCATAAGAAACAGGCCACTTTAATTACAGGCCATTTTATACAAATCGATCAATGAAAACAAGTGGATAAAAACGAAGAATTGAGAAAATTAAAACAGTCATTTTACTTATAAAAGGTTTTATTTTCTGGTTTTACTGATGTTTTTTTTAAACTGTCCATGTGTATGTAATACACTAGTCAACTGTAACCACGCCCCAAGGTCCGGGGAATAGCGGGGACTTTGACATTCGGTCCAGCCAACCCCGGGTAAATCTACTGCATTCATCCGGCACTGTGGGGCCACCTGGAAGGTAAAAACTTGGCCCATTTCCCCGACAATCCCTGGTATACCCCAGGACCTGGGGGGAGGGGGCGTGGTTACCGTGGATTGACTGGTTCATAAATATAATGTACAGGCTGTTTCTAAAACATTTACAAGTCCTACTATTTTTATCTGTTTATAACGATTATGATTATATGAAAAATGAGAAATGCTTTTTAGAAAATTTAAAAAATAACTCACGAAAACATGTTCAATTGTTGTAAGTCGTGTGTCCGTGTATTTTAATATAAGTTTTGCACTCAAAATTCGATTTAGTTATTATTTAACACAAAATGTTGAGTACAACACAATGAATTACTTAAAACACAATAAATAATTATTGCTTTCGACTCTGTGAAACTGTTGTTGTTTACTGAAGACTATAATCCATTGACTTTGACACTGATTTTCATTTAAAACGTGTATTTTACATTACGAAAACTGAAAGTAACCCGAAAATTAATACCGGAAATAAATAACAACGGTGCGTCCTGCAAATTATTCCCGACAAAAAAGACTGTCAACAAATATCGGCTGTTTTGCGGTTACCCGGACCTGATTTTGTCCTGACACGAGGAAATTTTGCTCGCGAAGAATGTAAAGCATGGAAATACCTTCAAAAAAGGCAAAGTCGACGTTGAAGGATTAAATTCTTAGTAAAAGAATTTCAGAAAATAGAGGAAATTCAGAAGTAAACAAAAAAAAATAATATGCTCGGCCAAATAGTAAGTGCGGGCGCAAAAAAAGTTTTTTTTATTGTTTTTTTCGTTTTTCGAATTTTAGGTGTGGCAAATCCGACGAACAAATGATCAATTTGTTGTGGCCTAATAAGGAAATAAAATATATTGAATAAATTGGGACCAGGGACTTAGTCTATGTATCATCAGCCCGATATGTGTTTCTGTGTTGCTGAATCGTCTAACGATACGTGCCTAAATTGTTCAATCCATTATTTATTATACAAACTAATACTGGCCTCATTTGTCGAATTCACGCGCCACTAAAATAAAAACTACTTCCCCTGTTTTCCTGTCCTCATGTCACTTAATTGAAATCTACTTCCTAAGTTGTTCACCGTAACGCACCATAGTAGTCCACGTGTCACTAAATTAAAGACTATTTTTTAGTTGTGAAATCCACATGCCAATAAATTAAAAACTGTTTGTTTCAATTATACAACCCACGTGTCACAACATAAGTTAAAGAAAGACAAGTCCTGTTCCGTAGTCTAATGGCAACGTCATTAATGCGCAACAAAAAGTGAAAATCTTAGGACACTTTATTGACAATGATTTGTCCGGTGAATCTCACAATTCCCACAAGCCACCCAGTTTCATTCAAAGCCATCCATTAGATCCAGCGACAACGACATTGTCCAGTGTGACACAAACATAGCTGCGAGACGACCTAAGCCTCTTCAAAGTGACGTCTTATTGTGAATGAAAGAAGACATTCCAGGCATAAGACGTGACCTAAATTATCCAAATGAAATTATATTAACGTCCAGTATTTTCAATGAGGGTCCCTGGCTTACTTTTAAGAATGACGTAACTGTATCTTTAAACCGAAGTGTACCAAAGAAAATGTCTACATTTCGACACACAAACCCTTGGATAAACCTTCAAATTAAGAGATCAGCTCGAAGAAAGCAAAATAATAGAAGCAAAAAGATTCACCAAGGCAAAAAGGGGCCTAGGTCGATACAAGAATTACAGCATGAAGTTAAAGACTTGATCCGCAAACAAGAATAACTTATAGTTTTTGGCATATCTTAGAAGTAAAGGCCAGGAATCCACAGTGGGAGCTTCACTGAAGAACAAGGATGATTTTCTTCAAAGTAACAGTATAGCTAAAGCAAACATCTTTAACGATCAAATTGTATCTGTCTTGACCAAGGAGAATATGGAAAACATCACAACTAAAGGTCCAAGCAATATACCATCAATGCCCGCTAAAGTTGTTAAAAAGGGCTCCACAAACATAGAATGTACCTAACAACTCACAAAGCTGCAGGGCCAGATCAGATCCCATCGTTTTCTTGAAAGCTGCTGGAAATGAACTAGCTCCAGCCTTAGCTCAGCTATTCCAACTTTCACTCAACCTAGGCCAAGTCCCTCAATACTGGAAGGAAACGTCTGTAATACCTCAATTACAGAAGGGTGAGCGTATTCAACCGGCAAACTACTGACCTTTCTCGCTGACGTCCGTGCAAGTTGCTAGAACACAAAGTCCACCGTTATGTCATGCAACACATTTTACACGCACCACGTCCTTAGAGACAATCAGCATGGTTCTCGGAAGAGGCGCTCATGTGAGACCCAGCTAATGACTACTCTTCACGTTATAACATCCAACACTGATAATGGACGGTAATTTGGTGCAATACTCCTGGACTTTGCACATACCGTCGACAAGGTTCCTCATTAACACCTTTTACACAAACTAGACTTTTATGGGGGTAAAGGGAAATGTCAACTCCAGGAACACTCGTTCCTCTCCATCCGAACCCAGCAATTCATTCTAGACAGTAAAAAACAGAGACAGCCAGAGTTTTATCTTGCCTACCAAAATGTACAATTCTTTGACCATCGGTACTTTTAGCCTACATCTTTTAGCTCCCTAAGATGTTACAATCCCCAAATACGGTGTTATTTGCTGACGACAGTATGGTCTTTAAAGTAATCACCAGTGATCAGTTGCATACTTCAAGAAGTATTTCATTTGAGACTTTAAATCAAAGAATTGTAATTTCTCATTAAGTGAACTTTTCGGCTGTATAAACTGTGCTCCTAAATCGGTATAAGGTGGGAACCTTGCTTGTCCCTGTATATCAATTGTATTATAAACAATGTCAACCAGCTTCTTATCAATATCTCTGGTTTACAGCGCTGACTCCGGTTATGAAGCCAAAATTCTTCAGAAATGGATGAAACACGTGTAATATGCTGCATGTCTAAAGTCTAAGGTAATATTATCAATTTTCATAGTGCCGCATAATAAAATAATGTTTATTTGTTAAATCATTGCTGGTTGAAAAGTATGAATCATACAGACATAAATGCTTCTGGTATACTTACCTGATGAAGATAGTACAAAAATGACTAAAAAAAACAAACAACGCATTTCATTTTTCTCCCGTTTAAAAATCCTAATGCCTTTCAATAGAGTATTTCGTCCTGTTAATTTCAATTTTAAAGCAATCAAATGGCAACCAAACGGACAAGATCCTATTAGAAACAATATAACATGCATACACGAGAGAAAAACGCATATTAAATGTTTATCAAATTAAGGGTAACCGGTATGCGGATCCTCATGTTTGTGATATTGTCATTCAAGAGGGAAGCGTATTGTCAAGTACATCCATAATATTACTTGTTTTCTCTAGCATTGGATACCAAACAGTTCAAATAAATTACATATGCATTAAAACACCACCAAGCCTGCAAAAGGTACTAGGATATGCTTAGTACATATCTTTATGCATTCCATACACAACAATGTTAATGTGAGATTCAAAAACTACTTCTATTTCGGTTTGCTTTGGTCGACTGATTGTAAAAGTGATCACTTTATTGTGTCAGAATGATTCAACCGCAAGTGATCACTTCAGTAGGGTAAGAGGAGTGACCCTCCAGTGATCACTTCAGTAGGGTAAAAGTAGTGACCCTCAAGTGATCACTTCAGTAGGGTTCGAGGAGTTACCCTGAAGTGATCACATTAATAGGGTAAGAAGAGTGACCTTGATGTGTTCACTTCAGTGGTGTTAGTGGAGTGACCCTCAAGAGATTACTTCAGTGTGTCTGAATGAGAGACCCACAAGTGATCACTTCAGTAGGGTAAGAACAGTGACCCTCTCTTGATCACTTCAGTGTGTCAGAATAATTGACACTCAAGTGACACTCACTTAAGTGTGGTAAGAGGAGTGACCCTTAAGTGATCACTTCAGTGTGTCAGAATAATTGACCCTCAAGTGATGACTTCAATTGAATAAGAATAGTGATCCTCAAGTTCTCTCTTCAGTGAAGTTGGTGGAGTGACCATCAAGCGATCACTTCAGTGTCTCAGAATGATTAACCCTCAAGCGATCACTTCAGTTGGGTAAGAGGAGTGACCTTCTAGTGATCACTTTATTGTGTCAAAATGATTGACACTCAGGTGATCACTTCATTAGAGTAAAAAGGGTGACCCTCAAGTGATCTCTTCAATGGAGTAAGAGGAGTGACCCTCAAGAGATCACTTCAGTAAGACAGAATGATTGACCCTCATTTGATTACTTCAGCAGGGTAAGAGGAGTGACCCTCAAGTGATCACTTCTCTGTGTCAGAAGGATTGACACTCAAGTGATACTCACTTAATTGTGGGAAGAGGAGTAACCCTCTAAGGATCATTTCAGTAAGGTAAGAGGAGTGACCCTCAAGTTAACACTTCAGTGGAGTAAGAGAAGTGACGCTCAAGTGATCACTTCAGTAGGGTGAGAGGAGTGACCCTCAAGCGATAACGTAAGTGGAATAACATGAGTGACGCTAAATTGATTACTACAGTATGTCAAAATGATCTATCCTCAAGTGATCACTTAAGTATGGTAAGAGGAGTGACCCTCAATTGATCACTGTGGTGGAGTTAGAGGAATGTCCCTCATGAGATCACTTCAGTGTGTCAGAATTATTGCACCTCAAGTGATCTCTTTATTAGGGAAACAGGAATTACACTCAAGTTATCTCTTTAGTGGGCTTAGAGGATAGACGCTCAAGTGTCACTTCAGAGTGTCAAAATGATTGAACCTCAAGTGATCACTTCAGTGGCGTTAGAGGAGTGACGCTCAAGTTAACACTTCAGTAGAGTAAGAGGACTGACTCTCAAGTGATCACTTCAGTAAATTGAGAGAACTGACGTTCAAGTGATCACTTTAGTAGGGTAAGACGACTGACGCTCAAGTGATCACTTCAGTGTGTCAGAATAATTGACCCTCAATTGAACACTTCAGTAGGGTAAAATGAGTGACCCTTAAGTGATCACTTCAGTGGAGTTAGAGGAGTGACGCTCAAGTTAACACTTAAGTAGGGTAAGAGGAGTAACCCTCAAGTGATCACTTCAGTGGGGTAAGAGGAGTAACCCTCAAGTGATCACTTATGTATGGTACAATGAGTGACCCTCAAGTGATCGCTTCAGTAGATTAAAAAGAGTGACCCTTAAGTAATCGCTTTAGTGGAGTTAGAGGAGTGACGCTCAAGTTAGCACTTTAGTAGGGTTAGACGAGTGACCCTCAAGTGATCACTTCAGTGGGGTAAGAGGAGTGACCCTCAAGTGATCACTTCTGTGAGGTACAATGAGAGACCCTCAAGTGATCACTTCAGTAGAGTAAATGAGTGAACCTCAAGTGATTACTTCAGTGTGGAAAGAGGAGTTACCCTCAAGTGATTACTTTAGTAGGGTAAAATGATTGACCCTCAAGTGATCACTTCAGCGAGGTAAGAGGGGTGACTCTCAAGTGATCACTTCAGTATGCTAAGAAGAGTGACCCTCAAGCGATCACTTCAGTGGGGTAAGAGGAGTGAAACTCTAGTGATCACTTAAGTAGGGTAAAAGGAGTGACTCTCAAATAATTACTTCAGTAGGGTAAGGCGCAGTGTAGTAAGAGGAGTGACCCTGAAAAAAATCACCAGATTAGGCGCAACACTTGTTGGACTGGTCCATTTTAACGTTAGTTCATTTTCCATAGCGGAATCATTATACTGTTCTAGGTTTAAAAATTATAATCAAGACTTATCAAATCTTTATTTGTTGTACAATTTATAATTAAACGATTAAAGTTTCAACCCCTATATTTGCGCTGCAATTATAACAACCTGTTTTAATTGATAGAACTGAAATGTTGTTTTCATTTTTTTTCACTCAACAGTTTGTGTCAAACTTCGTGAGATACTGATAAAATCTAAATTCCTTACAAAGAATATGGTCATTTGTCTTTTGGGAATAAAAAAACCCATCATAGGTCAATTAGCTTGAAATATAACTTTCTTTCAACTGCAACAAAAACTACAGATCATTTTATAATCGCGTTTGGAAGGTAAAACAATGTAATTGTGTCTTTGATTTAAATGAGTTTTTGACATAACACTTCATACTGGTTTTAAAGAGCACTTAAGATATTTTGCTATCATAACACTTCATACTGGTTTTAAAGAGCACTTAAGATATTTTGCTAAATCTTATCTTCACTGCAGAAGATTGTTCATGTGTAAAGTACACAAGTTTTCTGTTATGAGTAGTTAAATCACATCCTATTTTGCGAATTCAAAATAAAGTTGCAAACAGTTTTAAAATGCTTCTGTGCATTTATTTCACATCTGCGTTCACTTTGCGTGTCGGTGTAATTACAATTTCGCTACACAGATACAGGCAGTTTTTGAGAAATTGTATTGCATAACGTTATTGATGTATCTTAGAATTCGTCTGATCTATGTTTCCACGTGTTTCGCCTATTTTTAAAATGTTATTAGTATTTACAATGATTAAAAACATTCATTGAAGAAATTATGAAACAAATATCAATCGGTGGAAAGTGTAAACATTTCAATGCGCTGTGGCCTTTAACCTCTTTTACTAAATGTATAAACAATTGTGCGCCTCTGTCAGTGGTTGATATACACTATTATTTAGGTTATACCAACACAAATTTCAAACATCGTCTGTTATGTTTTTCGCAACTTTTAAGCGATATTTTTTTAAATGAATCTTCCGATTGAAAAGCGGAAAAAAATAAACTATGCTAAAAAAATACTGCATAAGATTTGCCTTTCACCAAAAAGAAATGTTTGTTTAAAAGTTGAAAAATATTATACCTTAAAGTTAAATATATAATTAAAAGCTTCAATTGTGGGCATTGCCAAGGCACAATTGCTTTGTGGAAGGCTCTTTATTGTGTTTTGTACTTCAACAGATCAATTGAAAGCAATTTACACTTAAAGTTCGTGTCCTTTTCGACAAAAGCACTTTTTGCTGAGTGAATTGGGGTAAGGCAACGCTGTCGGGAATTAACCCCTATACATCTCGCATTAGTAAAAAACAACGGCTCTTCAAATTGAACGGTGCGCTATGAGATTTTCACAGGGATAAAACAAAGCAAAGCCTAAATGGCCATAATTAGGTTCTCTTTCAAGTACCAAGTAGACCAAACAGATACGAAAATCGCGTGATCGGTTATCGAGCTTTTTCAACCCGTCTTATAATATACGTTTGCATACTTCCCTGTTTAATTTATGTTTTAAGTTAATCTAATGATTTTTGTTGTAATGATTATATGTTGTTTAAATATAACTTCCAAGACGAGCAGATAAATCACAATCATGTCTCCATGGAAACGAAACACTTCTACCTCTAGCTGGGTAATAAGGAGTATTCAATTTTTACTTGTTATATTTTTTTCATTATTGAATATTAAACGTTAGGAATAGAAGTACTGCAATGAAACTTGGCAAGGGAAATAAATTAAGAATAACTGTGTTGCAATGTTGCAATTTTGAAGTTTACGATTTTTTATTATAATAAATATAATTCACGGTGAATGCTTTACAATGGCGTTCAGACATGGATGTGCAATGTGATTATTTCTATTCCACCCTAAGTTTATTTCAGAAATGTGATATTTGATGTTGTTCCGTTCCTCAAAGCCTTAGTCTAATACGCTGAAGAAATAGTTTAATAGTCCAAAACGACAATTGACCAAAAATATAATATGTTAACTATTGTGTGTATCTATATGTTTAAAATGTTTAAAAAACACCTACTCGGTAAGCCTTCTCTTTGCACAAAATTTAAAAGGATTTGAAACATGACCTACGTTATGTATGCATATTTATAGACTTCCGAAGAGGGACTACGCATGTCCGTACAAAATGCAATGATTAATTCAAATTTGAGTTGCTTCCCTAAGAAATATTCGGCAGTTACTTCAACGTTTTTAGGTTTTTCGAAATTAAACTTAAAATACAGCAATTCATGGTATTTGTATAATTTATCACAGGTTTTATACTTTATAATGACAAATCAATAATATCGTCTGATAGTGCAAGGTATAAGGAAAATTAAATAATTCCTTACAGGGCCTCATGTAAATGAGCGCGCGCGTGATGACGTCATCCTCGCGTGCAACTTACAAGGTCAGAAGTGTAAATAATGATTATTTGGGTCGAATTCCACATTACTACTTACGCAGAAAACAGCTGATATCTGTCAAAAAGGATGCCGCAATGAAACACCAGACTGATTTGTTTTAAATATTTCGTTTTGACAGGTTTTAACTTGGTGGGCCAAAAAAGTGGTATGGGCGAATAAAAGGTCGCTAACCAGTACACACCATTGGATAACATATTATAAATGATTATATTATTAGCTACATAGCTACAGACAGAGTGTGGGTGAGAGAGAGATTTGGCCGCTAGCTATAGTAAGACATACATAAGTTTGGAATATTCTTAAAAATATATTCTTTTTAATCATATTGGTTTGATACTGTTTGACAGTGAAACATTACCAACGTCTTCAAATGTCTGGTCTGTTGCTAGCTCTTTCGTAAACATGCGTTCCCATTATATTCGCTTAAAAAAAGGAAATTAAAAGTCAACTAAATAGCAATTACAACTAAGTGTATTTTTTATTAAAAATTTGGTAATATTAAACGTGACATAAATATAAATATTCTCCTAACCGGGCAAGACTTATCTGAACAAGATAAAATATGCTGTTTGAACAAAAAGGATGAATTGTTCCTGAAAGGAAGTTAATTGCTGGCTTAATTATTCTTTGAAAGATCGATAGCCGATCGAATCATTTATTGTCATTTTTTCGTTGGGTATTTTCCTTCCTGTCAAGAAAATTGACGTAATTCCATTTTTCAGATAAATATTCTTACAAAAGAAGTACATATTGAACATTCAATCATCAATGTTAAATACCAAACATAGCTATTTTAAATCAAAATGTATATTATCATTTGCAAGGGATAACGCAAGCTTATATGTTATTGCTTAAACACGACGATCCCAACTAGTGGAACTTTCTCATTGCCTTTAAAAAAGGACACAGTACTGGTTTCTGCTCAGGACACGGAATCGATAGTGATTCTATAAGCCCAGCTTTCGTCACGATCGGGCTTAAATAAATTAGTACATATACTCAGTCACAAAGGTCTTCAAATAAATCTAGCATTTTTATTTTTCATTTGACCAACATCTTATATTAATACTATTTGTTTTCAAACAAATTTACAACCCCTCTTCACAATTAAATCTCGAAATATTACAATCCAGTAAACATTAAAGTGGAGCACACGTTCTTCTTTGCTGTACGTATGCATCTATAACTGCAAATGATGATTTAAACAAATATTAGGCAACTTCAGAGATGTTCAAAGTACATCGTCAAAAGCATTAACAATTTATATTTTGTCAATGTATATATACAAGTTAATAGTTTAACGTATACATTAACTTCAATACAACCACTTGTTCTTAAGTATAATGCATAAATCATAAGCCGTTCGAACTAATAACTCGAAATTAAACATATAAATTAAATAAAACTCGTATTTATGTACTTTTCTTGTAACACTAGCTATATAAATTTGTTAATCACAAATTATCACGTATAATACGTCCGAAATTTTCACCGAATTAAGCCCTGTTAGAAAGGTTAATATGTTTCTTATATATGTACCACCTAATATAGTAAAAAAAAAATAATAAAAAGGCTCGATAATCGATTGCGCGATTCTCTGATCTGTTTGGTATTCTTTGACAGAGAAGTAATCTCTAATCTGAAAGATAGCCTTATAGCTTTGATAAGTCATCCGTGTCGAAATTTCCTGACGTAGGCTTTCAACTTGAAGACTCGGTGTTACACATTTAAGAAAGATATACAGAGATTGGTTCTCGACATACTTGCATTTTCACCTTTGAATCGGCAAACAGTGCGTTTGTTAAGAGGGAAGGACTAGAATTATATATTTGCATTGCTTTCCCATTTATCTGTAAAAGTATAACATACATTCAAGACCTTCTTCAAATGATGGTTGGGAAGGGTTACAATTGAAACTCTTTTTTTCACTTTTATTTCATTGTTGAGGTACAGGTCTGAACGATCTTTGAAAAATAGACGACTTTACAAAATCATGTTTATTGACAAAATACTCTCTACGAAAAAAAGTGTTTATAATCACCGTCAATTCTGCTCTACATGATATGGAGCTGCTTTAAGTAGGGTTAATCCTCGATTGATATTGGCCCTTAAATATATGCGAACACCGATCAATCACTTACCAATTTCCTTATTTTTATTTTCAGTCAAGGTTGTCGAACTTTTGAAAGCTTATGTAGTTTCAATGTCTGTTAACAGAACAGGCAGTCAAGTACTTGCTGATATTGACAATCGATATGAAGCGCAGACTAATTGACTGAACTTATTTGATCACCAAAAGTAGGCAGTAAAATAAATAGTCATGACAGAACACTGATTAACTTAACACATCAATATTCATATCTATCATAATATCATGTCAAAGTATACCTTGAAACTTGACATTGGTTTAAAAACAATATCATCATCATCATCATCATCATCATCATCATCATCATCATCATCATCATCATCATCATCACATCATCATCATCATCATCATCATCATCATCATCATCATCATCATCATCATCATCATCATCATCATTCATCATTATCACCATCATCATTATCATCATCATTACCATCATCATCATCATCATCATCATCATCATCATCATCATCATCATCATCATCATCATCATCATCATCATCCTCATCATCATCATCATCATCATCATCATCATCATCATCATCATCATCATCATCATCATCATCATTTTGTTTTAACCGTCTTGTAAGAATATATAATGAGTCGTTAATGTTCCTTACTAAATTGTCTTATTCAGTCCCTGATCAATATTTTGCATTGATTTTGTATTCTTGTTTTACGTGAACAATAATATACAGTACCGTAGACGTCTAGATCTCGAGGTAAATGACATTGAATCGATTTGGCTTGAAATTAATGGTCTATATTGCAAATCGTTCTTAATCAATTTCATTTATCGACCTCCGAACTCCCAACAAAAATGGATTGACTTATATGATAAGCAGTTAGAAATAGCTGATAGTTCTAATATTGGGTTTCATTTAATTGGAGATTTTAATATCAATTATTCGCCGGAAAGTGGCAAATATAACAACACTAAATGGGCAGATCTTACCACGAAGTATGGCTTGGAACAATTAATCAAATCACCAACAAGAATTTCAAAAAATAACTCTACTATAATAGATCATTTATATACGAATATGAGTAATCATGTAACTGAATGGTGTGTGTCTCACTTATCACTAAGTGACCACTTTCCCGTTTGTTTCACACATTCTATTACAGACAAATTACCAAAATTGGCCCCTAATAGCCATACAGTTATACAATATAGATCTTTTAAGAAATTTGAAAAAGAAGCTTTTCAGGCAGAATTGATGTTTTCAGGACTGGATGAAATAGACTCATTGTCAAATTCCAATGATGCACTGAAAAGATTTTATGAAATTCTAAATGGCATTTTATCTAAACATGCCCCAGTCAAAGATAAACGTGTGAAACGCGAGAATCAGCCTGATTGGTTTACTGAGGAAATTATATCTATAATAAATCACAGGGATAAATGCCGAAAAACTGGCAACATAGACCAGTATAAAATACTTAGAACTAAAGTAACTTCTATGATAAAGAAAAGTAAAAAGAATTTTTTCAACAATGCAATAAAAGACAATAAAAATCCGACATATTTATGGAAAAATCTAAAAGATATTTCACATTTGAATCAATCAACTGTGACAGCATTACCTCATAAAATGACATTTAATGAATTTCCGGTTCAAGATCCGTCAAATATTGTAAACGAATTAAACAGTCATTTTGTAAGCATTTCAAACATTATAAATAAAACAAAGTTTTTGAATACAAATTTTAGAAACTTAAAACATATTCTAGATACAAAACTAGGTACAAATAGGTTTGAGATTAAACATATTACCCCTTATGAAGTCCATACTATTATTGATAAATTAAATGTTGGAAAGGCCACAGGCATAGATGGAGTAGGCCCCAAAATTTTGAAGCAATGTGGTGATACTATTACACCTTGTATAGCATCAATTATCAACAGTAGTATAGCGCATGGAGTTTTCCCTTATAAACTGAAAGAAGCACGAGTAATACCAATTTTCAAGTCGGGCAACAAAGAGGACCCCAATAATTACCGCCCCATTTCAATACTCCCAACTTTGAAAGGCATATAGCGACACAGGTACAGTTGTACTTTGAGAAAACCGATGTCATACACAAAACACAATCTGGATTTAGAAAACACCATTCATGTAACACTGCTCTAATAAGACTTATAGATACTTGGCTTAAAGATGTTGACAGTGGTAAACTAGTTGGTGCGATATTTTTGGATTTGAGAAAAGCTTTCGATTTAGTTGATCATGAAATTCTTCTTTATAAATTGAAACTGTATCATTTTTCTGAAATAGCATTGAATTTGTATAAATCATATCTTGAAAATAGAAACCAAATTGTAAAGATTGGCAAAATTAAATCGCAAAAACTCACTGTTACATCTGGGGTACCCCAGGGTTCCATACTGGGACCCTTGCTTTTTATTTTATACATAAATGATATTGCAGTTATGCATCCAACATTAAATATAGATCTATATGCAGATGACTCAACACTTTATGAATCTGGATATCAGTTGACGGATATTCAAAATAAATTACAACATCATTTAAATTATGTTAATAAGTGGTGTCAACTAAATAATATGTCATTGCATCCTTCCAAGACTAAATGCATGTTAATAGGGTCTGCAAATAAATTAAAAAACACTGGGAATCTTGAACTTTGTATTAATGATGTTCAAATAGTTAATGTTGTTGTGCAAAAGTTATTAGGGTTGTATATAGATAATACACTAAACTGGCATGTGCAAATCGATTATGTTTGTAAAAATCTGAATAAGAAAATTGCACTTCTAAAAAATATAATATATTTCCTCACACCTGATACAAAACGAATGTTTTACAATGCATATATTCTGCCAAATTTTGATTACGGCTGCTTGGTCTGGGGCAAGGGAACCAATTCATATGTGAATAAAATAAATAACTTACAAAAACGAATTGCAAAAATCATACTTGGTAAATCTAAACGAGATTCATCAACAAATCTATTTAAAGAACTAAAATGGCTAAACTTCTCGGATAGATGTAAATACCACGCAGCAGTATTAGTTTACAAGACGTTGAATAGCATGGCTCCATCATATATGTCAGAATTAGTAACAGTTTCAGACAATAATGTATATATGCTAAGATCAATGGCACACAAAGATATTGTTTTACAAACTAGACCTCGTACTAATTATATGAAAGCATCGTTTACATATTACAGCAGAATTGTTTGGAATAATATACCTTTGGAAATACGAGAATCAAAAAACTTTAATACGTATAAAATAAAGGTCAAACAGTACCTCATAGGAAACTTGTGATTATACAAATTGTGATGTTTTATTCATAATTATATTTAACTGAGAGTATCTGTCTAATATTTATTCAACATCATCATCATGTCATCATATGCATCATTATCGTCAGCATCAACAGCATACTTATAATCATCATCATCATCGTCATCGTTGTTAGCATCGTCTTCATGTTTGTCTTATGATTATTTGCCATATTTTCATTCTGTTTCAGAGGGCCATATCGAAAATAAGATTCTGTAGTTTTGTACATGATCTTAATATGTCACCTTCTTAAAATAAAGATATTATTATTATTATTATTATTATTATTAATATTCAACAAACATGGATGTCGTTTATTTAAATATTCTTACAGTAACTTTTTTAACTCTTGTTTGTTCCATGTTTAGGGAAACAAGTTTCTCCATTATGAAAAGAACGCTTCTCTTCATAGACATTATCACATACATGAAGGAGGGTCCTTTAGATTCATATGTATTATTAAAGGAAAAACAGAAACAAATGTTTGTACTATCGTCAACAAGTAAATGTACCAGACGCATCTATAGCAGAATGATGCATACTGTTCAGCCATTAAGAACAAAACGATAAACAGTTTTAGCTATGCGATATATAATATCGCGATATTGTCGTACTATAATGGAAAAAGATGTATTGTTTCCTACTTGATAGTGTCCTGTCTGAGTGACTGATTGTTCGATTTATTACTTGAAAGCATTGGATTATTGTTATTTGTGTACGAAATCATGATTCACGTGATCCCCGCTTTTTATGTAACTGGTCAGCAGACTACAGGAAGGCCGCGCTTTACACATTTCACTGGGTTCGTCACCGGTGTCAATATACACATTACTACTCACTACCATGTGTAATTGTTTTATAAAAAAACATCGGAGGAAAACTTAAGCATATGAAAAATATCATTTAAAGTTGGACGATATTGCAGATTCTTAGTAAATCTAAGAATGCACAACCTTACAACAGAGGGCTCACTTGAGCTTTAACGAGGTTTGATAATTCAACAATAGCATTACATTTAAGCCTCTTGAATCCAGAATCAACGTTTACATTCTACCTTTACCGACAGTGTAACCTTTTTATACATTGTGAATGTGTTCTATAAAACTCGGAAAATAAGCATAAAAGAAACAGAAAATTTGTTTATTTCAGTGTAAGATCGTATTTTAACCCACTCGTGATCATAGAAAACTATATTTTCACTCGTGAAAATATGTTTTTCTATGACACTCGTGAAATAAAATACGATCTTTTTGCATAGTATGGACGGTTAGAAACGTCCTTGCTTGTCATTATTAACGTTTAATACGTACAAGTTATCGCGAGTATTTACATAAAAGTTGCCTTAAGAATGTCCACAGTTGCAGTTAAAACGTCCATTACATTAACGGTGCCGTGATGAACGTCATTTAGAGGCAAGCGAAACGTCCGCATCGGTCCTTACTAGAGTCAATATCATAATGGTTGCTGAACGAAACATCCGCTTTTTCAGTTAGAAACGCCCCTGTCATTGGCAAAAAGAAATGACAACCTTTTAAAATGATCTCAATATGTTCGATCAAAACAACTAAAACAACTAAACACTAGAATTTCAAAACGTGCTTAAAACTAATTATAATTCGAGACAAAGAGTAAGATGAAATATTCGTTTTAAATGGCCAATGTATGTTCTGGAGTTGTCGTATGTCGTATTTTATTTTCCTCTTTCTTTTTTATACGAATTTATTTCGGCTAGATTGTGAAAAAAGCACTTATATGAACTTGTATGAATTAATCTCCAGCCATTTGTTTGGGTATTAAGCATAACTGACCACAAAATCATGAAAATACTTAAGCACTTCCCAATCTTATTCACACCTCATTTTTTTAAACAAAGCAAAGCATGATTAAAAAACTCATGGTATTCCTCTTCTTTATTATATAATGCTAGTAGTTAGTCATATTTTGATAAGGTGATTCATTATGTACAAAATAATTCAGTAGAACGTTATGTTGTTTAGCAGTTTCTCACGTTCATTTTTTTTACTCTAGAATCATTCCTCTTAAGAAAATTGACCATCATATTCATTGACAGAATCTGTATGTCAAAAATGTAAAAAACATATACTAGATAGTTTAAGATTCATGCTATGCTGTTGGGATAGGACTGAGAGTGAAAAATGACTTAAGCTTGCGATATTGGGGCCTGGAAGAGGTTTCATACCTTGGATATATAGTTTCAGTAGCGCAGAACTACCATTGCATATTACTACTAAGAACGAGCCCACTGACGTTCTTCTGTAAATATCTCTCCTAAGAACGAATTTGCCCCGGATGTTTTTGTTTAAGACCAAGAAGAAACAAATCACGACCCCATGGGTGAGGGGCGGATCCCTTAACCACTAGACCACTCTCATATTCACCGTTCTGTCTTGTTTTAGAGCAGCGTGTGGCTTTATCAACAATGGCAAGCAATGTTCAAGGCAAAATGCTGTTAGTGGCCGCTTTTGATTTTGGAACGACGTTCAGTGGCTATGCTTTCTCTCTCCGAGATGACCCGAACAAGATTCAGACAAACTGGAATTGGTATGCAGGAGGTGGTGCTTCCTTGAAAACTCCTACATCCGTCCTTCTAAATCAGAAAGGAGAGTTTCATTCATTTGGTTTTGAGGCTGAAGATTATTATACATATCTGGCTGAAGATGGTGCACATGACGACTGGAGGCTTTTTCGGAGGTTTAAGATGGTCCTGCATAGTAGTGAGGTATGTTTTAGTAAACAAAACATGCTTACTTAAAAGGTCTAATGAATAATAGAATATTAATTGCATGAACATTTACGATTACCTTGTTTAGAGACAGGTGTGTCAACGCAAAACACAACTTTAGCGTCACATTACAACAAACACAACTTACATAGGCATCATGATATCGTTATCAATAAATATCGGGGTTTACGCCTTGGAACCAGGAAGTCCCGGGCGTCTGCTTATGCATACTCATCGTCAAACTGATCTCAATAATAATTTATTAGAGAAAATAAAAAAAGTTAGTCCAATTTAAGCAAGTAGCAACTTAACGACAATTAGAGTTATTTTCTGAAAGAAAAACGAGTTATATTAACTAAAGAAACAGTGTAATCTCTAGCACTTGATGAAAGACGTTACAGTGGAGGACGATTGCGGCAAACAGATGGAGGCATTCCCGCTGTTTGTAATGTCGATCGAGTATCTGAAAAAACATCTTCTAACGCCGGTTGTCAATCTAAATGTAGGAATCAATGAGGCGGATATAGTGTATGTGTTGACCATCCCGGTTATCTGGCATGACAATGCGAAGAGATTTATGAGGGATGCAGCAGTTGAAGTAAGAATCAGTTTTAAAAAAGAGAAAAAAACAAAATAATAAATAAGATATTACCAACTTCTGAGGGTCATATTGTATAATCCAATCATTTTCGGGGGGCTGTCCATAACATTTCATATTTTATATGGCCAAAGTCGAGTGTCATATTTCTTATATACAGTAATACAGAACAAATCGTATTCATATTCTCTTTTCATGAAGTCTCGTATTTATTTTATTTGAATAAAAGCTGGATATATATGACTATAAGTGTATCATACTGGTTCATCTTAAATCAAATTAGATTCGCATCGGTGAATTACATGTGTAGTACTTTAATTCTAAGTTGCATTTATTTCCTCAAAATATTTTATACCGCATATTTATTGTAGCATACTGCGGTACAACTATGTAGCAAATCTTAATATAATAACAATTGAATAGCTCATTTTTTGTTAAGGCTGGAATCGACACAAGCCGCCTAAAACTGGCCTTAGAGCCGGAATGTGCTTCAATCTGGCGTGAGAATACGGACACCAAGAACGATGTAACGGTCAAGGAGCACACTATATGGTGGTCGATCTCGGATATTGTGTACAATTATTTAATCATTACGAATTTATCCGACTTTTTAAATTGCTTTTGAATGTTTTTTTTTCCAAAGACTGTGAATTCAAAACAATTTTTATATTGAATTTTGAATTAAATCAGTCAAAATGATTAATTGACACTAATATGTTAGGATACTCGACTGCATTTGCCTTTCTATGTCGTTATACGAACATACCAAATCATCCGCATTATGTAGCCATCAACATATTAGTATATATTTTTCAAATCTTTTTAGTGATTGTTTCGTTACATATTTTGCCTGAAAGGAGCAGTAACAACAAAGGAGTTTGTCTTAATAAGTACGTTTCCATAACGTTCGGTTATTTCATTGTCTGTCAATATAGTGTAAAACATCATGACTTTAATTCCATTATATCGACACTCGAGTATTCTGTTTGGATAGCATAGCTTGTTTATACACAAGGATTTTTTAATCCTATCACAGAATTGAACATTGTTATAAAGCCTTGAATGTTGTATCGAATTATGTTTTAAAGATTTAAATCTTGACGAATTATTTGAAGCACCCTAGCAAAATTGTGCGTCCTTTCGACTAAGCCGTTCAATCTTATTTTTAAAAAGCCAACACAACTACTCCCGAGAGTACAAGTTTTATTGTAAGCAATAACTTATTTCTTAGTTGTCAATTATTTAATTCTATTAAAAGAAAACAATGCTGTCTCAAAGATCTTAACTAGGCAACCTGCCTCGACTCATAAAAAGATACTCACATAATAATGGTATAAAAATGAATATAAGAAACACACAGCGTGCTTTTTTATCCGAATAGTAAAATATAATTGCATTCAAGGACAATAGTGCTTCATATCATAAACTCGGCCCGTGAAAAAGAATAAATATATAGAAACGAAAAAGAATAATAAGTAAAAGTGGAAAAAGTATATGCATCACAGTCAAAGGCTTTTGTGTTCTTCATTGATACAAAGTTAAGTATACAAGCATTCTAAAGAAACTATCGTTGATACTACCCGACAGAAGTTTAAGGAATGTTGCATTACAGGCATGGCATGTTGTTACAGATAGCAAAATAAACTGGAGTAAGTGATTTGAAACGATTGTCGTGTATTCAATTGAAACAACATAGGAATCATTGTTTTGAAAGGCATTGCTTAAGGAAAAATGAAGCAATAATTAATTTGTCATGTTTAAAATTCTTCTAAATGAAATCTGCATAATGTTAGTTTTTCCAAATTTCGCACAGTCATCTTCTCCGCTTTCTATGGGAGATCACTACATTGTATCATTGAAAATAGCAAAGGTTGGGTGCGGTAACAATACTATTCACGGAAAAGTTGGTATTTAAAATTAATATTTTCATAAAACAATGTTTGGGCCGTCATATTTTGTTATCAATTATATTATTGTTAAACATGTAAATGCTTCTTTACAAACATCGTTCATGACATTTCGTCATGCAACTTGGAAACTATCACTCACACTTTTCTTCAAATAATGAACAAATCCTTAAGTTAAGCTTTATCTCTGGCAATAGTAAATATAGTCATTAACTAATTACTATTTGAACAATACTAGGATAATCAACTTTTTGACAAACTGGTTTCAAGGGTTAAACATATCGCAGACGATTTCATATCTTTAGATCTTAAGAGCCCTAATCCCATTTGCCCAAACTTGTGTCTTTAAAAAAGGAAGTTTTGGCGATTCAAACTATGAATATTGTATATCGCATGCTAATTCATGATATATGCCGTTTTGGAAGTTTTTACACGCTTCAACACGGACTTGACCAAAAATTTGAAGCAAAGTTGATTTATAGTTATTTTTAAGACATTTAAACAGAGACACCTTCCCATTGAAAATTGCAAACATGTGTGGCGAGTTTCACTTTATTAGGCCCCGAACTTGCCACACCGGAGTTGAGAGATCACAAAAACACATTTAGAATTTATTTTAACTTTAATTTCCCTTTTTAGGTACACAAAATCACAAAGGTATATTTCTGTATTAAATCCAATTGTTAGTAAAAGTGCAAGTAAATATTGCAAACACCTTTTTAATACAATATAAACTGATAAATGTTAGTCCAATAAGTCCAGTAAAAATGATCTCTGTGGAACTATTTGCGCACCGATTTATATACTAATTATTCCCGCCAACTACACATGAAATGCACGAGAATTGCGGGTAACATGAAAGTACATACTAACGGAGCAATGGCTCCGGTGAAAGCTGTTATATAAAACCTCATCGGTGCAAACATATAAAAGAAACACAAAGATTAACTCATGATGAAGAAATACAACGGAGCAAAACAAACATTATACGTTAATTTTAGTTACCAAATATCAATGTAATACTTATAAAACATAATATTGCACATGAACTATCAATTATACAAAGATCTACATGTTTTAATAACATATTCGCGGAGTTCGCGACACGCCGGCAGACAGAAATCGACTCATCAATAAGTATTTCCTTACACCCTTGAAAGTGTCAAAACCTTGTCGTCATTATATTTGTAAAAGTTTCTGAATGTTCTTGTTTGCATTCCTTGTAGCTCGTCGAACTGGGCGACGTCCGATGGCGAATATAATTATGTTTATCGTTCATTATGCCTGGTTCACTACACACCTCTAGTGGATAAAGAAGGTTTATTGGTCGACCAATCACTCGGCCAGATGGGACCTGCACATTCGCAGATCGGACTTGTCCGTCTTAACTCGATACGACATTCACGAATTTTCCATATTTCAAGGATCCCCTAGAACACTCGTCACGCACAAGCACTACATCTCCGACTGTTGGAAATGAGCTGGATTTGATTCGTTCTGATTTTAATTCATTTTGCATTCTATCTCGCAGACTCAAAAGGTAGTATTGTCTCCACAAGTTCCAAAATTGTCGAAAAACCGTTGACACTTTTTCCAAAGTTTTATCAGTACAAATGTATAGTTTTCCTTTGGACTGAAATCAAGGTCATTAAGATATGTGCTGACATCGGCTATTCCAGTATGAGGATTCAAACACAGAAATTTTGATGGAGTTAGTCCAATGTTAGACTCCAAATCGTTGGACACATAAACGAGAGGCCTATTATTCTCAGTAACCTCAACTTCCTTCACAATTGTTTGAAACTGTACTTCAGAAAGCATGTTCTACCGATGGCTTTTCGCAAAGAACTTTTCACTATTCCAACAAGACGTTCATAAAAACCGCCCATCCACGGTGCGCGTTCGACTATGAAATTCCACTTTATGTTTCTTTTTGATATATAACTTTGCACTTCGTCATTTGTTGTCACTGATTTCCACACTAGATCCAACACAGATTTTGCACTTTTAAATTGTAATGCGTTATCATTGGTAATTTCAAGATCATCGTCCCACTCAATTAGTTTGCTCCACAACGTTTGTAGGAGCCACTTCCCCCTCACCAAAATAGGAGCAAAGAGTCCTTGAGGATCAAATACTGCAGCATTTTTATTCAATGCACTTCATTTAGTCACTTTCAGATAACATTCATCTGGTGTTAGGATGGACATTGTGTATTTTTTGTGCCCCATGTATGTCCAAGTACCTTCATATCTTTGCAACATGTTTGTCATGTTCAGGTAACTGACCGCTTACACATTTGTCATTTGTACACCATTCCATGATGTTCATGGATGCGTCACTGAATATTTTCTTTGATTCTTTGTAAAGACCAACTGCCTCCTCTTCTGAGTTGGTACCAGTTATCAGATTGTCAACATAGATATTTCGATTGAGTTTATCAGCCAGATCACTTTGGTAAGATTCAAGGTGTGATTCTATAGTTGCTCCTAACAGAAAAGGGCTTGACATCACTCCGAACGGAACACGACAAAATCGGTTTTCCTGAATGTTGGATGGTGTGACGTTTGCGTCTTCCAAATTTTAAGCCAAAGAAACCTCGTTGCATCCCTTTCAGTTTGATGTAGTCCAATTTGATGAAAGGCCTTTTCGATTTCAGCAACTAATCCGATTTTATGTATCAGAAAACGCATCAGTATGCCGCATAAATCATTGAGTTTCACTGGGCCTCTATAAAGGCATTCATTCAATCTGCTAACTCCACTCTTTGCTTTTGCCGAAGCGTCATATAATTGTATACAAAGTATGACCAAATAAATAAAAAATAATAGAAATATTTCATCGACTGAAGCGGACATGCTAAAAAAGTATCACATTGAAAATACTAAGTGTTTTTAGACAACATTTACAGTTTCCTAAGAAAACTAGACTCTAGTTACCATGGCAACTGTTTAAAGTGACACTCTTATTTAATATCGATGCATACACATGTATAACAAACATATACTTTGACTGTTAACAAGTTACTTAATAATTCATTTATGAAAAATATTTAGTACTGATAACAAGATTGTAACCGTGTATTTAATAGCTGAAACGCAAACATGTTAAATGATTAGTGAATGCTTAAAGATTTACTGTGATCTACTATGATCTCAAATGGTAGAAATACTGTGTTTTATGCACATTTCCTTCAAGTAAAAATAGGTATCCTTCTTTAGAACCATTGTTTTTGACATTTATTTAACCTTTTTTGGAATAATAAAACAATAGTATTAATTGTGGTAAATCTTATGTGGGAGTAAGAGTGCATCTTTAAAAGAACTGACTTTTTTAAGTGACATGGATACTATAAACACGAATAATACCAGTTACTGTTTAGAAACAAACAAAAGGACAATATTTCTGTTTCAAACCAAATTTAAAATACTTGTATTTGTAACCATTCATAACAAGTTTTACACATAAAACGACAACATTTTATATGGAAACATTTTCACTCCATAATCACTCAAAAAGTGAAGGAACTGTTCATGCTGTACATTTGGAAGTGCAGATACTTCTTATTGCAAGAAGATAATCCTCTTTGCACTACACTGTAATCTTGGATATTGCAGGAATTGAGAGAGAATCTGTAAGACACTTCATGGTATGACTGTTGCATGATAGAACCACTGTCAAATACTGAAAAATACTGTCAAATTACACCCAGCTGTTTTTTCTCAGAAACCATCATGAGCCTGAAAATATAACAAAGGAATGTGATTTCAATACACATGTACACAAAAGAAACTGCATGCATTCAGTTTATATGGCAACATACATATACAGATGTATACATACAACTACAACTACAACTACACTTGTAAAAAGGTTTTATCACAATTAATTAAGGGAATACATTATATTACCAGATATTATCTTAATAAAGTTGACATACATACAGAGAGAAATAAGGATTTTATAATTTAAAACTTCATACTGTTCAACATCTTTGTCAACTATTTATACATAGCAAATTACTTTTTCTTTATAATAATTTATTTTTCCTTTCCAAATTATTCCTCAAAAAGGTCAACATTATATTTCTAATAGAGCAAAAAATACAATTTGACAAAAAAGTACATACAATTAGGTTACTGAATCTGCATCAGTCAGGTGAGGGTGAAACTGGAAGTAAAAAGAAACCTATTAAAGATCATTATGTATTATTCAGAGAAGGACAACTATGTATATATATGTAATGAGGTTTGATGTCTATACACAGTTTGGTATTTATCAGAATCAATTTAAGAATCAATTCAACTTTACAGCTCAGAAAAATGTCAAAAGCGTTTATTTTACAAATAATAAAATATGTCATCATACAAATTGTCACAGTTTATAAAGAGTTCTCAATAACTTAAGGTATAATTCCAAAGAAAATTAAGCAAATGGCATGTTCATGAGATATTCTCTGGTAAATATGCATCATAGTTCTAAGTTACTTGCAAATCCTTCCCATCATTCTGAGTTGATAAATTTGAGTGGCATGGATGTATTCTATGGCTTTATATCTCACTGAAAGGAAGAAAAGATTAAATAAAAAAGGGGAAAAAAAGCAATAAATGACAAAACTGACCATTCATGAATTGGCAGACTTACTTCTATGTGTAAAAATAGTCACAATATTTAGTCAAAAAGTAAAAACAGCTATTTATGGAATGTGAAGTTTAAAATCATTTCAAATGAATAATCACAACATTGAGTTGAAAATTGATGACAGCAATCAAAATCCTATCATAACAGGAATTTTATGAAGACTAATTATGTTTGACAAGTTGAATAATTTGTACAGAGAGTGATTTTATAATCCAAGTAACTAAACAGAACATAAAAATGTCTCCTGAAATTTACACCTTAAAACATTGATATGTTGAAATTTGAAACTTTCCCATTATTATTTAAGTATTAGTTACTTAGTGATATTGTATGATCTATAAACAATTAAAATTGGTAGGCATCCAATCAACTGTTTAGAAGATTAAAAAATGCTAACTTTCTTAGTTTCAATTGTGAAATGCCTATACATAGGCCAGCCTGCATTTTTCTTATTAACCAATAAAACACTAAATGGAAACTTGGCGTTGTAATTTGATTTATTGAGTTTTGGTTGTCGAGCTCCTTTAAGTTATTAAATATGAATTTGTCGGGCAATGCCATTGGCAGAAACATGTGCATAAACGCTAACAAACTTCAGCTTGACATATTTATAATTAATAATTTAGAATGGCTTTAATAAAAAATAACTGCCAATTCTCCATTAGTTTATTTACAGGCTTTAAAACCGAAAGTGACCAGATCCCTAAAGAACCCGGTCTGTTGATTTCATTAAAACCAATCACAATATCCAAAATAAAAACAATTGCAAATGTCTTATTTATTTAAATTATAAAACATTGGACCAATTTTCATGCAAAATAATTGCCAACCCCTAATAAATAGCATTCTAAATATATTAAAACAATGATATGCATAAACCTACCTCAATGTTTACTCAGAATCAATTACTATTTACAGAGGTTGGCATTTTAAAAGAAAACAAAAATTACTTCCGGGTTAATTCGGATACTCTCGGCTTTTAAGGTTGCATGCCTTATGAGTCATCATATTGTTTTTGTTTTTGGCCACTCTCAGAAACAATGTGTTTATAAATAGCCCTTGCGGAAAAATGCGACAGATTACTGCATCAAATGGATAGTATCACTGTGTAGATAAATGAATGAATTTTCAGAAATTCGATGATGCATTGTTGTTCTCTTTCGATTTGGACCTGTAATTCAGCATGTTTTATCCCCTGTTTCACAATCATCGTCCGATAAAACTATTTATTTGAAAAACTCAAATGTCATGAACGCCTCATTCCCCGTGACAGTATTATTTGGCTTCACCAGCAGCTCCGTATCCCAAACATGTTTTTCAAACGGAATGGCAATGCTATTTACAATTGTAATGGTCCCGAGAAGTTCACACCCATCTTCTGTTGGGTTATCATGTGTCGTCCTGAAGACGGGTAAAACGGATATTTTACTCCTAGGCATACATGTCACGGTCATCTGTTGGTCTACTCTGACCTCCTCGTTCAATCGCACGTACACAATTAAACAATCATTCATCAACCATTTTCCATCCATCCAAACATACTTCTTCTCAAGACACCTGTCCCAAACGTGTATTTCATTATCCTAGAGGAGACAATAGCGGGGATGCGTCCAAACCTAATTGCGCCTTTAACACGACGAGACCCGCGTCCGGAGGGACGATCAGTCTCACGCCGGCTAATTCATTCCTGATTCTCTCCTGAACGTACGGACTTTCACCGCCCGCCTCGATCGTCCTGGAAAGAGACAGCAATATGTATGTGAAAAGCTACAGAAACAAGCTCAGTAGCAAAATGTTTAAGTATAAACCCGGTTTAATGGCACTGAGTAAACGCCAAAGACAAATAACCTAAAATCACAAACAAGAAACATGGAAGAAGAGCACAAAACTCCACAAGCAGCACATTGCATACAAACTATATATAAAAACTAGGTATGTTTATCAAGGATTGTTATGTACCGCCTTGGAACGGTCAGTAAAATGTAAATTTACTGGGGGTTTAAACCAGTTTAAGTGCAAAAAACTCACTCTTATCCCAACAATCCTAAATAAAGATAAAACGCAAAAGGTAAATCTTATCAAAGTATGTATTAACTTGAGGAATCTTAACAATAAAACAAAAAATAATAAACTTATAGGTAAACCCCATGTACTTCTATGATTAGAGATCCCAACTCTATCTACAGACGGAGGAATACAATTCAGAGCACCTAATGCAAAAACTTTTCAAAGATACGATGCAGTCATTGTTTGAAACTATGAACATCACTTACAGTCTGCCTTAAAAAATAAAAGTTTTAAAACCGTGTGATCATAGAGTTTCATAATAAAAAGCATCATTGTATCAAAACTGGGAACAAATAAAGAAAACATTACTAACAATAAAAGTGACATGTATTAGCTAATCTTTCTTTCCAAATGATTTGAAAATGTAAAATATTTGAAGAAAATGAAGTCACATGCCAAAACAATCCGAGTCAGCCAAAAAAGGTTTTAAAGATAACATGAATTATTTTGTTTCAGGAATTCATCTTCAAAAACTAGAAGGCAAGTGCTCTTTAAAATATTGCCTTTATATCCACTGTTTAAATAAAATACAAGTAATTCATTGAGTCTACGGCGGCAAAGGCAGGCGCCGCAGATACCCCTGGGACCGCAGATACCTCTGGCACCACAGTTACCGCTGAAAAACGTAGATGGAAACGGCATTCAGGGTAATGTTATCGAATTTCAAAATGTAATTGCGCGGTCCTAGAGTTGCCCCCTCTATCTGCTTAAAATTATGTTCCGACCGAGGATAGGCATTTTCTCGAGATGTTTGGGATGGCTTGGCGTATTCTGGTCAAGGTGGAACTATTCTCATGGGTGCAAACTAATAAAGTCATGTTGACATGGACATGTAAATGTTGGCTAATAATGATTTGTCCACACGTGTACCAACACAATTGTACCGGCAAATCATGAGGGCGATTTACAAATATGGCCATTCTTTTGAAAGGAGCAATGTAATTAGATGACATGTGCAAAGGTTTGGTGTCGTGGTGCATCCGGTACAGCACTTGTATTTATTTGACCTCTGTGCTCTTAAGTAGACATGTGGCGGTTTTTCTCTCATTAGTATGTAAGTTCAAAGCAGTTAGTTAAAACATAAAATGGGACGTTCATGTTAATTAGTAACTTCGTATATATGTAGTAGGCATGTATTTATCATTTATGTAGCTATTTGTCAAAAAAATACGTAACACATCTTAAAAATGAATATATGGAACTTTGGAAAAACACAGCAAAGTTTTGTGTCGTGAATGTGCATATGTTTCCTTCTCTTTGGTGTGGGGGTTTGGTTGGAATACTGGTATATTTTGATTACGAAGGATCTGCTTTAGTCGCTTTAATGCCGAAAACATTACCTTTATTGGCGCCGCTCTGAAGAGCGCGCCTATTATGGAATGGGATTTTATTTTAGTTAGTGGTAGGAGCGGTTTTTAAGTTGATTGACAGTTGGGTTTTACTGTTATTTTATTATGATTAAAAAATGCAAATGGATGGCGATTGCATGGGTGTTAAAAATGCTATTTGTGGTTGAATAGATTGTCTTCAATTTATCTTCAAAACATTATATTTGAAGAACGACAAATAAGTTTAATAACTGTTCCCGTTTCGTTTACGTTTTCCGATTGGTTAACTGTAATATCATGTGCCGGAAATGTAAATATTCGGAGGAGTTCCGAATGAAATGTAAAATGTGTGGAACGGTAATTATGTGAATGGGAATAATTATGTTTTATGTTGTTTTGTTATGTTTACTGCATTAATGAACAATGAGTTAAGCTGTTTTCTTTAATTTAATCGATTTTGGATTAAATGTTCACCTAACTTTATTTTTTAATGTGTTGAAGGTGACATTAGTAAAATTGTATTACGATTGCCCCCGAGTTGTTTTATTTTTAGAACACTACACATATCCGGATGTTGCTATTTTTAGAACCAGAAGATATTTCCCCGCTATTCATAGGTCAATAATGGAATTTCTACATCGTCGATTAATAGTTGGAAACTCGGTTTTGTCATGAATATACGTTTAAAATAAGTAAACACTAAAAGTGCACACTGACAGTTGATTACGATACATCTAACAATCTGAGTCATTACAGTAAAACATGGATTATAAGTGAATTATACGCGTAAGAGAAGATTTTCTGTTGAAAAAACTAATGTCAACAATCAGCATGGAATTGGGTTATTCGTATCAAAGGGCTATTCATGTAAGTATCCTTGAGTAGTTGTGTAAGTTTATGTGTTCAAAAATGTTTTTTTTTTTTTAATTTCTTTGGAATTCTTAAATCATTTTTATTTGCTAAACGTTAAGACAGCGTTTTAATATTTCTACATGTACTATAAATATACATGTTACATACTTTACATCTACTTATAATGCACCAGTCAATTGTAACCAAAGCCCCATCAGGTCCGAGGAATAGCTGGGACTTTGACTTTCTGTCCAGCCAACCCCGGGTAAAATCCTCGTCCTGCGGGGAAGAACTGATGGTCAAATCCTCGCCATATGCCCCGTACCCCAGGGAGCCTAGGTAAGGCATATTCCCTGCTATATCTGGCTCAAAGTCAAAACCACCGTATTCACCCGGCACTGTGAGGCCACCTGAAAGTTAAAAACACAGCCCATTTCCCCGGCATATCCCCAGACCTGGAGGGCCGTGATTACAATTGACTGGTGCATTATGTACATGTTACATATTTTTAAATGTACTTATGTACATCATTTATGTATATGATATGAGTATATAATCTTTTATTTGATTGTTTTATCTTAGAAAAATATTAGACTTAAAAATACCCATTATTTGTTTACAAACTGCATATTTTCAAAATAAACCTGTATTAAAAGATGTACATGGTTTCGGGCTGGAAGCCACAACAGCTTGGACACAAGCGACATTCATTTGCTTGGTGTAGGTCTCGTTGAACGCCATACTGTTGTGAATCATTATCAACCATATGCACAACATCTACACATATTTGCCTACCAACCCTTACTCTTGGCTAAAACGGGTATTAGTGCAAAATGTATAATTAATACATGTGCATTTGTATTTTACGGTTGTAGTTTCTGTTGGTTGATAATCAGAAGTCTAATTTCTTTCAGACAGGAAAAGGACTGAATATTACTATTATATGAAGAATTCCAGCCTGCATTAAATACTTTGTTGGATGATTGAGACAGATTTGACATCCATGTCTATCCACATCTGATAGAGATGATGTGAGTATTTCATATAATAAAAAGATGTTTGAGTTGGTGTTTGTTGTTTTATAAACTCACTGTTTTCAATAATCCAGTGGTTGTGGTGGTGGTGATGGTGGTGGTGATGATGAATTTTATTGATTAATTTAGTAATTTTCTTTATATTATATACATGTATGTATCAGCTTATTGTTGTTGTTTTTAAATAATGTTGAGAAATATTAAACTGTTAATATTTTATTTTGTATATGTATGGCAGTATTATTATCTATACAAATAAGTTAGAAAGTACTTTTTTTCTTTTACAGCACTAAACATTCTAGATGGGTAAAGAATCTGAAGGGGCATGAAAACCAAATCAGCATTGACTCAGCATTGAGTAATTTTCATCTGTGCAGACACTACAAGTACAAACGCATGGGAACAAACCAAACTTCAAATGTTGAAGAGTGAAGAATTATTGTGAAAAGTTCTAAATGTTAGAATAC
Source organism: Mya arenaria (assembly GCF_026914265.1). NCBI lineage: Eukaryota > Metazoa > Mollusca > Bivalvia > Myida > Myidae > Mya > Mya arenaria. Next base: position 13,904,775 of record NC_069130.1, on the reverse strand, counting down.
CATTGACTAAATAAAACAAATAGACATCGATTACCAACAGAGACTGTTTACATGTTATAATATTCAAAAGACATTAGTTGAGAACTTTCACTCTGACATTTTTGGAGGGGCATTACCGCCTGCTTAGTGTTCTTGTTTCTTGACATATTTTAATTTAAAAGTACATTCATTGTTTTTAAATCTGAATTCTGAGTTAGTATCATAAGTAAAATTTATTTATTTGAATGATTACATTTTATGAATAAGTCCAATTGAGCTTTTTACAAGAAAAAGGTTGATTCTTTAGCATTTTATTAGTTATAAAAATGTATAGTTACATGACATTATGTATATTTTCTTCAAAACTGAACGGTAAACTATCATAAATTGTCTTTTGAATTGTTCATTAGACATCATAGAAAATATTTAAATGATTTCAGCAGGTTGTCTTATTATTAACTATTTTTTATGAATTTGTAAAACTGCTATATATTTTCAAACATCGAAATACTGCTCTGTTCCAAAGACTCAAAAGATCAATCAAAATGATTTTTTCCATGTGTATCAATAATATGTTCGGTTGAACGTAATTTTTCTGTTAACTGAAGTTTATTTTACCAGAAACTGTTGTGTTTATTTCATAATCTCTGATAATGTGGGAAAAAAATGAAATAAAGACAAAATATTTTTAATTAACAGTAAAAAATCTTCAAAATTTGGATAAAAGTCCCATAACGTACCATGATAATAACTATTTTGTCCGTAAAAGCTTTATAAAAGTGTGTATTACTTATACCTTAATTCAGTTCAAATAATTATGGCCTTTAAGGATTTGTGTTTTCATAATACAGATTTCCTGTTATATTGAGCTGTGTCAATTTGTGTTGATGTTTGTTTTATGTACAATTACTACTTCTATTTCCTAACTTTTGTCTCATTTGTCAAATTGAATTGTTACATATTTAAGTGAAAAAACACACACACTATTTTTAAAGATGCACTCTTACTCCCCAATAAGACTTATGATAATTAATATTATTGTTTTCATTTTTCAAAATGGGTTGATAGATGTCAACAACAAGGTTTCTAATGAAGGATCTTGAGTTCAATTTGCTAATAAGAATGAACTTTAAACATGGTATTTCTGCCTTGTGATACTATAGTAGACCACAGTAAATCTTTTAGCAATCACCAATTGATCATTTAATATTTGTCATGCATTCTGCTATTATAAACAGGGTGACAAGCTTGTTATCAGTAAACGATATTTCAGTAAATGCATTATTTAGTAAGTAGTTATTGTTTTTTCATTCAATTTGATGTGTGTTATATATACAATTATATGTATTGATTTCAAATAAGAGTTTCACTTTAAAGATGCTCATTTAAAGATAATGAACAGACACACAAAAACTAGACACATTTGATACTAATTATACGAATGATTATTGTTTTATATATAGGTGACCTCTGATTTGTTTTGGAGATATTCATAAATGGGTGTTATTCTTTATTGTCTTCAGTTTCTTATACATTTATATATTTAGGATTTTTATAATTGCTTTTCTGGTATATATTACAATGTAATTTAATGCAAATGAAAACACACTTTAAACTGGACACATTTGATACTAATGATATAAATGATTATTGTTTACATGTACTCTGATTTGTTATGCAGATATTCATAAAGGGGTGTTCTTCATGTTATTATACATTTTGGACTTGATTTAGTATTGCTTTTCTGGTATATATTCATTTAATGCACAATGAAATTATTTTAAGTGTTTAGTATCACTTTCACACATTGTTTACTTTTTTTTTTGCATATTTGGCCTATTTATGCTTATATGTGCATTGTTGTATTTAAAAACCTTTGTGAAAAATAGAAACAGTATTATTTCCTTCATACATAGTCTGATGCATTTTCAGTTTGAATGCGTTATTTTTATCATATTTGAAAAAAATGCCATTGTCCAATAAAACACATGCTGTTTTTGTGTTAATATCAACTAAAACATCCATTTTCTACTCTTCTTTACTATGTAAATGAAGAAGTTAACATTAGTATTACTAAACAGCTAAAAACAAGGCATGTTATGTTATAAATGCATTTCATCTAGTAAACAATGTTCACTTTTTATATAACAGTTCAATAATTATGTTCTATTTATGTTTGCAACTTTACAGTTCAATAATTATGTTCTATTTATGTTTGCAACTTTCGGACGAAATGATAATATTTATTAAAGTACTACACAAATTGTTAAATTTTTATTTCATATCACTTCTTCATGATGAATGAGGTAACTTATTCTTCCCTACAAGTTGTCATTCCAGCATGGTGACGTTGCCCCCTCCCCTATATGATTAGAACTGCAGTGTACATGAACAATAACTCTATTTCAGCGTATTGCAAGAGTTATTCCCTTTGTATCTCTTCCTGTCCGGAGCATAACTAGAAAACTACTTTTTTGGAATTTCATTAAACATCATTCAATGGTATTTAGCACAACGAGAGGAAGTGCAGTGCACAATGACTATAGCTGTTTTTAAGCTAATTACATAATTATTGCCCTTTGCCACTTTTTCTTGACCAGAGCATTACTTTAAAACTACTTATGGTATTGAAATAAAACTTGGTATATGGGTATGTGGCAATGACAAAAAGTACAGTGCACAAGCACCCTAATTCTGTCTTGTTCATTAATGTACCCCACCCCTAATGAAATGTTCAACTTGAAAATCTTCAATTTCAATGCTTTTGCCTATGTTGTCATGCAGAAAACTACAAACATTTTGAGAATTTCATAGATGCGGTTCAATGCACCATAATATGCTTGTTGGCCTTGACATTCCTTGTTTTTTAACATATAACAAGTGCATAAACTATTAAACGGCGCCCTTTGATGCTTTGCATCAATGGTCTTTCTTGTTAATAGTGTAACTTATATTAGTTACAGCGGTCTGCGCTTGCGGTGTTTCTATCAAATATTTACTTAGCTCTTAGCGACGGCTTTGGTGATGCAAGATTTTCTTAGAACGTGGAACCTCTTCGGCAAATATACGAATATAACGATCAATATAACGCAATTAATTATAACGATTAGACGGTTAGTGTTTGTTGAAAAGCACCTTATAATAAAAAAATCGTTGCCCTCGTGGGCTTGGGAAAAGGGAGATGTCAAAATTCTAAGGAACCAAAAGTGACGGACTGACTGTATCCTCGACTAATTAGGATTCTCGGATGTAGGGAATTAATCAAAAGTAATAGTCAGACAAAACATTTAAATCATTTTTAGTTACTTTAGCCATTTATTCAACCTTATTGTCACAAGTATTTAGGCAAAAACGGTGATAGGTTCGCGTATGCGTTGTCGGCGGGACACAGGCACTAAAACTAGGCCACCATCTGGATTCGAGTACCTAGATTCGCTCAGTCTGACGTGGTCCGTGTCGGCACGTTTTTAATTAGGCCAGCACTATTTTAATCAATTGTTTATTGGGGAAGAAGTCAAACGTATCTTCAAAAATATTAATATCAAAATTTCAACTTGTAATAAAATATTTACAATATTTCGCAGGCATGGACATTTCATCATGTGAAATTACTCGTAGTGAGGGGTTAATATAATTTATATCCAAGACGAGACTTTCTTTTTGGGTATGTTTTCAGCGACACTAAACATTCCAGATGTCTTGAGGGCACAGGTGCTTTCCTCTCTGATCATTTTGAACAAAAGCATAGAAAATTAGTCTGTATTGCATTATCATTTCTGGGGATGTGCCTAAAACAGAAACAAAGATTCAATAATTCCTTTTTTTTTGACCCTAAGACTTTGGTTCATATTACCCATATTGTAATTTAACTTAGCCTTACTTCAAGAATTCACGTCCCGTTACTGCCATTTATAAATAGTGTGCAAAGCTGATGGGGTGGCCGGCGAGTTTTTAAGGATGTTTTGTGGGAAATATTGTGGGTTTCAATGGCAATAAATTTGGGAATAGTAAAACTGCATTATTTGCCATGTTCACGTTCGTGGTGGATTTATCTGTTGTTCAAAAGCAGTTCCTTAGTCATTAGTTAATAGTAAAAAAAATGAACTTTAGTAAAAATGGTTTCAAAGCCTTGCAGATACGCGCAAATATCGTGATAACCAGTCAAAAACAATGATTACCGCGATTCAAGGTCACAGCGCTCGTGATTTAATGGACTATGACGATACAATTTGATTTTAATATGGTACAAAAAAGATATAATTCAAGAGGCTTCTGACTTAGAATGTGAAACCATGGTTATAAATTACAAAACTTTTCTTCACATTATATAATAGCGAGGTTAAGAATTAATATGTGAAAAAAATGAAAATAGTGAGAATGACGGTCAGGATTTATTTATTTTTTCTAGTGATTCTGTGTTCTGTACAGTAAATGAATGCATTTTTAAAATGGTTAGCTACCCCATCCAGGATATCAAAACATCAAAATGTTGGTTAGTCATATAATAAAAAAGCATTGATTATAATGCAACGAGTGTCGCTGTACCCGGGTACATCAGTACAGTCAATATATTAGATGGTTGTATTGTGTCCAAATCAAAGAAAAAGAAAATACAATCTATTGAAAAATGAAATGCTCCAATACATGTATAACATTAAAGAATGCGCGTCACGACAATGTGACTTTGCATGGCGCTCATATGACAAGCAATTCAGGTTACGACAGGCCATGATGAGCTCCGTCTTCATGTACCAAAATAATGATCTGTATCGGCGCTGTATTTTTAGAACGTAATACATTTCAGGGAAATCCAATGGCCCTGGTTAATCAAACGGGTCAAACACGATCGTCTACACGATGTGCTTGCTTTATTAAGGAAAATGCTCGTGGGCGAGCTGCAAATTTAATCATAGCTATTCATAATGTGGGCCAGTTCTCCCCGCTAATCATGCGTGCAAATATAACCCCTGCAAACGCCAATTCAGGGTGGGGGCATGGTTTAAATACATCTCAACTTCCGGTTGATATAATTTCATTATGACGCTTTAAGGGATTATATAATACATTTCATAGAAAAAGAATTTTGGGTGGGAAATTGTTTAACAATTTTGTGGCGGAAAATAAATCGCAAGCCGTGAGTTGGCTTGACTGTCTTCAGTTAAAAATGCATAAATTATATACATATATAATTTAGAATTTAGTTGTATATGGGCTGAGCACCTCGGTGCTAGTTTTCACTTGGTAGGGAAATCCACAAGAGGGCCATAAATATCAAATTGGGATTTATACACAAAAATCTTTTTTTTATAGAATATAGATATATTTAACACTAATAATCCCGTTGCTGGAATTACAAAATCTGAAAGAGTCTGCTGCATGTATATTTCTCAAGGCCGGGAACGTCCTAGTACTTTGCGTTCCGGTGGTTGCATAGTTGCGTTGCGTTGCATTGCCAGGAGATTGCTGATGTTGCATTGGCTATTGAAAATTGGTGGTTGCATGATTGCGTTGCGTTGCATTGCCAGGATATTGCTAATGTTGCATTAGCTTTTGGCAATTGGTGGTTGCATTGTTGCGTTGCGTTGCGTTACCAGGAGATTGTTGCTGTTGCATTAGCTATTGGCAATTGGTGGTTACATTGTTGCGCTGCGTTGCGTTGCCATGAAATTGCTGATTTTGCATTTGCTGTTGGCAATTGGTGGTTGCATTATTGCATTGCCATTGCATTGCGGATTTTGCATTGACTATTGGATAATTTAGATGCAGACAGTAGTTGCTGAGTTGTCCCACTTTGCTAAACAGGCTATTCCAGCACGGGTAGGCCATAGGACACAATAACATTAGCAAAATGTTATTACATTTTGTATATAACATTTTGTATAATCACTTCATATAACGGGGCAGCCCAGCCTCTCTCGGCTTGCGGGGTTCGTTTCAACTCGGACTTTCAGCCGTGTGTCACTTTGACCTATGATGGAGTTCGTTCGTTTTCACGGCCATATCTTGCCAATCCTTTTACTAACTATTCGGTTTAAGCTGTTATTCCAATAGCATTTATTTAATAGCAAAGTTATTATGCTCTTATTACGTTGGTTATGTAGAATTAAACTCGGAAACTTTCAATGTCGTTTTGTTCTTGTTTCTGTTCAAACGAAGTCGTAAAATAAACGTTTATTGCGGCAAAAATGAACTTTATTACGATCACTTTCGTGTAATGGACGTTTATTGTGGCCAAAGTACACTGTTGTTTACGGCATAAATTAATGAATGTAATGAACGTTTAATGCAGCAACAAATGACTTTTCTTTCGGCCAATATTATGTTATGCAGGTATTCCACTGTCACCACTATTTAAGGTGCGTTCCTCTTGGCAATGAAAGACGTTTATTACTGAAAATATTCATCGTACAATATGTTTTCCTGTTTCATATATCCAATAAGTTTTTTCAACGTTTCCTTTGGTGGTGGGAGCACATAGTTTATTTGAAAAAAAATAAAACCAGTCAATAGAAAAAGAAGAATTATAAAGTCGCGTTGTGTACAAATGTTACACTGATGGTAAAGACCATGATTTTGGCTCTGAAAGGCTTAAATTTGCTGTAATTGATAAATGTACCAAAACTACTTTAGTGAACCCTCTTTTCCAATGACCATTCCACGGCGTTGACCAAAATATGTGATATTTTAGGGCACTTGTTTTCTGTTGAAATGTGACGTTGTGTGTTAAGAATTGAATATAATTTTATGGGTTGCATTGATGTATGAACTGTCGGGAAACGCCTAGTAGTAGTAAGTTGTTAAATTATGATATTAAAACATTGATTTGACACATTTACTGTCAAGTTTAACCTAAAGTTTTTTTTTGAAACACTCGGTTTTGTAAAATGTATGCTTAAAATATTTAATATTAATTTCTGATTCTTTATCGAAAGGCAGATGCAGAGATTCCAGTGCATCTGAAAATCATTTTGATAAATGTCTTTACTTTTGGTTTGCTGTCAGATAAACTGATTATATAATTATGAAACACATACTTTTATTAACAACTGTATATACAGAAACTCATTCAATTCTGATTGCTATTTTGAATACGATTATTTATTATTATTATTATTATTATTATTATTATTATTATTATTATTATTATTATTATTATTATTATTATTATAAGGTAATATGTACACACAGACTTAAAATACATTCAAATAGTTTGCAAAACATATGAAATCACTATGGAGTTTATGAGTAGGTAATACAAGTCATGTCAAATATATCAAAAAGTTTCATTTGAAGCATTCAAAGGTCATGTAAGCTTCTTTTCCTGTGGTCGTGTTCTTCTGTTTGACGAGAAGTTCTGTATCTCCGAACATAAGCGTAGTTTTTATTGTCTGCTGCTCATATGGAATATCGGTGCTGTTTTCGAGCTCAACATCCCCGAGCAGTTCACATCCGGGGTCTGTTGTGAACTCGGGGTTCTTCTGTGTCGTTCTGTACACGGGTGTGTCGGATATTTTACTATTAGGATAACTCTCACAGGACACCTGTTGATCCACTCTCACCTCCTCGTTGACCCGAACGAACACATTGAAACATTTAGGCACCAACCACTTTCCATCCACACAAACCTTCTCTCCATCTTGGTGCTTCTTTCCATCAAAATGTTCACACACTTCTGTCCCATACGTGTATTTCATGATCCTGGAGGAGACAATGGAGGGGTTATGTCCAAACCTCACGGCACCTTTCAGCACGACGAGGCCCGCATCTGAAGGGACGATCAGTCTCACCCCGGCTAATTTATTCCTGATTCTCTCCTGAACGTACGGACTTTCACCGAAACCGCCCACCAGAATAACGGTTCGCACGCTTGTTATCTTTGGTTCAGCTAAAAGAGACTTCAGATGCTGGATCAGCAGAACGATTGGTCTTTTAAACCATGATTGGACAACTGTTACATCAATTTTCAGCTTGTCGTTTCCTCTCGTAGTGATGGCATTTTCACGCACTTTTAAGGACGCAATTTGTTCCTCTAAAGATTTGGAAGAATACTTTCCCGCAAGATCTCTCAGCGAGGCAGAAACACGAACAATTATCTGCTTTGTTTTGTCTGTGTCGAATGACCGTTTCTTATGTTCAAATTCCCGAGTGACGTCGAAATAATCATTCATTTCAGTCTTTCGGAGTTCAGTGAGAGCTTTTTCCCCAAAAAGTTTATTCAACATTTACATGTAATTTTCATCCACATAGATGCCTCCCCACGGGCCCCCACTTGCTTTGTGGATTTCTTTCAGGGTTCCATCTGGTTTTCTTTCATGGACAGATATATCTGCGGTGCCTCCTGCATTTTAAAACAATGATAAATTGTTTTGTTTCATGTATTTAAGGTAAACGTTACCTGTCGAAACTAATTAAAAAGCAATCTTGACTCAATAGTTATTGAACAAATAAGTAAATTGTAAATGGACGATAAGTTATTTCCTAATTCCGTTTTCAAATAAGGAATAGGGAACTAGTTCCTAATTCCTTATTCAAAATGAGTTATTGTAGATATGCATAAAATCACTTTTTTGTGATGTGTTTCGTATTTTCATAACAATTCTACAACTTTGTGAATAAAATAATGCACGAAAATGGACATAAAATCGAATAAGGAATAAGGAACTATTTCCATATTACTAATTCAAACTCGAATAAGAAAAAGAAACATTTTAAGTAATACATTTGTTTTCAGATACCTAGGCAGAAGTGGTCTACATAAAATGTTTTCAGAAATGCATTGTCTATAAAAGAGAGTTTTAGCACTTAAAGTGCTTTTAAAACGCTCTAAATCCGAATAAGAATTTACGAAAAATACTCAATTTCAAAGTGCTTAATTTGCTCATTTTTTACGAAATATCAACTGAACATTGATTTTATGAAATAATTTGAATAAATGCGTTGACTTATTCATAGGGATGGAGCGTTTCAAGTACTGTATAACGCACATTAAGTGGAATAAAGAATAAGAAACTAGTTCCTTAAAGTGCTTTTAAAACGTACCAAACTCCGAATAAGGCACAGAAATCTTGAAAACGTCAAAAATTTAACTAACTCGTTTGATAACCTTTCGACAAAATAACTATGCAGAAGTGATCTTTATAAAAAAGTTTAAAGAAATGTATTGTCTACTCAAGATATTTTTGGTGCTTAAAGGGCTTTAAAAACGCTTCAAAATCCAAGTAAGAAATATAATGTACGAACAATTCTCAATTTCAAAGTGCTTAATTTTCTCATTTTTGACGAAATGTCAATTTAACATTGATCTTATCAAATAATTTGAATAAATGCGTTGACTTATTCAAAGGGATAGAGCGTTTCAGGTACTTTATGCGCACACTAAATCGAATAAGAAATAAGAAGGAACTAGTTTCCTATTCTTTATTCAAAGTCTAATAAGGAACAGAAACGGTGAATTATTAACTTTTTAAGTAAGGCATGTTTTGATCAAATAACTATGCAGAAGTGGTCTACATAGAAAGTTTGCAGAAATGCATTGTCTATTCAAGAGAGTTTTAGTTCTTAAAGGGCTTTAAAAACGTAATTAAACTCTGAAATCTTGAAATGTACATATATTTGGAAAAACGGATGAGAACACACTCCATAAATGATCAATAAATTAGTTAAACAAACTTTAATTGACCTTAAAACCTTAAATATGATATTTTCGTGTCCTGTTGTGGTTCAATTGGTGGCTCGTTTCTTTATATCCAGACAAAAACGTATCAATGATATTTTTGCGCAAGCCCAACAAGCTACCAAATCCGATTCTGGTCATACAGAATGCCCAAATAAGCAAAGTCAATAACTATAAGCATCTAGGTCTTACTTTTTCTAACGATTTTCAACGAAGATCTTATAAAATGGCTTCGACCGAAAGAGCTTGGCAAAGTATTGTATAACTTTCCATTACGTTTGTTGTATCACTGTCAAGCTTAAAGAGCATGTATTTGTATTTTTTTTCTTTATTTGACCCCAAATGATAATAAACGGACGTCTCATATAATGGCTCTAACCAACAGACATTGGCAACGTATTGTTTTATAACATTCCATCACGTTTGTGGTATCACGGTACAGCTTAGAGAAAATGTAGTTTTCTTTGAATCGATCCCTGTTATAGTATGTGGACACTGTATGAGACAACTGTTATCCGAGAATTAAAAGAAACGACATTGAGGCAGTTCAAAAAGGTCCTCAAGAATCATCACAGGTTCAACAACCTGTGCAATGTTGATATGCTTCTCAGCCAACTTCTTTGGGACAATCTATCCGAACGTAGACGAAAACGCCGTAAAACTGAAAATCAAAAATCACCTTACCCCTCACTTATTCGAGTTTGAATAAGGAATAGGGAACTAGTTCCTTATTCCTCATACGACTTAGTGTGCGTTATAAAGAACTTGAAACGTTCCATTCCTTTGAATAAGTCAACGCATTTATTCAAATTATTTGATAAGCTCAATGTTCAAATGATATTTCGTCAAAAATGAGCAAATGAAGCTCTTTGAAATTGAGCATTTTTCGTAAATTATGTTCCTTATCTGGATATTGGAGCGTTTTTAAAGCACTTTAAGCACTAAAATTGTCTTAGACAATGCATTTCTTTAAACTTTTTATATAGACCACCTCTGCATAGTTATTTTGTCGAAAAGTTATAAAAAGAGTAAGTTAAATATTTGACGTTTTGAAGATTTCTGTGCCTTATTCGGAGTTTGGTAAGTTTTTAATGCACTTTAAGTACTAAAACTCTCTTGAATAGACAATGCATTTCTGTAAACCTTCATGTAGACACCTTCTGCATAGTTATTTGATCAAAACATGTCTTACTTAAAAAGTTGATAATTCACCGTTTCTGTTCCTTATTCGAGTTTGAATAAGGAATAAGGAACTAGTTCCTCATTCGATTTTGTGTGCGTATAAAGTACATGAAACGCTCTATCCCTTTGAATAAGTCAACGCATTTATTCAAATTATTTGATAAGATCAATGTTAAATTGATATTTCGTCAAAGAATGAGCAAACTAAGCTCTTTGAAATTGAGTATTTTTCGTAAATTATGTTCCTAATTTGGATATTGGATTGTTTTCAAAGTACTTTAAGCACAGAAACTCTTTTGAATAGACAATGCATTTCTATAGACCACTTCTGCATAGTTATTTTGTCGAAAAGGTATAAAACGAGTAAGTTAAATATTTGACGTTTTCAACATTTCAGTTCCTAATTCGGATCTTGGAGCGTTTTTAAAGCATTTTAAGTACTAAAACTCTCTTGGACAGACAATGCATTTCTGTAATCTTTTTATGTATACCACTTCTGCATAGTTATTTGATAAAAAATATCTTACTTAAAAAGTTGAAAATTCATCGTTTCTGTTCCTTATACGGAGTTTGAATAAAGAATAGAGAACTATTTCCTCATTTTTATTCGACTGAGTGCGTTATAAAGTACTTGAAACGCTCCATCCCTTTGAATTAGTCAACGCATTTATTTAAATTATTTGATAAGGATTTAGAGCGATTTTGAAGCACATTAAGTCTAAAACTCTCTTGAATAGACAATGCATTTCTGAAAACTTTTTATGTAGACCACTTCTGCATAGTTCATTTGAAAAGAAATGTATAAGTTTATATTCCTTAATCGAGTTTGAATAAGGAATAGAGAACTACTTCCTTATTTGATTTTTTTTCTATTTTCGTGCATTATTTTATTCACAAAGTCGTTTAGTTGTTATAAAAATACGAAACACATTACAAAGAAGTGATTTTATGCATGTCTACAATAACTGATTTTGAATAAGGAATAAGGAACTAGTTCTCTATTCCTTATTCGAAAAAGGAATAAGAAACTAACTTGTCGTCCATAAATTGTAACAATAACCCAGAACAAGTGAAAGTGACAGATAGAACCCTAATTGTAATAACTTGTTGTTTTTCAGTAGAATACTTTATGATCCCTAACCTCCAAGATCGACGACCATGAACTGTGATCCTTGAAACGCTACAGCGCCCTTCACGTCTGTACCCAATGTTTCACACCAGATCGAGGCACATTCCGGCTCCAAGGCCAGCTTAAGGTGATTTGGGTCTACTCCAGCCTTAACAACAAGGTTTTACATCAGCATATGTAAATATAATTATCCTTTTTACGTATTCAATAGTATGTGACAATCCCCTTTAAATCAAGCGGGCCAAGATGGCCCTATATCGCTCACCTGAGTAAAACTTTGTGCTATAGACTTGTTAATAATTTAAAGTGATTGATAGGACAAGAGCAATTTTAGGTTATTTCTATGATTAAAGCGCAATAACTCTAGGGTAATTACAGCAATTTTGCTAATTATCATACACGTGCATACACATTCTGACCAAATTTAGCCATGATTGGACAAAGTGTTCAAAAGTTATTGATCGGACTACATACTGGGTGGTGCCTGTCTACCTTTCCATACACCCTAGGTGTAACTATTATTACGTCTATTTTTTTAAACACATGACAAATATGTATTTGTTAAAAAGATACAAAGGACAATAACTCTTACAATATTTAGGTTGGATTTGTATGAAACATAGTCACAAAAAAACACAATTTTCTATGAGTAAGTTCATGAAGTTTGAAGTCGGTACCTTCACTGATTTTAAAACAATAAATTTACAATAAAAAACAACAGAAAACCCATATTCGAACTTGACTTAAAAATTATTAAAACAACCTTCCATGATATTTGGGCTGAAAATGTTAACTCTAGAGTGCTTACAGGTTGTTTTTTCTGAATTTGAGCTCTGTGACCTAGTTTTTGACCCCAGATGAGCCATATTCAAACGTGAGCTAGAAATCATCGAAACAAACTTAATGACAAATTTCCAGGATATTTGGGCTGAAAATATTACCACTAGAGTGTTAGCAATGTTTTTCCATATTTGGGCTCTATGACCTAGTTTTTAACACCAGATGACCAATATTCGAACTCGACCGAGTAATTACTATGACAAACATCCTGACCAAGTTTCGTGACAAAAATGTGACGACTAGAGTGTTAACAAATTAAGTGGGGACGGACGACGGACGACAGACGACGAATGACGGACAACCATCGATCCTAATAGCTCACCGGCTAAGGGGAGCTAAAATAAATTCAAATTCAATGAAAATACTTCGATACACAAACTATTCACAGATACTTGTCCATGTATCAGTATTAAATAATGAACGTTTATACTTAAAGAGCTTATAAACTTATCCAGGTTTAATCTAAGGAATACATAAGGAATATATATTATAAAATACTAAGAATTTTCTTTCGGCAGAGCTATTTTAGGTAGTCTATTGCTTTATTGCGTTCTATATTTAGATAATGTCTTTATATTAATATTACATGTATGAAAGCCCTCCTCATGAATATATTAATTCCTAGTGATATGAACGTTTTAACTTAAATACTATCAAATACGTCTGTACTAATATAGCCTTTATCAAAAATGTTATTTTAAGAATGCAATGCGTTCGGTGTGATAGGAGAAATATCAATTATCTCATCGGGGTGTTCGGTTTGATATGATATAGATTTATAAATTACAAGATTGGGCCATATGTAACTATAACGACAGTCCAGTGATCTCACGGAAGTAAATTGACCTCAGTCAATGATATACATGGTCGGAAAGATCATTCTCATGCCAATAAACTCTCAATGATGTAAACAATGCAACAAAAACCGTCTTACTTCTATAGACGCGTCCCTCATAAATCTCTTGGCATTGTCATCCCAGATAGCCGGAACGGTCAACACGAACAATATATCAGTTTCCTCTAATCCTATCTTTTGTGTAGTAACCGCCTTTAGCAGGTGTTCTTTCAGGTACTTGATCGACATGACAAACAACGGGAAAGCCGTCATCTGCTCTCCACAAAAGTCCTCTACCGTAACGTCTTTCGTCAAGTGCTAAAGTTAAACTTTATATAGGTGATACGCTCCCGTATCTAATTTGCTCTTATTGATAAATATCGGGATATATGGGATGTTGAGTACTCATAAAAAATGTTTATATTCCACCCAAATCGAAGGCGATAACCCAGATACATGAATTGATAAGGATATTTTTAAATCAAAGTAATCTGTGTTTGCTGCTGCCATACCTAATGAGGGTGTTTCTCGTAAGACTTTGAACCTTGTTCCTCTAAACAAAAGCATCGTTTTATTTTAGCTTGTTTGCTTGGCTAATATGTGTTTGGCGACTTGGCTAATTTGTTTGGCGACTTGGCTAATTTGTGTTTGCCTATTTGGCTACTCGGGTAATTTTATTTGGCTACATGGCTACTTGTTTTCTTCGCTGATTTGTGTTTGGCTACTTGTGTAAATACGTTCATCAAGTTGAATTTCTTTTATTAATGACTTACCTCATTATTATGCAGAACCATCTTAAACCTCCGAAAAAGCCTCCAGCCGTGGTGCTCATCATCTTCAGCTAGGGTTGCGTATTTGTCTTCAGCCTCGAAACCAAACTTGTCAAACTCTCCCTCTGGGTTCAGAAGGACAGATGTAGGTGTTTTCAGTGACACCAATCTTGCGGCCCCGCCCCGGCGAACCAGGTCTGGTTTGTCTGAATTTTGTTGGGGTCGTCTCGGAATGAGAACGCATATCCGCTGTATGTGGTTCCGAAGTCGAAAGCTGCCACCAACAGTGCCTGGTTTTGAGCATTTCTTGCCATGGTTGGTAAAAACAACACGCTACTCGAAAATAAGACAGACATGTAAGGTTGAGAGTGATTTTGTAGTTTCTGCCTCCCAACCACGGGTTTGTGGATTTGAGCTACACTAGTGGCACGTTCTCAAGGCTTCTTAAAATTGTATATTTAACCGGGAAGTGGACTCTGATTAATATCAGCATAAAGCTGTTTAAACAATAAGACTTAAATACTTTTGTACTTTAGACACTGAAACACTTTGCACTTGAAAAAATAATTTGAAAACTTTCAAAACGATCATCATTTGAAATTGTTTTCACTTCTTATGAATTTTATTGAACTATTGTTTGATTTACTTGTAACCATGTTT
The DNA here is from genome assembly GCF_026914265.1 of Mya arenaria. Lineage (NCBI taxonomy): Eukaryota > Metazoa > Mollusca > Bivalvia > Myida > Myidae > Mya > Mya arenaria. The sequence continues at coordinate 13,889,707 of NC_069130.1, read as the reverse complement.
TCCAATAGACTGAGGAACTGTTTGTTTTCGATAAGAAAAAATGTTAATTAATTTTGAAGCCAAAATCCCATTGACGGTTAGGATGAATTATTTAGTGAGCCTTCATTTCATGTAGCAGTTATTTCTACTAAACGTTCAATGCAAGAATTTCACGTACATGTTCTAGAAATTAATGATTTAGTTAATTACAATTGGTGCGGTCAGTCGGTTCGTATACCCGACGTACAGATCTGACTTATCAGAAATTGATTGATTGCCTGTTTATGTGTATGCCTGCGAGAAAGAAAAAATCGAAAAGGTGAATAAAGGCGTAAAAATAATTAAGTTTTTATCGAATATTTATTATAGATATAGGCGCATAATTTAAACAAGAGCTGTCGCTCGACTATTCCGCCGCTTTATAGATAAGAACTGCATGGATGGCCGTAAAATATGATTTAATGCAAAACCTTATCCAGAATGTCTAAGTCAAATAATAAAGGAGCAAACTTTGTATACTATGCAACATAGAGTTATCATACTTGATTGTTTAAAGTTTCAATGCAATACATCAAGTAGTTGCTCTCAGAGTTATTGACTTAATTGACTTAATTGCTTACATGCAAAACCATAATTGCTAAGTTGAATAATAAAAGGTAATAAAGGGGCAACATTTATATCCTATGCAAGACAGATTTATCCTCATTAATTAATTAAGAAGGTTCAATGGTTGGGAGCTTATGTATAAAGTTTCAATGCAATACATTATGTATTTGCTGAGATATTGAATTAAGTGTGGTTACATGCAAAACTTTAACAAGAATTTCTAAGTCGAATAATAAGGGGCCATCATCTGCAAAACAAGGTAATCTAACTTGGTTTTTCAAGTAGGTTGGATTGTTGAATACCGATTCATTAAGTCGATTGGATAGTTAGATATGCATATCTAAAGTTTCAATGCAATACATGATGCATTTGCTGAGATAATGGGTGAGTAGTATAGCTCTCCTTATTCTTCGAATAGTCGAGCTAAAAACGCTCCTTGTATTTTTCTCAGGGTGCGCCATTCAGATTTTGAGCTATATTTATCGATTGCTGTAAGTACAACATATAAGACAAGGGAATATACAAACAAATATTAAACCCTTCATTCGTTCACATTTTAGGTAAAACTGGTCAAGTGTGTCGGTTATTTGACCGATTGTACAATATGTTATTGAGATGTACTTCAGAAATAAATTAGACTTTAAAGATTTAAAAAAAAAAACTAAACTACTTCCCTGTTGATCAAATATTCAACAAATATTCATGATCTAAACTTCGATAAATTGGTCATACAACTCTTATATTCAATTTAGCTAGTTACTTTATAAGACGTTGATAAACAATTATCTATACTTTTTTGCCAAAATTAATAAATAAAAACGTAAAAATATTAGTTACCTTCAAAGGTCCGCTAGACAAAATGATAGCTATACCTACTATGTTGACTTCTGTTATCTTTTATTCGTTGAAATTTGATAGCAATTAATCTACTTCCTGTACCGTGAAAAGTAATTTATTTCAATTGATATGAGATTTGCTATAGGGGAATATGTTAAAGTTTGTTAAATTAGAATAACATTGATCATTTGCTATTTTGAGAGAAAAAAATGAAATAAACACGATAACGTTTAAATATATATATAGTTGAAGAAAAATTCCACCAATTAGTAGTTTAATGATAATAATTGTTTACGTTGAAAAAATATTGCACCTGATGTATTTGACCACTTAGCGTTCCATTTGTATTGCAATTGCATGTGTAAAAAGAGAAAGAAGACCACCTCTTTGATTGGTTTAAAACGAATCGTATTGCTGTGAATTACAATTTTAAACCTTCAAAACAACCGCTAGCAGTGGTGCTTGACTTCGTGCCATACAACCGTAAAAGAGTCAAGAGTTGCTTCTTAGATTCAGCAACACTGACATTGGTGTTTTATCAGAGGCTAGTTGAGTATGGCGTACTGGCTCAGAAGTTTCAATATGATAACAGCTTAGCTCTATCAAATATAGATACAGCTGTTTTATAGCTAAAGTTGTTATCTAAATATAAATATGTTGTTGTTGTTGATGGAGTGGGGGTTTTTTTTCGAAGTAAAGCTATAGGTATAAAATACGGATGTATAGTTTATGTAGAGTTTATTTACAAATACATCAAGGAAAAAATGCCCATGAGTATACAACAAGAAACATGTATATTTACAACAGATTGTGTCATTTTATTACTTTTATATTGTTACTAGTTCTTTACTTTTCTTGTAATTGCTATATTGCTACAGCTATAAGCGATAGCTACAGATATAAATATAAATTTAAAGCTTTAGCTATATGTGTACAGCTTTAGCTATATGATTATATTGTTGTTGGTGGTACATGTTAGTGTCTTTCGGAACGCCGTAGTCGAGCAGCCCTATCCACAGTGTACCACGTTTGTTATGCCTGAATCATGCCGTGGTCGTATCGGAAGGAGAAAGCATAGCCACTGTTTGCTGTTCAATTACCGTAGTCCCATCCGTAGTGTACCATGTTTGATACGGCCGAATGATAAAGTATAGCCACTGTTTGCTGTTCAAATACTGTATCACCACCTGCAGTGTACCATGTTTGTTATGCCTGAATCATGTGTGGGGTGTCTCGAAAGGAGAAAGCATAACCACTTTTTGCTGTTCAGATACTGTATCATCATCCGTAGTGTACCATGTTTGCTATGTCTAAATCATGTCTGGGTCGTCTCAAAAGGAGAAAGCATAGCCATTCTTTGCTGTTTTAATATCGTAGCACCTCAAGCAGTGTCTTTATATTTAAATAATACAAAACACCACTGCGGGTCATGTGGCATAATAAAGACCGGCCAGTCAGCCCTTGCAGGTGTATATGGACCGAGGCGTTAGCCTAGTCTATCATACAATACCAAACATTAAAATTACCTTTGAATATTGGCAAATAAATTTAATGTGATAAATTGATAAAGCAAATAATGTACAAACATTTCAACTTTTTAAAAACATTTCAAAACGTGATTGTACACTATATCAATAATAACAGTAAAGATACAACTTACAGATGGTTCTTTTTTTTAATAGTTCACATAAAGACTGTACAGAAACAAAACTCATAACTGTGAAACACTTAACTCATTTGTCACAGTCAACAGTTTCACTTGTAGTAAATCTGTATATTGCACCCACTGAAGTTAAATGCAGGTGATGACCCCTTGGCATAATTAACATTGTTTTCATTCATTGACACCATGCCCACTGGCAAGATCAAATTTTTCGCCTGGAGTTTTTCAAATTCATTTTGCTTGTTCATTACAGCATTACAACAATATGCACCTGAAGAGTTTTCGTAGTGTGTTATGTCCTCTAAAATGCGTTCCGTCTGTGAGGCTGACAAGCAAAGCGCATCGTTCATTCCATCATTAAATTCAGAATAATTCTGACATTACTCGCCCTTGCTTTAGGGTAGTGTCCTTAACGTAACTGCAAACAGATGATTCATTGCGTTGCGCTGAAATCGTCATAATGTGACGTGATTCGAAGCCGGCATGACTAAGAGATGTGATTGCTGTTGCACGTTTGCAATGATTTGTGTCAGCTGGGGCGATGGCTTGTTTGTTTTCAACATAACCTTTCCCCTCCCGACTAACCATCTTGTTGCTGCAGTTAAAATCCTCTAACTTTATAATGTCAACGCTGAGAGGTGCCTGGCTATACCACCTCTGATAGAGAGCAATGAACTGCGTTTATATAATTCCCCATTTGTACTTCGTATTATCTCATAGAGATATTTTAGCAAACTTTCAAGACGCGGATTTTCCCAGCTTTCAAAGTTAGTTTTACAACACTTTTCTTGTAAATACGTCCTGAATATTGACACAGCATACTTAGTTGCAGAGTTTGTGCTCTTAGAGTCTTTATCATCGATTATTTTCTAAATTTCGTGCTCATTTAATTTGGCAAATCGACCATTAAGCTGTCGGCTGGCCATGTTTACATACCAAAATGTTTCGCCGTTGTGAAAATCGCAAGCTGAACTCAAATATTTTATGACGTCAGCGGTCCATGTTATATTTTTGGCGAGGTCCGGACCGGTCAAAAATATAATATGGACCGCTGACGTCTCAAAACTGTACTTTAATTACAATACAATGATATACGGACCGATCGACTTTATATATAATAAAAAGGGATACGTGTATGTGAGGTGAAATACTGTAAAATATGACAATCAAAACTTTTTTACTTTTGTCATGTACTTTGAGTTAATAAACTAAGAAATATGGATAAACTGGACTAACCATACTATGAAAACAACTGTTTCTTAAAATTTAATAAATGCACCCATCCAAATATCTGTTTTACCTCAATTGTATTACTCATTGTATGTATGTTCAGTAGATGATCTTCCCACATACCACACTCATTTTCTTAAAATATACCATATAATATTCCAAATGAAAAATGAATATTCTTTTTATTGAAACAAAATTACGAGTAAATTGAAGTGAATATTTATGTTATGCTTTCTGGTGATTTATAATAATGTATAGATGAAATAAAGAAAATGTTCAAACTGTTTCAAACAATGAAAATATCGATTTGATAGTTTCGACTGTTTTGAAATTTTGACAAGCTCTGACGTACAAATCAAACATCAACGCGCAAAGGGCGTTAAACGACGTAATTTCCGTTACGATGAAACATTTATGTACTTAGTAGGCATATAATAAAAAGAAAATTGTTGTAGCGTTAGATAACTATAAATTATACAAAAAGTAAATATTTCCCACGTGAAATATTGATGTTTGTGCCCAATCAGTGACATATATTTGAATATAAAACTTAAACAAACAATTATCCTCTATATAATGTATACCATGGCGGTAATTTATCTTATCAATGTTAGATGAGATATAACAGCGAATTATCAAACACGTACAATCTGATATGATCACAGTTGCTGCATCAATATTGCCCCATGTCCAACTTTAATATATGTACGTAATCGTCATTGCACATAGGTTCAATGAAATTTGTAATTTACTTTTCAACGAAACGTAGTATTTTAGTTGCAGACGGGCGCATTTTACGCACAGTACTGCACTTGATAATATATAGTATTTAATAAACGTAACCCTGTAAAAGAAGCACAGCTGAAACATATGTTTCAAAATGTGAAGAAAGATCGGCAAACCACAAATGTATCCATGAAATTTCCAGAGAAGGTAATATTTGAAAGATTACAACGGTGAAGCTGGTTACCTCGTTGTTTACTCGAACAAAGGTCTGAACAATCAGCCCAATGTCCTACCATTGGTATTTATAGTAAGCGTTGTTTGTCAGATTGCAGCGTTGTGGGTAGCAAGGTACGTCCTTGAAGGTGTCCAACCATTAAATAACCTCATTCTCTGATAGCTTCATTAGCCACAATGTTAAATGTAATGCCTAGTGGGACCATATAATATTGGTGTCGTTTGATAAGATACTTATTGATATTCAGTAATATTTATCCTGAATGACCTTAAGTGAATCATTCATTATAACAGTTTGTATAAATGCTCTTTACATCAGCTGTAATCGAACACGAATGACATATTTTGCCATCCTTCAACGCAAAACAAACGTATGAGATTATTGAGTAATAGACATAGTTCTTGCTCAAAAGTAGGCATACAATACTTGAGAATATACTTGTCTGAATTATTTAAAAATTATTATAATAATTACGCATCCTTAATAATGAATTAATATAAATTGAATCCTTCTTAGTGTATCCTGTTAATACATACCAAAAATTGGACCACATGCAAGCCGTTTATGCATGCATGCTTATAAACAAAAAACAACGTCTCATCAGTTTACCAAAATGTTATCTTCACCGACAAAAGGCTCATGTGCATATATTTTGTTCTTTTATAAAGATATAGCCCTTTCTTGGGGCTTTAAATAGACGACTGTATGCAACGGATACACCCCTCTTTAATTATTTTTCTTTCAAAACATGCGAAGATCGCCTTTCCCGCAGCGAACTCATCCGTTTGAGGTGACCGTTTATAATTCCAATATGTATTGATGAATGAAACTGCAAGTGTTTATCGTGTATTTGTACGACTTTACCCCAAGCAGAGCTTTGGAAAAAGTGCCTTTTTACGGTTGTAAGCGAACCATGCACGAGAATTTCGAGTAATCCCACTAACTGATACATTGTATTTAGAAAGGCCATGATAATAATCTAATGTTTATCTTTCGAAAAAATATTTCTATTTATATATTTGTAAATATTTATTTATTTATTTATTTATTTATTTATTTATTTATTTATTTATTTATTTATTTATTTATTTATTTATTTATTTATTTATGCATTTATGCGTTTATGCATTTATGCATTTATTTATGCATTTATTTATGCATTTATTTATGCATTTATGCATTTATTTATTCATTTATTTATGCATTTATTTATTTATGCATTTTTTATTTATGCATTTATTTATTTGCTCACTAACATATGCAATACACTTATCGTCGTATAAGTCACATACAGTGACCTCGTACTAGCTTTATTATCGCTGTTGCCGCCTATAATAAACTCGGACAAATTGGTGTTCGTTCTAGCAATACAGCTTCTTACGTCTGTAAGTGGACACTTCTGAAGAAAAACACTTACTGTATCTATTAGGTTATTGCTCATGTAAAAAACAAGCTTATTTCTAGGCAGCAACATCGAAAGTAAATCTAGTTTGAGGTCACTGCATGAGATATAAATCATTGATATTCAGTTATACGAAATGATGATGATGATGATGATGATGATGATGATGATGATGATGATGATGATGATGATGATGATGATGATGATGATGATGATAAAACAGTCATTCTGATTTCTTTGCTCAACAGGACGAGTAGGAAAGGTGGTTTACGAAAGGTTCAAACTGTTGTTATGGGTGATTTACATTCACTCAGTACGTTTAAAAGTTCAGAGGTCATTCTGTAAAATTGGCTTATAAATCCCTGTATTTTCTTAATTCCAATTAGTTGTATTCTCAATAAAATATCGATTTCTTTGAGGATAACCGCCTTAATAGTTGCAATTCCCTTCCTGCGAAGATAAACGCATGAGTAATCAAAATTCCAGTGTTCTCAAGATTAATAACATGTTAATAATTACAATTCTGTTACTCTCAAGACTAACTCATTTATAATCAAAATTCCATTCTTTTCAAAATAAACACAATTATATACTCTTCCATTGCAGTATATGTATTCTAGTGTTTTAATAGTTTGCGAGAGGATTATAACAGTATTTTCGAATATTTCAAAATGTTTTATTTGAAGCACTCAAAGGTTAAAAATGTTTCTTTTCCAGTGATCGTGTTCTTTGTTTTGACGAGAATTTCTGTATCCCCAAACATGAAGGTAGTTTCTATAACCTGCTGCTCATATGGAATATCGGTGCTGTTTTCAAGCACTACAGTCCCTATTAGATCACATCCGGGGTCAGTTGTGTAGTAGGGATTCTCTTGTTTCGTCCTGTAGATGGGTGTGTAGAGTATTTTACAGTTGCGGAGTAACCGTCGCGTTCACCTGATGGTCTACTCGCACTTCCTGGTTCACCCGCACGGACACCCTGAACCATTTTTGTATCCCCAACATTCCTTTTATCCAAACTTTCATCTCATCTGAGTGATTTTGTTTATCGAACTTTTGATACACTGATGTCCCATACCTTTATTTCAGTGATCCTGTTCTTTGTTTTGACGAGAAGTTCTGTATCCCAAAACATGAAGGCAGTTTTTAGTTTCTTTAACCTGCTGCTCATATGGAATATCGGTGCTGTTTTCAAACTACAGTCGATATTAGATCACATCCGGGGTCAGTTGTAATACACTGATGTCCCATACGTGAATTTCATGATCCTGAATGAGACAATGGCGGGGCTGTGTCTTTCAACACAGCAAGACCCGCGTCTGAAGGGACGATTAGTCTTACGTCGGCTATTTCATTCCTTACTCTTTCCTGAACGTACGCACTTTCACCGAAACTACCCAAAAGAATAATGGTTTGCACGAGTTTCAACTTTGGTTCAGCTAAAAGAGACTTTAGATGCTGCATCAGTAGATCGATTGTTCTTTTAAACCATATTTCCACAACCTTTGCCTTTTGTGGTGATGACTTTCTCTAGAAGGACCTAATTCGTTCCTTTAAAGACTTGGGTGAATATTTCCGCAAGATCCCTCAGCGAGGCAGAAAAGCTAATTAATTATCTGCTTTGTTTTTTCAGTGTCCACTGACCGTTTCTTACGGACTATTGCATGTAAAGGACGTTCATTACGGCCAAAGTAGACGGTTGTTTACGGACAATCTTAAATAAAGAACATCTATTAAAGGGAAATCTGACTTTTCGTACGGCTAATATTATGTAATGCATGTGTTCCACGGCCAACATTATTTATATGGCGTTTATCTTGGCCATAAAAGATGTTTATTACTGAAATTATTTACCGTAGAATATGTTTTCCTTCTTCATATATCCAATACGTTTTGTCAATGTGTCCTTGGGTGGTGGGAGCACATGGTTTATTTGAAAAATGAAAACCAGTGGCAAAAATGAAGTAAACAAAAGACGAATTGTAAATTCGCGTTGTGTAAAAATGTTACACTAATTGATGGTAAATACCATGATTTTGATTCCGAAGAGGCTAAAATTTGCTGTAATTGATGAATGTACAAGAACTAGTTTGGTAAACCCAATTTTTCGCTAACCTTTCCATGGCATAGACCAAACAAATGATATATTCAGGGCGCATGCGTTCTGTTGAAATGTGACGTTGTGTGTCAAGAATTGAATATTATTTTAAGGGTTACATTGATGTATGAACTGGCGGGAAAAGGCGCATAATTTGTACAAACACAGTATGTTAATAGTACTCGTATAGTTGTTAACTCTGATATTGATCTGTTCAAACACTTAAACTGTCACTTTAAAATTAAAGTATTTTATAAATCATTCTAGAGTCATGTATATTAACTTTCAGTTTAAAGTTTATGATAACATTTCTGTTAATTTCTGATCCTGTATGGAAAGGTGAATGTAGAAATCCTAGTGCGTCTGAAAACAGTTCTGATAAATGTCCTAACCTTTTGTTTGCTGTCAGACAAATAGTTTTTTAATGCAACTCATAATTATCATTATTATTATTATTATTATTATTAGTTGCAGTAGTAGTAATAGTAGTAGTAGTAGTAGTAGAAGTAGTAGTAGTAGTAGTATTAGTAGTAGTAGTAGTAGTAGTAGTAGTAGTAGTAGTAGTAGTAGTAGTAGTAGTAGTAGTAGTAGTAGTAGTAGTAGTAGTAGTAGTAGTAGTAGTAGTAGTAGTAGTAGTAGTAGTAGTAGTAGTAGTAGAAGTAGTAGTATTAGTAGTAGTAGTAGTAGTAGTAGTAGAAGTAGTAGTAGTAGTAGTATTAGTAGTAGTAGTAGTAGTAGTAGTAGTAGTAGTAGTAGTAGTAGTAGTAGTAGTAGTAGTAGTAGTAGTAGTAGTAGTAGTAAGTAATATGTGCACACACAGACTTGAAAGATATTCAAATAGATTGCAAAATATATAAACTCACTATAAAGTTTGTGAGAAGGTTATACAAGTCATGTCAAATACATTAAAACGTTTCACTTAAAGCAATCAAAGATCATGTATGCTTCTTTTCCAGATGTCGTGTTCTTCTGTTTGACGAAAAGTTCTGTATCGCCGAACATAAACGTTGTTTCTATTTTCTGCAGCCGATATGGAATATCGGCGCTATTTTCAAGTTGAATAGTCCCTAACAGTTCACAAGCGGGGTCTATTGTGTACTCGGGGTTCTCCTTTGTCGTTCTGTACACAGATGTGAGAACAAATGCTTTGAAAGGAAAAATCATTTTAGTCACCTGTTGATCCACACGCACCTCCTCGTTCACCCGCACGTACACATCGAAACATTCAGGCATCCACCACTCTCCATCTATCCAAACCTTCTTCTCATCTGGGTACTTCTTGTCATCAAACCGCTGATTAATTTTTGTCCCATACGTGTGTTTCATGATCCTTGAAGAGACAATGGCGGGGTTATGTCCAAACCTCACGGCACCTTTCAACACGACGAGGCCCGCGTCTGGAGGGACGATCAGTCTCACGCCGGCTAATTCATTCCTGATTCTCCCCTGAGCGTACTGGCTTTCACCGAAACCGCCCACTAGAATAACGGATCGCACGCTTTCCATCTTTGGTTCAGCTAAAAGAGACTGCAGATGTTGTATCAGCAGATCGATTGGTCTTTTAAACCATGATTGGACAACTGTTGTATCAATCTTCAGCTTGTCTTTGCCTCTCGTGGTGATGGAATTTCCCCGCACGTTTAAGGACGTAATTCGTTCCTCTAAAGATTTGGAATAATACTTTTCCACAAGATCTCTCAAAGAGGCAGAAATACGTAAAAAAAATTGCTTTGTTTTGACAGTATCAAATGACCGTTTTTTATATTCGAATTCCCTAGTGATGTCGAAATAATCATTCATATCAGTCTTTCGGAGGTCAGTGAGAGCGTTTTCTCCAAAAAGTTTATTTATCATTTCCATGTATTTTTTATCCACATAAATGCCTCCCCATGGACCTCCACTGGCTTTGTGGATCTCTTTCAGGGTTCCATCTGGTTTTCTCTCATGAACAGATATATCTGCGGTGCCTCCTGAATTTTAAAACAGTTATATGTTGTTTTCTTTATGTTTCCTAGGTATACGTTACCTGCCGAAACTAAATCAAAAGGCAATTTTTACTCAATTGTAATTGAACAAATAGGTAAATAGAAACAATAACCCAGCACGAGTGAAAGTAACAGATAAAACACCAACACACTGTTTTAACATGTGGTTTTTCGAAGAAAACTTAATGATATGATATATGATATGTGCCCTAACCTCCAAGATCGACGACCATGTACTTTGATCCTTGAATCGTAACAGCACCCTTAACGTCCATACCTAGCGTCTCGCACCAGATCGAGGCACACTCTGGCTCCAAGGCCAGTTTTAGGCGGTTTGGGTATATCCCAGCCTTGAGAAAAGAAAAACGCTCATATCAGCATACCAAGATACATTAAGACTTTTTACGAATACCATAAAATGTCTCAATCCCTTTTCAGAAAAAAAAGAAACTCAAATTCCATGTAAGTACTTCGATACAAGAGATCCCAACCACTTTGCCATAGCGAGTTCTGACTGTTCCTGAAAGGAAGCCCGCCTCAAAATCATAAAAACACCCAGTGAATTGAACGTTTGAACTAAGATCATATCGAACAGGTCTGTACTAATATAACCTATACGAAAAGGGTATTTTAAAGAATGAAATGTGTTCGGTATTATATGAGAAATATCAATAACCACTTCAGGCTAATGGATTTCTAATGACAGGCAGTGATAACATGGAAGTAATTTAACCTTGTCATTGTCGGGCATATTATAATTTTGCTATTTGACACTCAGTCGTTTGTAATTACTAGAACACACAATACAATAAAACGTCTTACTGCTACAGCTGCGTCCCTCATAAATCTTATGGCAGTTTCATCCCATATAGCAGGAACCGTCAACACGTACAGTATATCCGTTTCTTCGATTCCTATCATTTGTGTAGTTACCGCCTGTAGTAGATGTTCTCTCAGGTATTTGATCGACATGACAAACAACGGGAAAGCCGTCATTTGATTTCCACAAAAGTCCTCTACCGTAACGTCTTTCGTCAAGTGCTTAAGTTGAAAATAAATTTTATATTTGTATCAAACGTAATCAAACACAACAACACTTATTTTCTTTCAAGTTGATGATAGCTCTAGCTACGTTTCATATATATATATATATATATATATATATATATATATATATATATATATATATATATATATATATATATATATGATGTTGAAAACTCATAAACATGTTTTTATTTTACCCAAATCGAAAGCGGTAACCAAGATACATGTATTAATAAGGATGGTTTTAAATCATAGTGATCTGTGTTTGCAGTTGCGTAACCTTACGAGTGTATTACTTATTGAATGAAGGATATTCCTTTACTTTGTTCCTCAAAATAAAAGCATCGTTCTATTTGTGTTTGTTTTCTTGGCTAATTTGGCTAAGTTTTGCTACTTGGTTAATGTGTTTGATTACTTGGGTAATTTGTGTTTGGCCACTTGACTACCCTGTGTTTGGCTACTTGTTTATATTTGGCTACTAGATATATATTATATATAGGATACATTTTATTAGTTACTTACCTCATTACTATGCAGAACCATCTTAAACTTCCGAAATAGTCTCCAGCCGTGGTGCTTATCATCTTCAGCAAGGTTTGCGTACGTGTCTTCGGCCTCGAATCCAAACTTGTCAAACTCTCCTTTTGGGTTAAGAAGGACAGATGTAGGTGTTTTCAGTGAAACCAGCCTTGAAGCCACACCCCCTGCGTACCAGTTCTGGTTTGTCTGAATATTGTTAGGGTCATCTTTGAAAGAGAAAGCATAACCGCTGTACGTGGTTCCGAAGTCAAAAGCGGCAACCAGCATGGTCTTACTTTGAGCATTTCCTCCCATGGTTGGACACGCTACTCTAAAACAGGAAAGACAGTTCATGTTGACAGTTAGAGTGATTGTGTAGGCTCCGCCTCCCTTCTTTGTGGTAAAGGGTAGTTGCACGTTCTCTAGGATTTTAAATTTGTACTTTATCCTGGAAAAGGATTCGTTAGTGATTTACATTGTGTTTTTACGATAAATCTGAAATACTTTTGTATAAACTCTTAAACACTCTGCACTTGAAAAACGTAGAATTTGATGTCTTAAAAACGATCATTATTTCAAATTAATTGCTTTCACTTCATGTGAGTTTTTTGCTAGGGAGCTTGTATCTGATATACTTTTTACCATGTTTTTCAAAGTCTCCTCTAAAGGTTAAGGAATTGTTTGTATTCGAGATAAAAAAATGTAGATTAAAGTAGAAGTTTCACTCCCATTGACGGTTAGAAATATCTAACAAAGGAGGATTCATGAACCGGCGTACATCCGAGATTGTTTCCGTAATAATTAAAAAGAGTGAATGAAGACAGTGGAAATGTTTAGATAGAGACGCAAACGTTCTGTGTATCTTTCTCAGGTTGCGTCTTCATGTAGATGCTGCATTTATCGATTACTTATTTTTCTTTAAAAAATTAAACACAAATATACAAATACATTGTTAATTCAAAAAATCATTCCTTACATCCTTTTTTCGTTTTTTGTATGTTTTTTTTAAATGGCAGGTGATTAATTTTATATATTCATATTGTAAGTGAAATTGGTCAAGTGTGTCGGCTATGTTGACCGATTGTACAAGAGTAAATTAACGTGTATTTTAGGAATAAATTAGATTTTAAAGAATTTAAAAAAAAAACTTAACCACTTCCTTGTTTCGTAAGTATTAATCGAAGATTCGTAACCTTAATCTCGATATATTAATTAAATAACACTGATCGTTAGCTCGTTATTTTATACAAAGTTGTTAAACAACTATTTGTACATGTTTTGAAACAAATACTAAGAATGAAAACGCAAGTAAATGAATTACCCTTAAAAAATTCGAGACAAGAAAATATCAATATTTGCTTGGGTGTCTTTGTAATCCGTTATCTGTCAAAATTTGACACTATATTCTGTGAACATATCTTGTATTTCAATTAAATATAAATTGACAAAATTATTTAAGGGACTGTGTCACAGATTGGCACCAATTTTTTTTTTCTGTAACGAATCTCAGGATAATTATCAAATAGAATTTGTTAAGCTTTGATATCATAATTGTAAAAAAGTACCAAAATGTAAAACGAAATTGTGCCGGAGACCGGGTTAGAACCCGCGTCGCCAAAATTGATGTCCAGCGTCTTACTCACTGAGCTACAAAGGCTTTTTTTTAATCGGGTGACATAATTAAGCTATACACCTACCTCGGTAATATCACGTGATAACACCGACTAGCCAATCACGCATAAGGAATGAATTCTACCTGGTAGACATACCCAGTAATCTTTTTTAATGGCAAAAATACGAAATAACTGCTAAACTTAAATAAATTGTACTATGTGGTACTTCAGTTAGTAAGTTTCAATGCATTGTACACATCGATGCCAAGTTTATTTCAGCTTTCGACAATTTTCTTCTTTTTTTTCGCTATTTTATCATACGTGAGACAGCCGCTTTAATGTGTTTAGGGAAGTACGTTTTTGGCAAATTAATACGACTGTATATACCATTGTTGCGAAAATAAACAATGAAATAAAAGTATCGTTGTGTTGTCTATATAACACTTTTGAACCGCTTAGTACACCATAGTCGAGCAGCCCAAACCGAAGTTTGCCATGTGTCCTGGTCGTCTCAGAAGGAGAACGCATAGTCGTTGTATGCTAGAGTTTTTTGCCCCTACAGTATTTGATGAAGTTAATCTTTAGCATCAATTTTTAAAACCCTATATAGCAATGTTCTAAAATAACGTCTGCAGGTTGACCCTTAATCTGTAAAATATTGCTGTTAATATTTTTTATACGATCAACATAAATAGTGAAATTGAGTACAAAAGGTGCTTTTTAATACTGCACCACAGTTGCGTCACCTAAATAGAGTAGAATATCACAACAGTTAATCATACATACGAGTGTGTTATCCGATAGTGGTTATCTTAATTGTATTGGACGTTATTGTTGCGCGTAATTTTATATCATGCATGTGTTGCATACATGTTTAATATTCGGAGGTCTAATTTTCTTGTTTTCAGCTCAAGACGTCCTATAACATTGGTAATTTGGAATTTATAGCTCAATACAAATGCGGAGAATCGAAGTTTATAGCTAGTTTTACAATGATTTTTGTTCAGAGAGTTGCACCACGGACTTCCCGAAAGAGTGTCGTATATCCCGTTAATGTAACATATAGGTAGTTTGGCCAAAGGGATGATGTAAATGGCATAGAACCGACAGAAAGTTCGTGATTACGTATATTTAGTGCAATATCTGTTCATTTCGACCCTATATGCAAAATTGAAGAAATAAACATTTTTATTGTTGAACAAATTCTATATATGTTATGGGAAGCACGCAAGTGTGAAGAAAAACGGCGGAAAATTAAAATGATCTTTATCAGTATTCCAACATCTTCAAAACATACGGCCTGACTTGTGTGTTATCATTTATGCCAAGAATTAGGAATATGTACCACAACCCCATGGCTTCGAAAGTTGCAATAACACCACATGGGCTTCCGGAATAATTCGTAACGATGTGAAGCTGTCCTGCCATCTAGCTAACGATCACTGCAGTTCCTCTTCTTGTTTCAAGTGTTTTACAGCCATGCTTATTTGAAAAACTACAGAAACAAGCTCAGTAGAAAAAAGGTTAACAAATTTATATTCATTTGTATCTAGTCTAGTGTAATAGAACTCGAATTTACGTCATTTGCCAAATCTTTAAGTCAATAAATGCAGTCTTTACAAATGTGTAATTGGATAATAATTCGTTATCATTTGTTGCAATTCAATACAAAAATATATGAAACGATTTACAGAAAATTGATATATCTCGCCAAAGTCTCGCTTTGTGACTTTTCTTAGATATAGTTCCTTATCGGATTCTGAAATAGGTGTATTTTTAATTTAAATGCACTTTCACGTTTAACTGATTTGAATTTAATGCCAAAACAAAAAATAAACATATGATATGTGTATCGATAAAAAGAATCAATAACATGTTGTCCTTTATAAATGTGTTTTTAATCAAAACCATATTGCCCCCAATTTAAAGCTGTACACTGCTCATGTGTTTTTGTTTAGATAAAAGCATATCATTTATACTTAATAATGCATTAATTGTTTTTGCACCAACCTATCATGTGCGCCTTTAAAGACTTTTCAAAACAGGGAATAATCAATTTTACAAATATTGCAGGTATAGGGAACTAACATGTTTTCATTTCCATAGCTGTTATAGGCGCATACTATTTGTTTTTCTTTTTGGAACTGCTAAAGTTTAACAGTCCGTTTATTCGATCATAAAAGCAACAATGTCACAGGTAATAAAGACATTCATAGACAAAGATTAAAAAATATATATACTCAAAGTATCTATTGAATTCACTTAAGGTTTTTTCTAAAGTCATTCAGAAATAAGTAATTGACATTTTTTTGTTCGTAGGTATGTTTCTAAAGCAATCAGATCGTAATATAAATAAGTCAATATATTTATGGTTTTCATTCTCCGGTCGCATATAAAGTATGTTTTATAAATACAGTAACATATTTGACTTAAAACAATATAAACACAGTTGTATTCCTTTTGGTGTATCTTATATCCTATATACACAATATATTTGATGTCATTAAACATTTTCTTTATACAGCATACTATATTTTAACTTGAGTATATGTTAACATGTACGAAAAAAGACATACATAACTGATTGCTTTAGGTATATTGGACACTTCTCATTTACCTTCTGACTTTTAACGAAACCTGTCGACAGACATGAGAACTTTGTTCAAAAGTATGTCCAAGCGACCTCCTGAACATAAACATAAATATTTGAATGTAATAGAATATTTCCGTTGTGAAGTGGATACGGTCTCCCCTGCAGACCGAGAGCAGCCCGGCTCGATTCCTGTTGTAGGCGTAACATTTTTATTTAATTTTGTATTTTTATTTCTTATAAATATTGTTTAATAAAAATTATTTCATAATATCGAAACTTGCCTTAGAGAAGAAATGTTTTGTTTACCTTAATAGAGGTCAATCTATTTCAAAATCAAACAATCGGAAATTAAAATATTAAAAATAACTGTGTTAAGAAATGACAATGTTTTCGAAATACTTTCTACATTTAAGCATATATGTGTAGGCCGTTTTTCTGATGCGTACTGGTTTAATGGCCTTATGCAAAATGTTATCCGAGTTTGTAATTGGCTACTGTATCAAGTAATTGTTTTCATGATAACGTCACCGACGTCTTAATTATCCGCCAATATGCGGGTTTCGTGTTTTGGGTAGTTTTAAAAAGCTCGCATATGAAAATGATATTGTAGTGGTGTATGATTTGAATTGTAATTGGCTATTGCATCCAATAATTTGTTTTCCTGATAACGTCGTTGACGTCATAATTATAAGGTTGTCCGTACTTCGATGTCATTTCAGATCCAAATCTGCCCATATGTGTGGTCCTTATTCTGGCAGTTGAATAAAGCTTTCTTATCGAAATGATACTGTAGTGCGATATTGGTTTAATCGTAATGCATTGATTTCTCAAAGTTTAAATCAAACAACTAATGTACGACCAAATGCGTATGATGGTATATATAGTCGGCATTAAGATTCGATATATCTTCTATGTATTATCGCATAATTGTTTATTGTAGAATTCCTTTTCCTTCTTTACAATAATAGCACAGTCCCAATAAGATTGACAATACGGATCTAACATCGCATTATTTGCTGGTTGAATAGTGTCATTTAAATCTTCTAGACTAAGTCATCTACATGAGTTAACTATTTAATTTAAGACAATCGGGTGTCGGCTTACTGAAATATCTTGGTTAAAACAGACTTATATGTTTTGTGTTACTGAAATAATAATATTAAATTTCATAACGTCTTGTTTGCTTGTCTGACTGGTACTAGTGTCATTTGCAGAAACATATGTTATTATTTGAAGGCTCATAATCGGCGGTTTTACAGAAACTACAAATACTCAAAACTATCGACAATTTGGACTGTGATCCACAAGCATACACGTGAAGAATATAAATAATTCTAAAAGTAAAGAACATGCATAAATAAAAAGAAATATATAATTGTTGATATATATTTGTTGATTTGTAGATTCAATACCGGGGCCTCGAAACCATAATTACAAACACTATCACCAGACAAAACCGCAAATGATCATTTCATTGTCACTTTCTTTCTAGTTGGGTTTTATCAGGGGGGAGAATCGAGCTTAACCTTAGCATTCAAACAAGATGGCGGCGCCCATGTAAAAGGTGAGCTTTTCGGCGATTTAAAATGGTGGAAGCCAGTTTAGACACTGGCATATTGTGAAAAATCTGCTAGAGAAAATTCCACACCCATTGGTACTTGGATCTCCATGAAACATGCTGTAGTTTTGTCAAACATTCGGACATCGGCATCGACTCGAGAGGAATACGAACTAAAAGGCACGGCTAAGGTTAGGATCCTTCGATAATATTGGCCTGTTTTGACGATTAGCAACACTATTCATGATTGTTGTGTCAAGTTGGTGAAATATAAATGTGTATTGAACATCTAACCTTTAAGATATCCTAATACGAACTGTCGTCACAAATAAGCTTTATGATGTGAACACTCCTACCTCTGAGATATCCTAATACGGAAGGTCTCCACCACAAGCTTTGTGATTTGTACACTTTTACCTCAACATCTAGGAGTAATATTCTTTCTGTTTCGTGAAAATGTCACATGTATTGTTAAGCTATTGGCTTTATTATGAATTCATAAACTGAGTGTATGCATCTGTTCAGATATTGCTAACACTAACCAGTATCAAAAATAATACATCAACCACTAAATAATAGATAAATGTTTACATTGTTAATATTTTGTGCCTATGATTTAGGTCAGTGTACACAATCACCGTCAAATGATCACTTGAGTGGATAAGATTAGTAATCACTTTAGTTGGGTAGGATAAGATACCCACAATTGATAATTTGAGTGGGTTAAGGTATGTGACCCTCAAGTGATCACCTTAGTGTGGTTGGATGAGAGTCTCTCAATTGACCACTTAAATGGGGTTATGTGAGAGACACTTCAATTGATCACTTTACTTGGGTAAGGTAAGATGCCCTCAATAAATAACTTTAGTTGGGTAAGTTGAGAGACCCTGAGATAATCACATTAGTGTGGTAAGGTAAGAGATCCTCAATAAAACACTTCAGTGGGGTAAGGTAAGATACCCTCAATTGATCACTTCAGTAGAGTAAGATGATAGACCCTCAATTCTTCAATTCAGTTAAGTAAGGTAAGAGACCCTCAATTGATAACTTCAGTGTGGTAATGTAAGAGATCCTCAATTGGTCATTTCAGTGTGGTAATGTAAGAGATCCTCAATTGGTCACTTCAGTGGGGTAAGGTAAGAGACCCTCAATTGATAACTTCAGTGTGGTAATGTAAGAGATCCTCAATTGGTCACTTCAGTGGGGTAAGGTAAGAGACCCCCAATTGATCACTTTAGTGTTGTAAGTGGGGTAAGGTATGATATCTAACCTCCTAAATGAATGACGCTATCCGATTGACCTAGAGCGGTCAAGTCCACGACGTGTATAATCCATACACCCCATGAAATTTACAGTAGGTTTCATACCACCCCTTTAAAAAAAATTACTCCGCCAAAGACTTAACAAAATGGCGGCCAAAAATGTGTAACTTCTCTCTCGGCTTATCGTTTCACTGTAGGGAAGCTAACTCATGCACGTTCTTGAATATCGAATTTATTTAAGAAATCTGTTGAGTGTAACCGACTGTTAACATGAGTCACGTTTAAAATGTAGAAAGAAGATCTGCTAAACAATAGTGCAACTAAAGCTGAGGTTGAAAAGGTAGAAAGTTACGTTCGTGTAAACAGATTTGAGCATGATAAATCACCAAAAAAAATACCAAATATACCAAAAGAGAAAATGTGAGGATTCACAATTGGTCGACTGTAAGGGACAAACCACTAACTACTCAAGTTGTTGATCAGTTGAACCACCTTGCTCGTCTGGTGAAACAAGCAAGTTTGACCAATGGGAACGTTATTGATGAATCTTTCAACTCTTTTCAAGAGGTGGAAAACAGTGCTTGCCACCCCCTGAAGCAAAAAAATCCATCTAACAAAAAACTTCAGACCATTGTCCGTTTCATCTCAAGAGCTGCCACAATGAGTGTGTTCAAGTTAAAGAAATATCTCAAAAAATGCAGAGGGCTTTAGTAATGTCTTTATTACCGATGATCTTACACCATTGAGACTGAAGTTACGTGAGCTGGTCAAATCAAATCCGGACACATCAAAAGGATGGCAACGTTCAATGTACATACAAGGATAAGCATGTCGTTATCACTTCCCCTGATGATCTTTTTCAAATCGGAATGGATGTCGATCTTAATCAACTTGGGTTGCAGGACCTGATCTAGGGATACTCGGAGATTGATGACGCCAGTGAATCCGGCACAGTTTCTAGTCATGACATTCCTTGTCAAAATACGCACCTTATTTTAACCATGTGTATTGTTCACTTTCATAATTCTTGTACTTTTAAACTTTCCTTTGTCAATGTATGTGGCTTAATACCAAAGGTTTATGATCCTTTCTTCATTGATTTTGTAAATAAATTATGACATTTGCTGTCTAGCTGAAACGAAATTAGATATAAATGATACAGTTATTTTTGAGGGTTATACTTTTAAAGGCATATATAGAGAAAATTGTTTCCGTAAATCTGGTTGTGTTGGAGTACTTATTAAGAATAGTTTGTTCAACGATATATTTTTTTCTTGACAAATCAACTGAAAATGTTTAAATTAAGATATGATATAGCACTCTCACTAGCACCTTTTTTGCCAATTCGGTTATCAAGGAACATTCACTATTTTAAAATACAATTGTGGAACATGCAATCTTACAAACACAGGTAAGTGTCTAGAAACATTAAAACATCTGTCAACAAAAATGTTACATTTCCCTACACAATAGCACTACTCACTTGGTACGCAAATAAAGTCAATCAATGTATGGTATTTGTCATCGTACGAATATGGCGTGCCTTTACAAACCATTTATTTAAACGTTCAAAAACATTTTTAACAAGTTATCACCTGTATTTACCTTTTTCGAGATACACTTGGCATTAAATTCACATATATGCAGACTCCACTATTGGAGTATTGATACCATATATGATTCCTATACATTGAAATTGAGTGATTATAAAGAGATGACTATACCTGAAAAAGAACATGTATTGGCTAGGTGATATTTGAAATTGTATGTTAAGAGGCACTATTTAGTAATCATACTTTTTATGCCATAAAATGCTTACACCACCCTTTACAACTGTTCAACTGATATATATTTCGTACAAAGCATTATCACATAGTAGGAATTATCTGATGTCTGATTATCAAATAGGTGCATGTTCTGTGGCCTGAGCCAATGTTCAGAAATTCCAAATATATCAATGTTATGTTTAACAAGAGTGTCAACAAGGTAAGAAGCACTGTAAAAACTCCAGTAACATTCCAAGAAATGATATTTCAGTTCATTAAACACAGAAACACGTGTATCATTAATTTGTGAACAGTTAATTATACTACTAAACCTTATAATACTTCTTCAAAGCACTCTATCTAATTTCAGTGAATCATTATCATATCACGTCAGTGGTGGTGAAAGATTAGTGAACCTCAGGTCAAAATTTTAGTGAGTGACGATGAAGAACTCTCAAGTGATCGATTCAATTGGGTAGAGATGAGCGACAATCAAACGATCTCTTCATACAGATATGATGAGTGACCCTCAGTTAATCACTTCAGTGTGTCAAGATGTTTAACCATAAAGTAATCACTTCATATAGGGTACGAAGAGTGACCCTGAATTGAGCACTTCATTGGGGCTGAATGCATGACTATCAAGTGATATCTTCGGTTGGGTAAAATGAATGTCCATTAATCATCCAGGTCAGTGGGATACGATGTGTGGACCTAAAGTTTTCAGTCGGGTTATCGCCCTCAGGCGATCACTGTATTGGAGGAGTGATTCTCATTTGATCCCTTCTTAGGTGATCACTTCAATGGCGAAAGATAAGTGATCATCAATTGATGAGGGGTAAGAGGAGTAGCTCTCGATTGCTCATTTGACTGGGGTAAGCTTCATTACACTCAATTTATCACTTCAGTTGGGTAAGTTGAGTGACCCTTAGGTGAACACTTCAGTTCGTGAAGATGAGTGACCTTCCATTGCTCAATTGAGCGTGGTAGAATGAGTAACACTCAATTGATCACTACATTGAGGCTAGATGAGTTACCTTTAGCTAGCTGTTTTAAAGTGCCATTTGAAGCGAGAAATAATAAATTTGTATATTAAATATTGCCACAAGACAATGTTTCGATGATGTAACAGACGACTGTCTACACAAGGGAGGTAATTGTATGATGACAATAAAGGAGTTCCATACGAGTACTTGTTTTATCTTTGTCCGTGGACAAGATGAGAATTTCCGGCTTGGTCATTTTTCGATCTACTTGTCTGAGGAGGAGGAAAAGGATCTTATAGTGAACGATTTAGTTGGATAAGTTTAGAGACCCTACTTTGATCACTTAAATAATGTAAGGATGACTGACCCTCAGTCAATTTAATTGGGTAAGATATGTGATACTTAAGTGAACACTTCAGCGTGGTAGAATGAGTGGCCTTCAAGTGCAATGGATAAGTGACGCACGATTCATCACTTCATAGGTTATCAGGAGTGGTCCCAGGTAATCGCTTCTGTGGCGTAAGATGAGTGAACCTTAGTTGAACGCCTTAGTGGTGTAAGATCCTGAAATGATATCTCCAGTTATGTAACATGTTTGATCCTCAAGTGATCATTTGAGTGGGTACAATGTGTGACTCTCGATTTATTACTAAAGCGGGTAAGGTGAGTTAATTCTTAGGGGCGAAAGTCTGTTATAACATGATTAAGTCAAGCTCACTATGTTTCTTCTACTATAATTCGTGAAATATTTCTTCTCATAGAATATTTACATCTTGGACTTTTTAAGTAATCAAAATAAACTTGTATTTATTCATTAAAATGAGTAAGAGTAATAACACATGCTAACCACAATAAGCCACATGAGTGACAATCAGTTGATCGATTGATTGAGATCAGATGAGTGACCCTTAACTGATCAATTGAGTGGGGTAAAATAAGTGACCATCATGTGATCTATTTAGTGGGGCAGGATGAGTGACCCTCAAAGGAAACCTCGTTTACTCACAACTGGAAATATTGTTGAGACAATAAAACAAATTAATCAATCAATCAATCAATCAATCAATCAATCAATCAATCAATTAATCAATCAATCAATCAATTTTGATTTTACAACAGAAAACTCAAATGTCCTTTTTAGTAGGTTTAAACAACCAGCTATATTATGTTTGTATGTATTTATTATAACTTAATGAGCCTTTAAACAAATCACATAGTTGTATAATCAAAAGCATTCAATTTAACGTACGCATAAGGTTCAGCAGAACAGACAGACATATTTTTATTCACGTAAGCTACATAGTTTCTTGTGACATATAAATACATCTCAACAAATCAAACTATAAGATATAAGGTAATAGCACATAGGATGATCTTATAAGGAATATATAAGTTTCACAATGTAAAGAGTATGTTCATTTTACTAATATAATTGGCAAATAGTGTTTAGTTTAAAACATAGTGAACAGTAACATGATGAGAATAGTGGCATACATCTTAGATACAATATCTCTGAATTACGCTTAGCATTTCGGTGTCTATATTTTCTGTAAAAATTAAAACAGTCATAGCCTGTAAGATTTAACTTACTAGTTTTACTTGTCCACGACTCCAAAAGAATGACTACATCATATTCCGTTATTAATGAAACAAAGTTTGTATCCTCCCGTTTACTAAGACTAAGTCCATAACAATTCCAAATCAAACCCTTAACAAGTCCACCCTCCCCGTTCTAGGCATCCCTCACCGGTCTCCCGTTGACGTACATGGTGTCATAAGACACCTACGCCTGTTTGCCTGCGTCCCTCTCTTCCCTCATCTTCCTAAAAACGCGTTTCCTATTGGCTACGATTTCCGGTGGAAATCGTTCCGAAACATAATAGTTTGTCCCTCTTATATAGTTTTTCTATGTTCACGAGTGACATAAAATACGATCGTACACTAAAATAAACAAATTTTCTGTTTTTTTTATGCTTATTTTTGGAGTTTAATTAGTATTTCTTTTTTTTCTTAATTACCCCTTCTTTGAAAAAGGGTGTTATTTACACCGCTACCAATTTTCTATTTCCGGTTTGTTGAGAAAAAGCTCATTGATATTCTTTTTTTATAGTTTATTATTCGCTCGTATTCAAGTGCAAGGATTTTATGAACAGTAATCAATGAAGTTTTATAAATGCACATTTGTTCCAAAAATAACGAGAAGACTTGTTTTAAAAAGGGCATGAATACATAACCAAATTACTACGCCGCCATTTATTGAATGGAAATTAAAAAGGTCGGATGTATTAGCAAAACAATTGCGGATAATCATTGAATACTCTAAACAGTTTTCTTAGTTTTAGGGTGCATTACATGATACATGGGTATTCAGTCATCTTTCTGTCAGAGACCAGTCTGTGTCGCTTTAAGACAGGTCGTTTTCTAAGTAAAGAGTGAAGGCCGACAAGAAAAAGTCCTGATACATTTTATAGAATAGTTAGTGAAACGCTTAAATCATATCATGGTTAAAGCCATCCTTATGTAAGTGCTAATATACGTTTACGCAATAATCATCGAGAAACTTTATTGTTCGAAAACACAAATGTCGTGATCGTCTATTTCACATTAACCGTGTTCTACGCCGCCTGCAGCAGCATCTCCGTTTCTTCGAACATGAACCAATTCTCAAAGATTTGCTCTTCTAACAAAATGTCGGTGCTGATGTCAGGCTCTATATTCCCTAATTGCTCACCTCCGGGGTCAGGTTTGTACTCAGTGTTCTTCTTTGTTGTCAAGTAGACGTGTGTGGTGGATATTTTACAGCGAGGAATATGGGAAGTTACTTCCATTCACTGAGTTAATGCAACTGCATCTTTAAACTATATATTCATGTCAATGTGGAAAGACTGGCCAGCACTAAGGTGAACAACTTTTAAAAGTGCACGTACCATTTTGGCCTGCGTATGACTAACATTGACTCCAAAAACGTTTGCTTCTGTAAAGGTTTTTTTTTCTCCGCGCGAAGTGAGTGAGAGTGAAAGCTTAAACTACACAATGGAAATACTTTTAATATTTTTTACTCTTTGAAATATGCAAAAATTATCAAAAAATATAAAAAATATTACTTCCTAGGATTTCTATATGAACAGATTGTCATGCCTTTTTACGATTTCCCGATTGCACTTTTATTTTAGGAAATACATGAAAAAGCTTAGCTTTCTTGTTTAGATTTTACTAATACTTATTTAGTATTATCTCCCTATGAAATGAGTTTTATAAACCTAATCATTTTGCCACATTCTTAAACCCATATTTATAATCCAACGAATTGTTCCAAATCATCTCTCATTTTCATATCTTTTAAAAAAATCTAAACTTCACAATATTCTCCCTAAAACATAGTTCAGAAATTCGGATTCAAACTTAATGTAACGTTTTTATATTACGCATTTATAATCAAAATTTCATTTCTCTCAAGATTATACCATTTATAATTAAACTTCCATTCCTCTCAAGTACAACACATATATAATCAAGATTCGATTCCTCTCAGGATTAACAATCACAATTCGATTCCAGTCAAGAATAATAATCACTATTCGATTCCAGTCAAGATTAACAATCACTATTCGAGTCCACTCAAGATTAACAATCACTATTCGATTCAAGTCAAGATTAACAATCACAATTCGATTCCAGTCAAGATTAACAATCACTATTCGATTCCAGTCAAGATTAACAATCACTATTCGATTCCAGTCAAGATTAACAATCACAATTCGATTCCAGTCAAGATTAACAATCACTATTCGATTCAAGTCAAGATTAACAATCACAATTCGATTCCAGTCAAGATTAACAATCACAATTCGATTCCAGTCAAGATTAGCAAACACTATTCGATTCCAGTCAAGATTAACAATCACTATTCGATTCCAGTCAAGATTAACAATCACTATTCGATTCCAGTCAAGATTAACAATCACTATTCGATTCCAGTCAAGATTAACAGTCACTATTCGATTCCAGTCAAGATTAACAATCATAATTCGATTCCAGTCAAGATTAACAATCACTATTCGATTCCAGTCACGATTAACAATCACAATTCGATTCCAGTCAAGATTAACAATCACAATTCGATTCCAGTCAAGATTAACAATCATAATTCGATTCCAGTCAAGATTAACAATCACAATTCGATTCCAGTCAAGATTAACAATCACAATTCGATTCCAGTCAAGATTAACAATCACAATTCGATTCCAGTCAAGATTAATGCATTGATATCAATACTCCACTGACCTCAAGATCAACGCATTTTTATTTAAATATTCCATTTTTCTCAAGGGCAACACATAAAAGTGCCCGTCCTCTCAAGATAAGCACATATATAAAAAAACACCAGTCCATTCAAGAATTACCAAATGACATTCCTCTGAAGATTAACGAGTTTCATTTCCTTTGAAGAGTAACACATTTACAATCAAAATTCTGTTCCTCTCAAGACGAACTCATTTATAACTTTAAGTCCATCCTCTCAAGATTCACTTATGTATGATCAAAATTCCCTCCCTTCCTTCAAGTTAAGCATATTTACAGCGAAATGATCAGGGGGTTTGTGCATAGCATTTGATAAAAACTTGAAAGATCCCTTATAGTTCTCGGATCAGTTTACAGAAGACAAATGTAGAAGTTATTCGGTATTTAATTTACATATTTTACATTTTCTGTTTTCGTTAAAAATGTTGTTATATCGCCCGGTTTCTATTTCTTAATGTATTTGCACTCACTCTTAATATTAAAGAAGCAGTTGGATAATATTCAATATAGCTTTAATAGTTCAATTCCTTTTTAAACACCAAACCTTGATTGGGCATACCGATCACGCTGTGCCTGCTTTAGCATAATTACAATATATGTATATTGGTGTTGCAATGGAAATGATACATGTCTTTACATTGTGTTTTCGGTCGGGACAAATAGGTATCATAACTAGAAAATGCCTGTATGTATAACAAAGGCCGAGTGCAATTATGAAAACATTAAGGGTATCTAAACTTTTGCAATAGAGAAAACAAAAGTAATAAGTACATAGACAATCGCTGTGGCTTCGCGTCAAAACAAATCAAAGATTGTTGACAAAAACGTTGTCAAAGATGTACGTTCTCTCAACAACCGTCACATATTTATTGGGTGTTATATTAAATGGAAAATTTATGAAGACGTTGGAGCAATAGATGTTAAATATTTGTAAATAAAAAGGAACGTCGCAGAATAAGTCAATTATGAAATTTAGGTAACATTTATATAACTGTGCAATACTTCGGAACAAATCACAATGTCAAACATAAAATAAAAAAGTAATTATTTTGACGCACTTTTATAAATTATATAATGCAAAATGTGCATATAAAGAGAGTGGGAAGAACATATGCATAATTTGTTAATCTTAAGACGTATGTCAATATCGTTTATAAGTAATATTTATATGAAAAACTACAGAAACAAGATCCGTAGCCAAAAGTTTAAACATACCCTATTTAATGGCACAGGGTAAACGCCAAAGGCATAGAACACAAAAACAAAAGAATGGAATATGGAAAATGTTCACGTATAACAATATTGTGAATAATAATAGATATAAGAAGCTGTTTATCTTGTTATTTAGATACATTATGAAAATGCAGATGATAAGTGGTCACAACAGTGATTATACGGTTACGACTTAAACAATATCATTGATAAATAGGTTTCTTCTATTATTTGCCTGTACCAAAACTTTACATAAATTTACAATAGTTGTTTTGTTATTACTACTAACTTCTTGAGCAAATTTAAACATGCTGGGTTTTACATAAAAATACTTTTAAATAAAAATTGAACGTAGGTCATCGAAACAATTACATCTTATAACAAAATGAAATTCATCCTCAATTTCCTGTGTATGGCATAATAAACATAATCTTTCATTTCTTGGCAGTCTATTTTGTCCGAACCTACCAGTTTCAATACGTAACTTGTTCGCTGTTACACGTAATTGAGTAAGGTATTTTCTATTAGTTTTGTTATATAATAAATTAAGATATTCAGCCACGCCAAACGTACTGTGCAGATGCAAGTATAGAATATTAAGTTTCGCACTGTTTTCAATATCAGCACGCCACTTTTGTAGACAACTATCGATTAAACGTTGTTTAAAGACCGGGGCAAAGAGTTTGACATTATAATTCTCTGGATTAACCAAGACGTCTAAAAATCCATTCTCCTCATGTAAATATTACGTGTTTGTAAATGTATTTTAATAAGTTACTAGTAATTGATACCAAAATATACCTGCGAAAGGCTTTCACGCCTTTAGGAAGAGTTTGTACCAGGAGCACCGTATGTTTTTCACACGTCTTCGTTGGAAGAACTGAGATGATTGTACGTTTTGTAGTCAAAAAAATAAAACAAAATTGAATTTTGTTTTCATTTAAAACGATATCATTAAGCAAAGTGATTGCTTAAATGTGATTTGTTATTTGTTAACTCCATTAATTATTCATGGAAATAATTAGACTATGAAATGAAGGATTAAGTGCTTACAATGTTTCAGGTGTTTTCAAGACAGTGGCTCTCTATTGGTAGGCAGACAGTCGAATACTACTTGGTTGTCACAGATATCAATAATCAACTGTGCAATGAACACGGCATGTCTAGCTTTATAAGTTGTTGAGGAGCATGTAGAGAGGCAATGCTTTGAAACATAATTCGTACCATCGTTTTAGTTGTTTTGATTTCATCTAGTTAGTATAAATAGTGAATAACAGACTCGAGAAATGAAGCAATTTTTCCATTAACCGAACAGAACATATAAAATTCAATGTAAAGACATCGCTCTTTTATAAATATCAAATACAAAACCAGAGAAAAAAAACGATTGAAAAACATGCGCACTTTTGTTCGATATATTATTTATTCACAATAACACAAGTTTAACAAGGACATCCGCAATTTATTTTTGTGAATACGGTGACAATAGCGTCTGCATACTTTCACAGCTGCAAAGCATAATTTTCAGTGATCAAACTACGTTTTGAGTGCGAACCAAGATTTGTAGATTATGGTCCGAGTTTGTACAAGTTTAATAAAGCTGACTAGAATATATAATTAATCGGACGGGAACAAAGAAGCAGCCCTCAGAAAATTGACAGCTACCTTTATTATTTTAATTAGCCCCGAGCAACGTCGCGTATCACGTTCACTTGACGCAGTGGAACGCAGGGAAAGATATAAAAAAGATAACGCGGTGAGCATTATGCTTCTATCGAGGCGTTTAGTGAAAACGAGATTTAAAAGATAACGTCCGCAGGTATGGACAGATCGTGGTGATGTGTGAATAGTGCAAAAAACGCGTGGTTGGTAGTACATTTGTCGAGTTAGCCTGCGGGACATTTATACATTCTGCAAGAAGCGAAAATTAGTCATTTTGATTATTTACAAATCATTTTATTTGAAGCACTCAAAGTCCATATAGGCTACTTTTCCAGTGCTCATGTTCTTCTTTTTGACAAGAAGTTCTGTATCCCCGAACATAAACGTAGTTTCTAGAACCTGATGCTGTAATGGGATAGCACTGCTACACTCAAGCCTTATAGTCCCTAGCAGTTCACATCCGGGGTCTGTTGTGTACTCGGGGTTCTCCTGTGTCGTCCTGTAGACGGATGTAAGAGTAATTTCACAAGTAGGAATACTTTTCATGATCACCTGTTGATTCACTTCCACCTCATCAATCACCCGAATGTACACATTTAAACATTTAGGCACCGACCACTCTCCATTCAGCAATTTCTTCTTCTCCTCTGGATGTTTCTTTTCATCAAAATCCCTATATCCAGATACCCCGTACATGTACTTCAAAATCCTAGAGGAGACAATATCGGGACTGAGTCCAAACCGAACAGCGCCTTTCAACACGGCGAGGCCTGCTTCTGATGGGAGGATCAGTCTCACGCCGGTTATTTCACTTTTGATTCTCCTCTGAACGTATGGGCTTTCGCCGAATCCACCCACCAGAATAACGGTGTGCACGCTTCGCATCTTTGGTTCAGCTAAAAGAGACTTTAGATGCCGCATCAGCAGATCGATTGGTCTTTTAAACAAGGCTTTGACAATTGCTGTATCAAACTTTAGCTTGTCTTTGCCTTTCGTGGCGATGGCATTTTCCCGCATTGTTAAAGACCCAATTCATTCCTCTAAAGATTTGGAAGAATTCTTTTCCGCAAGATCCCTCAGAGAAACAGAAATACGAACAAAAAATTGGTTTGTTTTTTCAGTGTCAAATGACCGTTTCTTGTGTTCGAATTCCCGAATGACGTCAAAATAATCATTCATTTCAGTCTTTCAAAGTTCGGTAAAAGCTTTTTCCCCAAAGAGTTCATTCAACATTTTCATGTAATTTTAATCCACATAAATGCCTCCCCATGGACTGCCACTGGCTTTGTGGATCTCTTTCATGGTTCCATCTGGTTTTCAATCATGGACAGATATATCTGCGGTGCCTCCTGAATTTTGAAACAACACCATTTGTTTTCGTTGCAGGTATTTTTGGTAAAAGTTACTTGCCGAAACTAATGAAATGTTAAATCATTATTGACTCACTTGTACTGACATCAATAAGTAAATTTCGACATTAATCCGGAACCGGAGAAAACGACGAATTCATTTTTTGTTCAGAAGAATACTTAATGATTTGATAAATGTTCCCAACCTCCAAGGTCGACGACCATGAACTGTGATCCTTGAACCGTTACAGCGCCCTTAAAGTCCATGCTCAGCGTTTCACACCGGACCGTGGCACATTCCGGCTCCAAGGCCAGCTTTAGGCATTTTTGGTCTACTCCAGCCTTTACATCAAAGTTTTGTATTAGCCCATTTAAATAAATAAGACCTGTTTTGTGTATAGTATATCACATTCGCCTTGAAAATTTCAATGTGAATAGTTCTTTTAACATTTTATTCATTCATAGGTGTTGACCTAGTTTCCATTGAGATTATATTTGAGTGTGAATTTATATTTATTCTCAACTATTCTGTAATACTAATACACGACGTTGTCTAAAATATATAACTGTATGCACCGGCAAACGAGAGAACATGGTTCGATTCACGGCTGCGGGAAAAAAAATACTGGCATATCATTATATTAAGTTAATATGATACCAAGTGATGAGTATTGCTGTTCGTTACTAGCAATGCGAAACAGGTCTTACTTTGACTGCCGCTTCCCTCATAAACCACTTAGCATTGCCATCCCAGATAGCCGGGACGGTCAACACGTACAGGATGTCTGTTTCCTCGAATCCTGTCGTTTGCCTCGTAATCGCCTCAAATAAGTGTTCTTTCAGGTATTTAATCGACATGACAAACAACGGGAAAGCCTTCATCTTTTTTCCGCAAAAGTCATCCACCCCTACGTCTTTTGTCAAGTGCTAAAGACGACAATAAAATAATAATTTGTAGTCTTTTATTTATATTTTATTATTATATATTTTCCTTATGTTCATGCTTGGTTTTCTTTTCTATTACGTTTGATTTCGCTTTTAGTGGGTGCTGAGGTAAGCGTGCGATTGTGTACTAAAAAAATTGTATTGATAACAATATCTTAAGTTATATGTTGATTATGTGTGTTTTCGTGGGATTTTGTTTGTGTTTATTGACGAGTGTTTATAGGCAATGCGCAATTAAACAAGGTATGGTTGATTGTTTTTGACATGCAGTTGTCATTGTAAAACTGAGGGCGTGAATCCGGGTGTTAAAGAGTGTATATGACTTGACTTGACTTGAATCAGATGTATCAGTATTCGGAGTTAGTTATCATAACATAACATAACATAAAGTTTATTCTGATGCAAGCACGTACAGCTTATTATGAATCACACATTTTTTCATATATACATGTATGTAAATGGTATACAGTCAAACAATAATATAGATAATGATACAAACACAGAAAACAAAATAATAAGTTAATTGACATGAGAGTGTATAATACAAAATATAATGTGTTATCATGTATAGCATATAAATATATTGACTAACTTCACATTTGTATGGAAAAAATTGCTAGCAAAAGTATGTGTATTATGTTAGCATAGTGTGTTCTGTATTAATTACATACCTTATTGCTATGCAGCACCATCTTAAACCTCCGAAAAGGTCTCCAGCCGTAATGCTTATCATCTTCAGCTAGGCTTGCATACTTGTCCTCGGCCTCAAAACCAAACTTTTCAAACCCTTCCTTTGGATTTAAAAGGACGGATGTAGGCGTCTTCAGTGAAACTAATCTTGAAGCACCACCGCCTGCGTACCAGTTCTGATTTGTCTGAATATTATTAGGGTCGTGTCTGAAGGAGCACGCATAACCGCTATACGTGGTTCCAAAGTCGAAAGCTGCCACCATCAGAGTATTGCTTTGAGCATTGCTTGCCATTGTTCATTAGGATAACACGCTGCTCTTAAACAAAATATATGTGTAGATGTGAAATGTCTAGTGGTTAAGGTTTCCGCCTAACACCCAATTAGTAGTAGTTTCCTCAATTATCTTTACTCTTCAAAACGATACATCATATGCTCCCCCAGCAGAATGCAAAAATAATCGAAATTTAAAAAGAAACAGTATTTGATATATATTTGTCGAGGATAAGCTTTGAAAAACCATCGATTAGACGTGATTATTTACGCTAAAACGCGATCGCTGTTATCGGTGAGCCGAGAAGTGCTATTGACATTAACTTATGAGATGAGTGTAATCAACGATTTTTTTTCTGGGGAGTAATATTCAACGTTATTGATTCTACGGATCCAGGTGCATTTTTAAGTAATTTTAAACTCTGTTTTGATCTATTTTACTGTTAACAAGCATGACATGATTCAGATTTTTTTTTATAGAATATGAATTCTAGACATGCAGATTCCGGTCAATATACTAAAGAAATAGAGTTCTAGAATTCAAATTAAGCGTAATTGTTCAACAATAAACGTCTTTGTCAATCTGTCTGTCCATCCATCCATCCATCCATCGTCTGTCCGTATGTCTGTCTGTTAAAAGCGTTTTTCTATAGTTTGCTTTGCTCTCAAATCACCTATGTAAAGTTCATGCCTTAATTTCAGACTTAAATGTTATAAAATATAAACCTTTTGAATGAAGTACTTTTGATTTGGTCGTCTGGACATTTTTGAATAAAACACAATTTCAATTTGGTTAAAGATATTTGGGTAAACTTCAACGCCATTCAATATATCTCTGATGGGATTTCTTTGCTTTCAAGCCGATTACAAAGCAAAGTAAGTGACCCTTATAAAGTTATAATATAGATTAAAGAATATTCCTGTTACCGAGATAGCAAAATAAATCAGACATTTGTGTGATCGGATATAGAGCCTTTTAAAGTTTTTTTTTATTTAAGTTTGCACACTTCCCTTTGCAACACATAATATCTAAATCAACTTAATTTAAAGATTTAAAGACGAAAATTACAAGCGATTTCGGATAATCAATCATATGCAAATCAGCATACTTGACTGAATTCACAAGGGAAAGCTTTACTTTCATCGTTATGTTCATTTAAGCAGAATGACAGTTATTTCAAATAAACTCATCTTTAACATAACACTTAAGCATAAAAAACCTTACTTTCACGTAAAAGTTATGCTTGAAAGAAATTGTTTAAAGGCCTATGCAACAAATTTGGCAATTTACATCGGCCAAAGTCACGAAAAAGTGTCAATTGCGGGACTCATCGAGTATAAGCGGTCTCATATACATTTGAATCATCATTTGCAGATGACACGTGGCCATTTTTTAACATGTTATGTTTTAAACAGTTATGATTGATGATAAAAAACATAACAATTTCGAAAGAAAATATAATACGTACCTCAACAATCTAGTTCACGATATATGTGAACATATATCGATGCAAGAGTAAATAAAAATAACATTTGCTAGTCAGATTTATCATTGTAAATCCCTTTTCTTGATCGAAATGTATTAGAACGCATGTTAACGAAAGGGCAACCAACAGACAAAACATTTAAAGAATCAATCTCAACCCCAAAGTATGTTCATTGAGTATTATATAGTCATTAACTTATAGTTATTCGAGGTCAGTAAGGAATTGCCATAGTGCAAAAGTGGTTATGAAGGACCAAAAAATAATCTTTTCAAAAAGTCAAGATATAAGTATTTTAAGGTGCAATATTTAGCAGGTAGAACACTTGTCACTAGCCATACAACCACGTGAGGTGTTTCGAGAGATAAGAAAGAAGTTTTTTCGAAAGAAGATAACATAATAAGTTTAAAAAAACATTTGCATGCATATGCAAAAAGAATTATAAAATTATGAATATTTTAGGCTTCACATTATTTCACACTTTTAAGTCAACATGTATTGTAGAATTGTTGAGATTGCATCCATATTACAAGAATAATTGCTTTTTTTTGTTACCAGAAAGTGAGTTAAATTCAAAATAAAAAAAAATAAAATAAGCACTGTATCCATCCCTTTCAGGATCTTATTGAAGCGGGTTATACCGTGATCATAATACTAAGCAACCATTTTAGCAGCATTAAGATGTGCAAAACATGTTGTATCCAGTGTAAAAATATCCTTTATAATCCCCAGTAATAGCACTGCCCGTATCATTTTAGTGTACAGCTTCTAAGAAAGCCTTTTGTGTATGTTATTTATGTTCGTTATGTCTGGTATTTTTATTTGCATCCTTGACTTTAAATGCAAATTCATACTGAACAACCAAGTGACGGACTTCAGCTCCAGCACCATGGCGCCGTCCACCGTCATAGTTCATATGGGTTCTCAGTCGCACCAATGGCAGCACCATCACCTTTGATAACAGCCCTAGCTTTCTCATAAGCTTGGTCAATAGCTTATGCTGAAATTTCACGATTAGATTCGTGAACAACAGATATTCCGTTATGGAATTCTGCAGCTAAGGATGTGCATGCTCAAGCACCAACATGTGTCTTAGATGTATTGGGGGCCAACACGTATAGTTCACACTGTTATTTGCAAAAGTGAGTGGTATCTGCAGGCACGACAATCGATCGTTTAAAGTAAATTCTGCTTCACAGAATGATCAGACCAGGGACAAGATTACTAGAATTACTGTCAATACTAGAAATTGATATAGTGGACTTTCAGTTTTGCGCCTTTTACAGCAGTCAACGGTACATATGTTCATTGGCCCCTGAATACTCACTGACATTGTACAGCATGTAGTCTTTTTTAAGTAGCGTGAAGCTTGAAGAGAGTGCTAGCTGTAATCTGGTGCATTTGCCGTGTCATAGTGGCACTTGAAGCAGGAAAAAAGCATT
Source organism: Mya arenaria (assembly GCF_026914265.1). NCBI lineage: Eukaryota > Metazoa > Mollusca > Bivalvia > Myida > Myidae > Mya > Mya arenaria. Next base: position 13,854,246 of record NC_069130.1, on the reverse strand, counting down.
TTGCTGTCCCTGAGGAAGTAGTTCCTGCCTCATCAACGGCTCCTATTCATCTCATAATTTGATGGTTAAAGTGGACTGAAATGCCACCAGTTTAATAGCAGACCAAAGACATAATGCCAAACTTGTCTTCACCTTTCTTTTCTGGCCAATGACACTGTTTTGCTAATGCGTAGATTGTGTTTTTCCATCTTGTTTGTACAATGATACTTTCATTATATGACTAAATATAGACAACATTTTAAACCTTGTTAAGGCAAGCTATGTCAGATAGTTGTCTTTAAATTACTTGATAGTATCTCTTAAGACCTAGCACTGTTGTTACGGCTTGATTGCTTTATTGACAGACGATGTTGGTATCTGGTCGCTGAGTACTTGAAATTAATTCATCAGTTTATTTTTTATTTATTTGCATTATTCTTTATTGTTTTCAAGTTGATTGCGTGCTCTAATGAGGCTTATATATTAAGTAATTTCTCATACATGATGATGGGGCTAGTGAGGTTATGGTCATGCTAACAAGTTCAAGCTCCAAATAGACTCGAGTTCCAGTGAACTTTTGTTTTACAGACCGTTCCTGGAAGGTAATCCCATCATTTGAGGGTAAAGCAATGTTGATGATACATGTAGTATGGTTTGTTTCTTGTGTTTGTTTTTGTTTATATGGTGTAAGTTTGTTTTGCGTGTTTGTATTTGCATTTGTGTATGTGATGTTTATATGTTTGTGTCTATAGTTCATTGTCGATTGGGCGTTTGCCTGTCACCTTAAAAGAGTTTATTTTTGAATGTTCGACAACTGGGCTTGTCCCTGTAGTTTTCATTGTATTAATTATGATCTTACTGGTCCTGCATTTAACAAGACTATAGATATGGGGCTTGTTATTTAGCATCTGGGACACTTAGCTTTACTAAAGATTATTTAGCTGACATTAAACCACATGCTGAGTTTTACGGCAGTGGTTTTACCAGTGCGTGGTTGTGCTTTGTCGTAAGTGATAGTAAGAGCTTTCTAAAAAGTTTTATATAATTTTGTTTCTCTTTTAAAGCAAATGTACTGTTTCAACCCAAATGCATTATGATAGAACTTTTTAATCATTTTTGTATTAAGAATAATTTCTTTTAGTCGGGATTGGCGGCCGTCTTGAAAATGGCCGCCATTTTGAACAAAGATGGCTAACGGGTTTTTATAAACAAGTTACCTAATAGAAATACTATTGCAAATTTTAATGATTGCATCACGAACCCAAATCTTTAAGATAGAACTGTTTGGTCAACTTTTGTATCAAGAATAACATCTTTCAATCGGATTGGCGGCCATCTTGAAAATGGCCGCCATTTTGAAAAAAGGATGGCTAACGGATTTTTCCAAACAAGTAACCTTATAGGAATACTTATGTAAATTTTGATGATTGTATCACCAACAAAAAATATTTAGATATAACTGTTTTGTCAACTTTTGTATTGTAATAATTTCTTTTAATTGGAATTAGCGGCCATCTTCAAAATGGCCGCCATTTAAAAAAAAGAAGATGGCTAACAGGTTTTTTCAAACAAGTAACCTAAATAGAATTCTTATGCAATTTTGATGATTGTATCACAAACCAAAATCATTAAGATATAACTGTTTGGTCAACTTTTGTATTTCAAGATTTATTTAGATCATGCGTTATTACCATGTGATTAGAACAATTACACTTAAACAAACAATTAATTAAACATGATTTATATAAAGTAGACAAACATTACATACAGTTTCCTATAATAGTATTAAAACTATATTTTTCAATCGGGATTGGCGGCCATCTTGAAAATGGTCGCCATTTTGAAAAATAAGATGGCTAACGGGTTTTTCCGAACAAGTAACCTTATAGGACAACCTATGCATTTTTTATGCTTGTATCACAAACTGAACGATTTTTCTTAATATTGACTTAATCTGCCGGGCTAAATGTGCCTTTTTGCTGTAAATGTTTTCTGCTTCCCACATCGCCCCGAAAACTGCTGAACCGCTGATTTTCTGATTGTGTAGTGTTTTACATTGTCGCAATAACTTGTATTCGCTTATTTTTGATCACTGGTCATTTTACTCGCTTTGGGGAAAATTCACTTGCTTTAAGGAAGCTCGCTTTTTATTGGGATTTTTTTTTTGTTTTGGGAAAACTCGTTTTGCTTATGGAGGTTAGGGGCAGCAGTTCGTCTTAAGCCTATATAAAAATATCCAACACGTTTTATTTGAAGCACTCAAATGTCATAAAGGCTTCTTTTCCAGTGGTTATGTTCTTTGTTTTCACGAGAAGTTCTGTATCCCCGAACATGAACGTGTCTTCAGTTTTCTGTTCATTAAACGGAATAACGGTGCTGTTTTCGAGCTCAATTGACCCGAGCAGTTCACATCCGGTGTCTGTTGTGTACTCCGGGTACTCTTGTGTTGTTCTGTAGACAGATGTGAGGGATGTTTTACTAATAGGAAGACTCTGCATTGTCACCTGTTGGTCCACTCTCACCTCCTCCTTTACTCGCACGTACACCTTGAAACAATCCTTCACCAACCACTCTCCATTTTTCAAAACCTTCTTCTCCTCTGGGTGCTTCTGTTCATCAAACTTGACAAACCCATTCACCCCATACGTGTATTTCATGATCCTAGAGGAGACAATAACGGGGTTGTGTCCAAACCTAACGGCGCCTTTCAACACGGCGAGACCCGCGTCTGCAGGAACGATCACTCTCATGCCGGCTAATTCATTCCTGATTCTCTCCTGAACGTACGGGCTTTCACCGAAACCGCCCACCAGAATAACGGTTCGCACGCTTTGTATCTTTGGTTCAGCTAAAAGAGACTTCAGATGCTGGATCAGCAGATCGATTGGTCTTTTAAACCATGATTGGACAACTGTTGTATCAATCTTCAGCTTGTCTTTGCCTCTCATGGTGATGGCATTTTCTCGCACTTTCAAGGACGCAATTCGTTCCTCTAAAGATTTGGATGAATACTTTTCCGCAAGATCTCTCAGCGAGGCAGAAACACGAACAATTATCTGCTTTGTTTTGTAAGTGTCAAATGACCGTTTCTTATGTTCAAATTCCCGAGTGACATCGAAATAATCATTCATTTCAGTCTTTCGGAGTTCAGTGAGAGCTTTTTCCCCAAACAATTCATTCAACATTTTCATGTAATTTTCATCCACATAGATGCCTCCCCACGAGCCCCCACTGGCTTTGTGGATTTCCTTCAGGGTTCCATCTGGTTTTCTTTCAAGGACAGATATATCTGCGGTGCCTCCTGCATTTTAAAACAATGATAAATTGTTTTTTTTCATGTATTTAAGGTAAACGTTACCTGTCGAAACCAAAATTAAAAAAAACGATATTGACTAAATCGTAATTAAACAAATAAGTAAATTGGGACAATAACACAGAAAGAGTGAAAGTGACAAATAGAACACTGATTATAATAACTTGTTGTTTTTTCAGTAGAATACTTTATGATCCCTTACCTCCAAGATCGACAACCATGTACTGTGATCCTTGAAACGCTACAGCGCCTTTCATGTCCATACCCAACGTCTCGCACCAGACAGAGGCACACTCCGGCTCCAAGGCCAGCTTAAGGCGCTTCGGGTCTACACCAGCCTTTACAACAAAGTTTCACATTCGTGTATGTTAATACAATTAGACTTGTTACGAATTCAATAGTATGTGACAATGCCCTTCAGATTCAATGTAAGTACTTCAATACACAAACTATTCACAGATACTTGTCCATTTATCAGTTTGAAATAATGAACTACGACTAAAGAATGAAGTCTACGAGTTTTCTCTTGTCAGAGCTATTTTAGGTGTCTATCTTAGTTCATTGCTTTGACGTTCTATATTAAGATAATAACTTTATATTAATATTACATGGATGGAAGCCCTACTCATGAACATATTATTTCAAGTGACATGAAAGTTTTAACTTAAATACTATCAAACAGGTCTGTACTAATATAGCCTATATGAAATTTGTTATTTTAAGAATGCAATGCGTTCGGTATAATATGAGAAATATCAATAATCACATCGGGGTGTTCGGTTTAATATGAAAAATATATCAATTACTACATTAGGCCATATGTAAGTGTAACGACAGTTCAGTGAGCTCACGGAAGTGAATGGACCTCAGCCAACGATATACATCGTCGGAATGATCATGCCAGTGCCAATTTACTCTCAATGCTGTAACCAATACAACAAAAAACGTCTTACTTCTATAGCCGCGTCCCTCATAAATCTCTTGGCATTGTCATCCCAGATAGCCGGAACGGTCAACACGTAGAATATGTCAGTTTCCTCGACTCCAATCTTTTGCGTAGTAACCGCCTTGCGTAGATGTTCTCTCAGGTACTTGATCGACATGACAAACAGCGGGAAAGCCGTCATCTGTTTTCCACTAAAGTCCTCTACCTTAACGTCTTTCGTCAAGTGCTGAAGTTAAATTGTATTTGTTAAACACAACACTTTATTGCTTTCAAGTTGGTGATGGTTTTAGTTACGCTCCCGTATTTAATTTGCTCTTACTGATACATATCGGGATAAATGCGACGTTGAGAACTCATAAACATGTTTTTATTCCACCCCAATTGAAGACAGTATCAAAGATAACATGTATTCATAAGGATATTTTTAAATCAAAGTAATCTGTGTTTGCTGCTGCTAGACCATATGCGTGTATTTCTCGTTTAATGCATGTAAGACTTTGAACCTTGTTCCTATAAACAAAGGCATCGTTTTATTAAAGTTTGGTTGCTTGGCCAGTTTGGCTAATTTGTGTTTTGGGAATATGCTAATTTGTGTTTGGCGACTTTGCTATCCGGCTAATTTGTGTTTGCCTACTTGGCTACTCGGCTAATTTTATTTGGCTACATGGCTACTTGTTTTCTTCGCTGATTTGTGTTTGGCTACTTCTCTAAATACGTTCATCAAGTTGAATATTTTTTATTAATGAATTACCTTATTTCTATGCAGAACCATCTTAAACCTCCTAAAAAGCCTCCAGCCGTTGTGCTCATCATCTTCAGCTAGAATTGCGTACTTGTCTTCGGCCTCGAAACCAAACTTGTCAAACTCTCCCTTAGGGTTCAGAAGGACAGATGTCGATGTTTTCAGTGACACCAATCTTGAAGCCCCACCACCGGCGTACCAGTTCTGGTTTGTCTGAATCTTGTTGGGGTCGTCTTGGAATGAGAACGCATAACCGCTGTATGTGGTTCCGAAGTCGAAAGCCGCAACCAACAGTGCCTTGCTTTGAGCATTGCTTGCCATGGTTGATAAAACAACACGCTGCATGAAAATAAGACAGACATGTAAGGTTGAGAGTGATTTTATTGTTTCTGCTTCCCAACCATAGTTTTGAGGGTTTGAGCTACACTAGTGGCACGTTCTCAAAGCTTCTTGAAATTTTATATTCACCCGAGGGAGTGGACTCTGATTAATATCAGCATTAAGCTGTTTTAACGATAAGACTTAAATACTTTTGTACTTTAGACACTGAGACTCTTTGCACTTGAACAAATAATTTGAAAACTTCAAAACAATTATCATTTCAAATGAACTGTTTTCAACTGATGCCAAAATCCCATTGGCGGTTAGGATGTATTATTTAATGAGACCTCATTTCATGTAGCGGTCATTTTACTATACGTTCAATGCAAGATTTTCACGTACATGTTCTAGTAATTGATGGTTTAGTTAATTTCAATTGGTGCGGTCAGTTGGTTCTTACACCCGACGTACATATCTGACTTATCAGAAATTGATTCATTGCCTGTTTATGTGTATGCCTGCGAGAAAGGAAATATTTGAAAGAGTGAATAAAATGTTTTAAAAAAATCGAATATTATTATAGATATAGGCGCATAATTTAAACAAGGGCTGTCACAGAGACAGCGCTCTCGACTATTTCTCCGCTTTAAATATAATAATTACAAAGTTTTAGTGAAACATGCATGGATCACTGTAAAATAAGATTAAATGCAAAACCTTTTCAAGAATTTCTAATTTGTATAATATGCAAGATAGATTTATCATACTTGATTGTTTAAAATTTCAATGCAATACATCAAGTTGTTGCTGAGTTATTAACTTACATGTGCGTACATGCAAAACCTTAACCATAAGTGCTAAGTTGAATAATAAAGGGGAAAAATTTATATCATATGCAAGACAGAGTTATCTTAATGAATTATTTAATTAATTTAGAAGGTTGGATAGTTGGGAGCACATGTATAAAGTTTCAATGCAATACATGATGTATTTACTGAGATATTGATTTGGTTACATGCAAAACCTTAGAGAAAGAATTTCTAAGTCGAACATTTAAGGGCCATCATTTGCAAAACAGAGTAATTTAACTTAGGTTTTCAAGTAGATTGGATGGTTGAATACCGCTGTATAAGTAGTTGCTGAGATATTAACCTATGTGTGCTTACATGCAAAATTTTAACCAGAATTGCTATGTTGAATAATAAAGGGCAATAGTTTGGATTATATTCAAGATAGAGTTATCTAACTTGATTAATTAAGTAAAATTGATAGTTGGGAACACTTGTCTAAAGTTTAAATGCAGCACATGATGTATTAACTACGATATTGACCTAAATTTGTTAACATGCAAAACCTTAACCAGAATTTTTAAGTCAAATAATAAAGGGCCATAATTTGCATTCTATGCAAAATAGAGTTTTCTTACTTAATTATTTTAGTAGGTTGGATGGTTGAGTACCATTGTATAAAGTATCAATGCAATACATCAAGTCGTTGATGAGATATTAACCTATGTGTGCTTATATGCAAAACCTTAACCATTTTCTAAGTTAAATAATAAAGACCCATAATTTGCATTATATTCGAATAAGTGTTATCTAACTTAATTCATTAAGTAGGTTGGATAGTTGGGAATGCATATAAAGTTTCAATGCAATACATGATGCATTTGCTGAGATAATGACCTAAAGGTGCTAACATGCAAAACCTTAACCGCAGACGCCGACGCTTGGGTGAGTAGTATAGCTCTCCTTATTCTTCGAATAGTCGAGCTAAAAACGCTCCATGTATTTTTCTCACTGTGCGCCATTTGGATGTTGATGCTATATGTATCCATTGCTGTAAGTGAAACATTTAAGACAAGGGAATATACAAACAAACATTACACCATTCATACATTTACATTTTAGGTAAAACTGTTCAACTGTGTCGGTTATTGTGATCGATTGTACAATATTTTATTGACATGTACTTCAGAAATAAATCAGACTTTAAAGAAGTAAAATGAAAACTAAATTACTTTCTTGTTGATCAAATATTAAACAAATAATAATGATCTAAATTTCGATATGTTTGGTCATACAACTCTTGTTTTTAGTTTCACTAGTTACTTTATAAACGTTGATAAACAACTATCTACATTGTATACATTTTTGCCAAAATTAAAGAATAAAAACGTAATTAAATTAACTACCTTCAGAGATCCGCTAGACAAAATGGTGGAATTACCTTCTAGTAATCTACTTCCTGTTCCCTGAAAAGTGATCTATTCCAATCGAACTGATATCGACAAAAGGGTGAAAATGTTATGAGTTTGTTGATTACGAAAATGACTATGTTAATCTTTTTGCGACTTCGATAAAAAAACATTAAAAAGAACACAACAGCGTTTTAATATATAAATCTCAAGAAATTTTTAACCAATTAATAGTACAATAATAATAAATGTTTACGTTACAAATGATTGCACCTGATGAATTTGACCACTAAGCGTTCAATATGTATTGCAATTACAGTCGAAACTTGTTGGCTCGAACTCCCAGGGACCGACGAAAATATTTCGAGTCTACTTAAGCGAAATTGCTTACATTCAGTTTAAAGAAATCGGTCCTTTAAATCCAGATCGAGCAAACGGGGAATTCGATCAAAGCGAGTTCGAGCCAAGGGGGCTCGACTGTACATGTGTAAAAAGAGAAAGTAGACCACCACTTCATTAGTTTAAAACGAAACGTATTGCTGTTGAAGTCCAATTTAAACCGCCAAACAGCCTCTAGCAATGGTGCTTGTCGTTGTGTCATACAGCGGTACAAGAGTCAAGAGTTGCTCTAAGACTCAGCAGGACGACATTGGTGTTGGAGATGCTAGTCGAGTATGGCGAACTGAGTTAAAAGTTACAATATGATAACAGTTTAGTCCTATCAAATTCACCTACAGCTGTTTTATAGCTAAAGTTGTAATCTAAATATGTTGTTTATGTTGAGGGAGTTGTTTATTTAAAGTAAAGCTACACCTAACAAACATATTAAACTCCAATGACTTGGTAAAGTCAACAAATGCAGT